>NC_049229.1:17605483-17917983 GCF_011100685.1 Canis lupus familiaris | reverse complement strand
CATAATATCCAGTGCTCATCACATCATGTGCCCTCCTTAAGGCCTGTCATTCAGTTACCCTATTCCCCAACCCACCTCCCCTTCAGCAACCCTGTTTGTTTCCCAGAGTTAAGAGTCTCTTATGGTTTGTCTCCATCTCTAATTTTTCTCCATTCTATTTCCCCTCCTTCCATTATGGTCCCTTAAACTATTTCTTATATTCCACATATGAGTGAAACAATATGATATTTGTCGTTCTCCAATTGACTTATTTACTTAATATAACATTGCTCCATTTCCATCCATATCAATGTAAATGGTATATATTCATCCTTTCTGATGGCTGAGTAATAATCCATTTTATATCACATCTTCTTTATCCATTCATCTGTCAAAGGACATCATGGCTCCTTCCACAGCTTGGTTATTGTGGACATTGCTGTGTCCACAGCAGGTGGGTGCAGGTGTCTCATCATTTCACTATATCTGTATCTTTGGGGTAAATAAACAGTAGTACAATTGCTGGGTCATAGTGTATAGTTCTATTTTTAACTTCTTGAGGAACACTGAGGTGCAGGTGTCTCATCTTTCACTACATCTGTATCTTTGGGGTAAATACCCAGAAGTTCAATTGCTGGGTCATAGCACAGTTCTATTTTTAACTTCTTGAGGAACCTCCATACTGTTTTCCAGAGCAGTTATATCTACTTGCATTCCCATCAACAGTGTAAGAGTGTTCCCTTTCTCCACATTCTCACCAACATTTGTTATTTCCTGTCTTATTAATCTTAGCCATTCTTACTGGAGTAAATGGTATCTCTTTGTTGTTTTGATTTGTATTTTCCTAATGGCAAGTGATATGGAGCATTTTTTCATATGTCATTTGTTGGCCATTTGTACGTCTTCTTTGGAGAAATGTCTGTTCATGTCTTCTTCAAGCCCATTTCTTAACTGGATTGTTTGTTTTTTGGGTGCTGAGTTTGATAAAGAATGAACATGCTTTAAAACATAAAAAGAGGGAGGCCTGGGTGGCTCAGTGGTTAAGCATCTGCCTTGGGCTCAGGGCATGATCCTGGAGTTCCCAGGATCAAGTCCACATTGGGCTCCCTACATGGAGCCTGCTTCTCCCTCTGCCTATGTTTCCACCTCTGTGTGTGTGTGTGTCTCCTATGAATAAATAAATTTTAAAAATAAATAAAATAAATAAAACAGAAAGATTGTGGCAGCAGTGCAGTTCTATAGGTTCATATCAAAACTAAAATGAGCAAAGAATGTATATGAATCATTTGTACAATTCACTTATAAACCACAAAAATTGTGAAAAAGTAGTGAATAAAAATAAAATTATTAATAACTTAAATGTTTTCAGAGTGGTTCTGGCTTGTATACTCCTTTTTATTCTCCAGTGGCATGAAAATACTTAAATGTTAGAAAAAGGACAGAGGAAGAAAACAGATCCACTGTAAATAATTCAAATAAAGGCAGAAAAAGGTGGTCAGCAATCTTTACATATTTTTTTCAAAGTTACTTAGATAGCAAAGCAATTTAATTGTGGTTTCAATGTACTTTAAATTCAAAAAGGTAAGACATATATATTTTTTATATAATCATTCAGAGGCAGCAGCAACCAGGCAGCCAGAGACAAATGTGGAAACCACAGGAGAGAACAAGAAGAACAGGACAACCTCCTCCAACTGATAGAAAGTGACTCAGCTGGAAGAGACATTGCAAACATCAAGAGATAGAGAGGTAGGTATTCATGGTAGGCATAATAATGGCAAAGGGAAAATAAGGTTGCAGGAGAAATTGAGGTCGTTCATCAGCTGACTTCAAGATAGGAGACTGTCGTAAATTATCTAGGTGGCCCCAATGTCATCTAAAGGGTCCTTGAAAGTTAAAGAGGGACATAGAAGAGGAATTGTTTTGGAATGATTCAATATGAAGAAAGCTTGCCCATAATTACTGGCTTTGAGGATGGAGTAACGGGACCAGGAACCAAGGAATTGCAGATGGCTTCTAGAAGCTGGAAAAGGCAAGAAAATGAATTTTCCCCCAAGAACTTCCAGAAAGGAATGGAGCTCTGGTGACATCTTGATTTTTTGTTCAGTGAGAACTGTTTCAGACTTCTGACTACCAAACTACAAAATAATAAATTTGTGTTGCTTTGTGCCATTAAATTTTTTGTAATTTCTTAGGGCAGCAAGAGAAAAACTAATACATAGTACTTCACAGTAAAGACTATGGTGGAAAGGATTCCCAAGAGGTCAAGAGGGATAAATTCAAAATGCCATAGTAGAAAATAAAAGAGGAAGAAAAGTTTTAAAAAATAGCAGAAAGAGGACAAAAACAAAAGAATTTATGAATCTCAGCAAAACTACTTTCACCTGCAATAGATATAACAACAAAGGAAGGACAGACTACAGTAAAGAAGTAGAAGATATTATACAATGTCCTTCACATGGCAAGCTTCAACAAATACTTGATACATTGCTTTTGTAAAAATAGGAAAGCAAAGTAAGTAAGAAGTGAAACTGAAGGGGCCCCTGGGTGGCTCAGTTGGTCAAGCATCTAACTTATGATTTTGGGGCCAGGTCATGATCTCAGGAGTATTAAACCAAGCCCCATATCAGGCTCTGTGCTGGGCATGAAGCCTGCTTAAGAGTCTCTCTCAGCCCCTCCCACCCTTATCCACTTCCCCCCAAAAAAGTGAAACTAGAAATGGATAACACAAAGAAAATAATTTTTTTTAAAAAACACTATCTAGAGCATTTTTTTAAAAGAGCATTGTTTTTTTATGGGGTCTGGACTTTATCAGGTGAAAACTGGCCAGAGAAACATCAAAAGCATGAGTAAATCCCAACCATGACATCCAAAGTAGCATGTAATTGCACAGTATTTGAAAAAAAGATATTATTTATTCCACACCTTATGAAAATGACCTTAATGAGAAACCACAGTTTTAAATATCAGATGACTGAACTTAGGTTTTCTTGTACTAGTCTCTTCAGAGTCACGTATCATCATGTGACATAAAGAAAAATCTTACAGGATTTGCTATGGTTTTCAAGTTTTTATTTAAATTCCAATTAGGTAACATACAGTGTCATATTAGTTTCAGTTGTACAATATAGTGATTCAACACTTCCATACATCACCCAGTGCTCATCACAAGTGCTCTACTTAATCCCCTCACCTATTTAACCTATCCCCCAACCCACCCCTCCTCTGGTTAACCATCAGTTTTGTTCTCTATAGTTAAGAGTTTGTTGATTGGGTTTGCCTCCCTCTCTTATTTTCCCCCTTTGCTCATTTGTTTTGTTTCTTAGTCCACATATGAGTGAAATCATATGGTATTTGTCTTTCTCTGACATATTTTGATAAGCATAATACTCTCTAGCTCCATCCATGTCACTACAAATGGCAAGATTTCATTCCTTTTTATGGCTGAGTAATATTTCATTGTGTGTGTGTCTCTGTGTGTGTGTACTACTTCTTTATTCATACATACATCAGTTGATGGACACATGGGCTGTCACCATAATTTGGCTATTATAGATAATGCTGCTATAAACATCGAGGTGCATGTATCCCTTCCAATCTGTATTTTTATATCCTTTGGGTAACTATTTAATAGTGCAATTGCTGGATCGTAGGGTAGTTCTATTTTTTAACTTTTTGAGGAACCTCCATATTGTTTTTTAGAGGGGTTGCACCAGTTTGCATTCACACCAATAGTGCAAGAGGGTGTGATTAGTATATTGATGAGAAAATATAAACAACCTTTGGAGATGTGACTTTTCTTCAGTTAAATAAGGACGATTAGCCTCTCTTAATGCTGTGTTCAATGATAAGACCTAGCCTAAGATATTTTATGATTTCAAAAAGTCAGTCAATTAATGTTTGAAGAATTCTAAGCCACTATTTCTCACATCAAATAATTTAGCTGTTAACTAAAGGTAAACAAGAAATTCCACAGAAAATATTAAGAGAGATGTTGGCAAGTTAATGATGCTATTAAAAAGTAAAGTTCAAACTGTAATATGTGGAGTTATTTTAGAATTGACTATCCCAGCTCCAGTCATGATGGTAACTTTTAAGGATAATCAAGTAAACAAAGGTATATTCCTATTGATTCTGTTTTACATAAGTGTAGAAAAGTCTTTGAAAGTAATGCCAAAAGCACATATTGATTTTTTTAAACATATGTTTGTTAAAAGATTAAGCCATCAGGAAGATAATTTATATCTAGTTCTTTGGTTATTTAACATTTCTTTCTCAAAATAGAAACAAAAAGAAAATAGCTTCTGTTTCTGCATTATTTCTGAGGTAACAGTGAGGTTTTAAGAAGACGTCTAATAAGGTGTGACTTGAAAAAGAACAATCCATAGGATCACAATGATAGATTAATGCTGGGAGATAAAGAATTCCTCTGTACCAGCAAAACTCGAGCATCTCAGAGAAGAAGGGGCCCCTAGAAACCCCTCGATCATGTTCTAATGACCAGCAAGAAATCCTGCCACCATTTGCTGACAGGTTGTCATCCAGACTACAGTTGAACATCTGCAGTGAAGTAGAGCTCACCAACTCCCAAGCACCTACTATTTCACTATTTGTCCCAAATTTAACTTCTACCCATATTCTCAGTTCTGTTTTCTAGATACCAAACCCATGTCTAATCCTGCTTTCCATATCACATCTTCAAATACTAGACGCCAACTATCAAATTCCCCTACTGAGTCATCTGTTCCTTTTTAAAGTCAAGATGTACAGGGCAAGGGTATGTGTACAAGTCTACTATGTTGGACCTTCCTACGTAATCTGATGATTAGTTAGTACAATAACTTGTTGATGCACACATCAAATGTGTGCTGAGTGCCTACAAGCTTCCTGACAAGAAAGAAAGACAAGTTCCCTGTCCTCATGAGGCCTAAATTGGCATAAGTTGGACAACAAACAAATAAACAGGTAAACAAATAAAATAAAAAGATAATGAAGAGTAAAAACCTACTCATTAGAGAGAGAATTTTTAAGATAAGAGGAGGATGAAAATGAGCTAGATATGCAAGGAGCCAGGGAAGAGAACTTGAGGAAGGTAAGTGTAAAGACATGGAGGTAAAAAAAAAAAAAAAAAAACTTGCTTTCTTCCAATATTCCAGGTCAGTCCATCTAAAACATCAGTATGAAAGAAGCTGAAGTAGCAGAAACTGACATAGGAGAAGCAGACAGACCCACACCATAGCATGGAGTATGGACTCTATTCTATGTAAAATAGGACTCTATTCTATGTACAATTTTTTTTGAACACCAATAAAAAATAAATTTATTATAAAAAACACTTTTGAATAAATAACAACAAAAAGAATCACCAAATTACAAAGTCATTGCAACAAATACACCTAAAGAAACACAGCGGAACACTCCCAATGAAAAATGACCAAAGTGAAAAGAAATAAACCACACAACTCTAATTAAAACAATTATAAAAATAAAGAAAAAAATTAAAATGACTTTCCAGGGAGGTGAAGCAGGACGCTAGTGCCGGGCGGCCAGAGGTGGCCAGAGATCCACACCCTCGAGCCATAATCGTGAGCGATTGTACGAGGGCCACGAAGGGGTCGGCCAGAGACCCCCGGAAATGTAAGAATTGTAAGCAGGAAAGATAAATAATTCATTTGCTATTTAAAATACCATGCTGGTTGCCTTGTGGAAAATGGATGAGGGGAGGGCTAAAGCAAAAACAGAAAGATGATTTAGGAGGTTCTTGAAGTGAAAAATGATGGAGACTTAGCTAAACATAGCAGTAACAGAGATTGAAAGGTGTGAAGAGATCTGTAGCATGTGACTGGAGAAAGTACAGATAGGAGCTTTTGATGGTGGATGTGGATGGTGAATAAAGCATGACTCCAGGTTTCTAGTTGGAGTGACTCTGGACAGCAGATGAGAAGAGGAGCCAACCAGGAAGAGGTTTCAAGTACGCAAATGGATATGTAGATCTGGAGCTCAGAGAGATCTAGCTGACGATGTAAAATATGGGAGTTATCAACACATAGATGGTATTTAAAATCACAGAAATAATAAGATAACCTAGAGCACCTGGGTGGCTCAGTCAGTTAAGTGTCAGACTCTTGGTTTCAGCTCAGGTTGTGATCTCAAGGTTGTGAGATGGAGCCTGCATTAGGCTTCCTGCTCAGCGGGGAATCTGATTCTCTCCCTCTTCCTCTGCCCCTCCCCCACTTGCTCAGTCTCTCTCTCTCTCTCCCTCTCTCAAATAAATAAATAAATCTTAAAAAAAAAAAGAAATAAGATAAACTAGAGAGAAAGTTTAGAGAAAGGAATGTGAGAGCTCAAAACTTACTCTTGAAGAACTGCAACACTTACAGTTAAGGACAAAGTACAAAGGAAGCCAGTAAGGAAAAAGGAGAGCCAGGAGGGTGTTTGAAAAAGGAAGAAGGGGCCAACTGTGTTAATGGTGTTAAAGAAGTGGAACAAGATGAGAGCAAAGTGTCCATCAGCATCAGGGAGATGGCTGGTGACCTTGATAAAAGCAGTATCTGTAGAATAGTAGAACTAGCAGCAGGTGAAGTGGTTTTAGGAGTGGATAAAAGGTGAGAACGTGAAGTGAGGGATGTAAAATACTTGCATGCAGAAATGGAGAAAAGAAAGGGGATAGCGGCTAGAAGGGATGTGAGATGTGAGGCCAGGAAAGGGTTTTCTTCCTTTTTTTTTTTTTTTTTTTTTTTTTTTGCTTGTTTGTTTCCTTAAGATGGACACGTACATGCCATAAAAACTAAAATTCAGTGATTAAAGCACACTTGACATGCTCCTGCTCTAGGCCAATGGTTTTCAAACCACTTTCAACAGAAGGCTGGATTTCTGGGACAGTGCCTTCCTTATGTCTGCTCCAAGAAGCAAGGCAGTCCTCCCTCCCTAACAATAAAAGTAATGCAAATTTAATTCATTTTATATCTGGGGATTTAGAATAAGATGTCATTTGAAAAATCACTGATCTAAGGAGAGCATAGGGCAGCCAAAATATTTACCATTTTGGCCTATTAATAACAGAATACCTGATGAATCTGTAGATGGTATATACTCTTAATTATGTCACAAAATAGTTCTTCAGGCAAAACATGATGATAAATTGTAGCTGTAGCAAAGTCTCAGGATGCTAAACAAGTTTGTCATTGTTTCACAGTCTCTTAGCAATGATAAATTAAGTAGCTTCTTTTTACTAAACTCTTTAGGAACTTCAGAATACTCAAACCTTGATTTTCAATAATTTTAATTAATATATCCCACAGTCAATAGGTTTAATAAACTTGAGACATCTCAAACCTGTTTTAATAAAATTGACTTACAAAATAGAAAAAAAATTTCATATAAATATTGACAACTGTGCAGACTAATTCTCTATGTACTCAGTAAATATAACTTTTTCATAAAGAGATTTCCTGAGTTATAGATATGCAAAGTAAGACGTGAGCAATAACGGTGTTTATTTTTTTAACCACTTGAGAAAAGCAATGAGTAGGATTAATAGGGAAAATGGATAGATTTGTGAGAAATTTGTTGCTAAATTAGTGAAAAAAAGTTATTTTTCCAAAGGATATTTACAATGTTTATGACCTTCAGTAAACTATTATGAATTCATTGTGCTGATTACTAAATATTTGCACCAATTTGATATTATACCACTCTGGCTCCCTTTCTCTACAACAGGATTTCTCAACTTTAGCACTAACATTTTGGGCTGAATTAATTTTGTTGTGGAGGACTGTCTTCTATATTGAGAGAGTTTAACAGAAACCCTGGCCTATATCCACTAGATGCTAATAGCATTCCCTACCCTAAAGTCACAGCAACCAAATATGTCTCCAGACTGCCAAATATCCCTTTAAGGTCAAAATCACTCCCTCCCACTTGAGATTTTGCTCTACAAGATAATGTGATTTCTTATCCTGGAGTTAAGCCCCTATTTTCATAATTCTCAGGAAGCCACTTGGGCTCCAACTGAACAAAATAAAGGTATTGTGACATTCAGAACCAAATGTTCATGTAACTGTAATAGAGGGAAGCAAATATATCTCAAATGTGACTACATAGCATGACAAGTGGCTCAAAAACCCAAGCAGAAAAGTACAAAATCTAAAACAGGTTGATGCCTTATAACTAAAGCTTCATCATAAAAGATCCAGTTATTGACCTTCATATGAGGAAAATGGTAAATAACACTTTTTGGAGTGCTGCTCTAAGTCCTTCCATTAAAATCAGCAGTGTGGCAAAGCTACATGAAAAACCTTGTCAAGACATTAAAGGCAGGCAGATCATGTTTGGCTGTATTCATTTTATATGTTGTTGTGCATTATGTTACCAGTTTTTAAATGAAATGCCAGTGAGAAAAATACTAAAAGGGAAATGTTTAAAGATGGAGCTAAGCTGCCACCTAGAGAATATAGAAATGGCAGCATCTTAGCCTTCTACTGATGAACAATATTGTCCTATGAACTAAAAACAGATCAAATTTAAAATTTCAAAAGCGATATGAAATTCTAATGTCACACTCTTTTAAGTTAGCTAATTATTCATAAAATATTGAACTTAATTTTCTTTGTTGTACTTTTAAACATATCAAAGAGATAATCTTTTAAAAGTTCAAAATAATTCTGAAGTGGTCATTGCTGAACAATAGCGGGGTGCCTACACAGAAAATACTATACTGTTAATGCTGCAATAAAGGCTTGATCAAAATTTAAGTGTTTTTTTAAATTTCCAAGTAGAAAACTTAGTATTGAAATGATTTGGAAGAATAATGAATGAGATCAAGTGATAGACTTTTCAGTGTTTATCACCTTTCCTAACAATCATTGTTTCAAATGAAGCCAATTAGTGAAACAATTATGGTAACTAATATCCAATAGAATCATTAACTGGAGGGAAGGGAGTGCTACTTAGGCAACCTAACAGAAGTGAAATATAAAATATAAGAGAGGAAAAAGCCTGGTGGGAATAAGGCAGCTAAAAATAACCTGACTCTGAGCTAAAGCATAAAGCTGAGCTACAATTTCTGGGAAAATATGAGTCTCCTTTTCTAAATGTAATAGTATAATTGAATACTCATTAGGTTCTCCAGACCATAAACCACCGCCTGGTTAAGGTAGCCATTTGGGAAGCTGCATGAACTCTTTTGGGCCATGAGGGTCCCATTTAGTAAATTACTACTTCAATGTACTGAATGATACCCTTGTGGCCTGGTAGTGGATTCCAAAAGAGCTTAATTTACACACTGGGAGAATCTGGTGCTCATTAGAAATGAGAAGTATATCTGCTCACATATCTGCAGAGAAGAGAAAAATACTATACTCATCTGAAAAGGGGGTATTGAAAGGTGGCCTGGAGATGAAAGTATCAAATTATCATGCAATGGCATACCCACATGACCTAGTCTATAACTGCTTACTACTTATGATGAGATTTTTTCTCCCTTTACAATTTGAGTTTCTGTTTCATCTCATATTAAATTCCCTACGTCATTGCTTTTGCAGTTTTGAGAGAAGAATCCTACTTTCAGCCTTCCCCGATGGTTTTACAGCGTCTTGGGTACTTTCAGAGATGCTTGTCTAATGGTCCACCACACCTGCATCCACCCATATAAGACAGTTAATAAAATCCAATTGTTTAGGGCTGAATTTACTCAAGCTATTTTTTGTCCTACAACATGAACTAATACTATGTTTTATTGAGATTTTTCACTTTTGAACTTGCTACTGTATCACAGCCTGGAAAAACATCTCAAGGTTTCTTTTTTCTGAAAATTATGTTTAGATATCTATGGGATTTGAATCATGTATATGAATTGCATCCTGCATCATTTTACCTAAAACTGAGCATTTACACAAGTAATCATTTTTATGATTAAATTCTTGCTTGTTCCCACATCAGATCAGTAAAGTGATATTTTACATATATATCTCTTAAAACACAGGCTTCTAATGATGACTCATACGTACTGAATAGCTTGGATGCAATTATAAATCTCAAATGATAGCTATTTATATCACAAAATTGTGGCATCTGCCTTAAAGTTATGTATTTGCCTATTTTTAGGTGATGTGAAATAGAACCACCTTTTATATGATAAATATATCTAATTTCTCCAATGTGCCTTTTGAATGAAAAAATAGGACATTTGTCATAACGGACATAGTCATAATGGGCCCAAAAACATCTTTGTCAATGAATTTCTAAGAATTTTGGAAGAATGGAACAATAATATATAAGAAATATATAGTCAAAAAATTCTGAGGATCATTTCAGAAATGGTAACACCTCTTTATGTCAATATTCTCATTAAAAAGGCAACACTATAATTACTACAAATTACTAGATTTAAAAGCACAGTCCTGAAACTCACAGAGAATAAAAGCATTTGGAGGCTTGCCAATCTAGTGAAAGAGATCCACTCCAATTTCTCAGTTACTCAAGCTGGAGAAAATAATTCCTAACCGGTGAGCATCTACACAGAATATGTTTTTAGGCACTACACAGAATATGTTTTTTATTCATTTAAGAGTCAGAAAAATCCCCTTCTCAGCATTAAATGAGATGCCCCTTTTTGGCAGATGAGTTTATGTCCTAGCTGTTATGTGAGTAGAGTCAGGAGTAGGAGTAGTAAAAAAGTCTTAGATGGAAGGGATAGCTTGTTCCAGCAGAGAGTGTGTTCAAAGACCCAGAGTAGTGAGGGAGTATTTTAACGAAGCCTAATGTTGTTGGAACAGAAGGCAAAGCAGATCTTGAAAGGCTTTAAGGTTATCTTAACATCTTAAGGTTTGGGGCCATTAACCTAAAGGCAAATAGAAGGGATGGAAGAGTTTTAGGCATGAGAGAAAAATGATCAAATGTGACATCCAAAGGATTTTGGCTTCGGAGACAGAGTAGTAAGACTCATGGCAAGGAAGTGATTACTCTAAGCCAGTAAAAGGATGATGATGGCCTAAATCAGGATGACAGTAGTGGCAATAAAAGGAAATGGATGTATTTGAGAGATATTTAAAAGTTATGCATGAGATTTTGTTACAGATTAGTATAGAAAATTAAAGACAAGGGTAATGGATAAATCCCAAGGCTCTAACTTAAAAAACTAGATAATCCTAAAGACTCAGGAAAGAATGCAATGGGGGCAAATCTATAGGAGGAGGGAGAAGATGGAATGATGATTTCAGTTATAAGCATGCTGATGTTGAAGTTCCTGATAAAACGTATTCAAGTGGAAATATCCTGAGGGATTTGGATATATAGGTATAAACTCAGGCAAGAAATACACTTAAGGGTAAATCAGCATATAAATGGTTATTGAAGCCGTGAAAGTAAATGAGATTCCCTGAAATTCTGTGTGATTAAGAACATGAAAGAGCCCCAAAGAACATTGAAACTTAAGGGTCAAGAGGAGAAAGATCCAATAAAGACAATGGTAAATGAGGAGGCATATTGCTAGATTGTTGTCCCAGAAGCCAAAAGAAGACAGTGTTTCAGAAAGCAGGATTTGATTAACAAAGCAAAATGTCACCCCAGATGAACAAAATTATGACTGATGTTTTCCCACTGCATTTAATAACACAGAAACCTTTGTTAAATCTAATTTAAGTATATTTGGAGATTCAGAGACTGGAATGCATTGTTATGAATTCAGCAGTAAAGACAAGGTGAGAATACAGGGACAAAAATTACGGATAACATCTTTTAAGAATTTTGGGTGTGAAGGGAGGAGCAATGTATCATGACAGCTAAAAAATAATACACATGTAAAGCAAGGAGTTTGGGAATTGATTGATAGTATTTCATATGGGTGTATAATCTCGGGCATCATCTGTGAATGACAAGATCTTATAGACAGTCAAGGACAAAGAATACAGTAGAAAGAGGTTGTGTGAAGGTTACTTTTTTCTTTTTTCAAGATTTTATTTATTTATTTATTTATTTATTTATTTATTTATTTATTTAAGAGAGAGAGAGAGCAGAGCAAGAGAGAAAGAGCATGAGTGGGGGTAAGGGGTTGAGGGAGAGGAATGAGCAGACTCCGCACGGAGCAAGGAGCCCAATGCAGGGCTCAATTCCAAGACTCTGAGATCATGAACTGAGCTGAAGGCAGACATTTAACTGACTGAGCCACCCAGCCACCCCATTTTTTTAAAGTAGGCTCCACACTCAGTTTGGACCCCAAAGTGGGGCTTAAACTCACAACCCTGATATCAAGACCTGGGCCACGGGGTGACTTCTATTTTCTCTGTAGAGCAGAAAAAAATCAATGTTATTTTCTAAGAGGAAATAGGGAGAGTTAGGTGGAGAGATGAGAAAAGGGCGGGGGGAGGAGTTGAAATAATCATTGCGGAAAGAAAGAAATTTTAAGAGCCCGACAAGTTGCAAGATTTTCCCATGTGGCCAATAGACCTAGTACACAAGTAAAAATGATAATTGGATTCATCCAGATTTGTGATTTTGCCAGGTCAACAGAAAGACAACAGAAAAGAGGAATTGATGTGGTTATGAGAATAGAATCATTAACTATTAAAGGCAAACAGAATACGGACAGGGATAGAGAAAAGAGGGGCTGGGAAAAATAGAAAACAAGGAAGTGAAGGGTTTCAAGGAAGCCTAATGATACCTGACACGAGTTCTCCACTGTTCGGCTGCATCAATGCTACTCCCAATGCAAAATTTTCCTGGAGATTTACCAAGTATGATGAGGGGGAAGAGGTTATTTCCGGTTGAAGGATGTCTGGATAGGCCTACTGAGGAGGTGAACACAAGCTGCCTTAAATGAGTTACAGATGCAAGCTTCAGATAGATTTAATAGCACAGAGAGAGTCTATATGGAGCAAGTTGAAGAACAGAAAATAGTCTTTCTCATATGACAGGGATTTAAGTTTAATGGAGATAGGAGAAGTCCAGAAAGAGGTGAAGAATACTAATAGAGGAATAGTATAGTAAGGGAAAAAATGAAAATACACCTTGTATTTATGTTTTAGGGAGCTTTGGATTTTACTCTGTGTGCTAAAGAGCTATTAAAGACTTTTGACAAGCAGAATGACATGATCATTGCAACCTGTACTTTTGCATCATAATATTTGTAAAGATGGTAGAGAGTGTTTGAACTGTTTAACTAATGGACAGATTAGATGAATTCCTAGAATTTCTCTAAAATTAAATTTAGTACATGAGCTACTACTTTACCTTTAGAAATTAACATTCTTGATAATGAAAAACATTAAAGTCTCCATAAACAAATGTAATTGTTTAAACAATTCACAAAGCAATAAACAGCAATAAACAATTCACAAAGCAGAAATGTAAGTGGGTGACAAATTTAAAAAAAATGCTCAATGGAAAAAGCTAAAGCACAAGATTTTTCAGGAACCAATGATGTTCACCATTGCCAATGACTTGATAAGATGGATCTCATTAGTACTCATTAATGTACATTGGTATTATAATCTTTGCAGAGAGCAATTTAACAAGAGATATCAAGAACAATTTTGAAATATTTACTCCTTTTAACCAATATTTCTACTTCTAAAAGTAAAATCTAAGAAAATTATCAAAATACACTTAAATATTTATGCATTAAAATATTATTACTTACAAAAATTTAATATAAATCCAATCTCGGTTCAAGAGTTCTGTTCCTTAAGCTTTTCTTGCGTTTTCCAGGCAAAGTTATGGATTCTCTTCTTTACTTTCCAGGCAAAGTTATGGATTCTCCTTCTTTGCTAGGACACGATACTGTCCTACCTATGGTCTATTTTCAATATCCTTACACTTTCTTTTTATATTTTCTATGGTTTCCTCCGTCTGATTTTCTAATTTACCATTTCATTTTTCTTCAAATTTATCTTGCCATTTATCTCATTATTTATTTCAGTTATATTTTTTATACTTACATTTCCACTTGGTATCTCTTATTGGTTTCTTGTTCTTGCTTCATGTTCCTACTATGTCATCCCAGGTCTCCTGGAGGGTCTTTGGCATGGTTATTTCACATTTTTGGATCATTTGTTTCAATAAATCTGCTTTCAGTGTTAAAAAAAATACAACTCCCTTATTAGGGAGTGCTAAATAAGTTATAATAAATCTTATGATGAAATATAATTGGGCTTTTATAAGTGATGTTTACAGAGAGCATTTAAAGATGTAAAAAATGTCCATAATATAAAGTGAATAAAAACAGTGCAATATGTAAGAAATATAGACAGTATAACTTCAACTATGCAAAGTATGTGTGTGTGCACTCAAAAATATTAGAAGAAAATGTACTAGTCTTAACATCTCTTATATCTAGATTTAGGGCTTAAAGATCATTGTTATTTATTTTATGTTTTCTATGCATTATAGATTACTAATGACAAGAATTAAATCTATAATTAGAAAATATTTATGTTAAATTAATATTTATATTGTAAAAATGAACAGCCTTAGTATGAAAACAGCAACATTTATTTTGGCTAACAAAGAATTTTATTTCTACAAAACCCATGTAAATGTATCTCCAAAAGAAAATAGTATAACAAATCTCTCATTATTTCAGCTTTATTTTTTATTTTTTTTAAGATTTTTATTTATTTATTCACGAGAGACCTAGAGAGATAGAAAGGCAAAGACATAGGCAGAGGGAGAAGTAGACTCCATGCAGGGAGCCCAAAGAGGGACTTGGATTCTGGGACACCAGGATCACACCCTTTGCTAAAGGCAGATGCTTAACCACTGAGCCACCGAGATGTCCTGATTATTTCAGTTTTAGAAGTGAAGAGGGTAGAAGTGTGAGTAGACGTTTCTTCTCAGTGTCTCAAGAGTGCCATATGTATATAACATATATATAGGGGTCTTCCAACAACAAATGATTATGAATGATGACTCCATTTTCTCCCTGAATTTTCCGTGACCGATAAGAGCATTTCCCAACAGCATACACTCTTGAAGCAATGTTCCCTTTTCTCCTGATTTCTCCAAATCTGAGGTCACTCTTCGTCATGACGAGAAACTGCTCAAACTGTAACTATATCCCAGAGAGGAGATATATCTGAACCTCCAGTTCAAATAGGTCTTTGCCACCGGACATTAGGCAATGTCTAGGCCAAAAGACTGATCAGAATACCACAGGGCCATTTCTGCTGATAAAAAAATGAGAGAGGAGGTTCTCATTCTACAGACTGAAAGGGTCGTAAGACTATATAAACTTTATTAGGGAAAGTGGGCTGAATGTTTTCCTTGTTTTATAATTCTCCTTCATTGGAATGCTAGTGTTCAAACACACAAAATTCAATAGGTAAAAATAGAGGAAAAACTCCAGCCTTTTTGTCCAAACTTTGATTCCTTAAATCAAGTTTGGTAGATAAGAAAGAGCAATATTCAAAATTGTTCTGATGGAGGATACTTAGTGATTCTTCTTACTTTGACTTGTAAGCAAGTTTGTAAATTGTCTTTCTAGAAACAAATAGGCAGAGATATGAACTTGTTAGCAAAGAAAATGTGATTAAACATTCTTATCTACTGAAGTGCCTGTATCCCCTAATTTTATTTCAGAAAAGCAATCAATTTTACAATCATATTTTGCTTCTACTCTCCTCCAGAAGTTTATATATGCTCTCAATTTATATTATTATTTTATTATTCTTGATATGAAAGGATGATAATATTATCTCAGCTTTCATGGCATGCCCACCAGGGAAGCAGCCAGGTGAGGGGCACCCGGAGGGCACAGTACCCTTCTTTTTTCTCCTAACAGTACAGACCACAAGGCAGGATTGGCTTTCACACTGGCTCCCCTTGCAGGCATGGGCCTTCCTGCCATCCCCAGGGCAGAGGCCTCCTAGGTACTTCCCTAAGTCAGGAGCTCCTGCAGCTGCTGGCAACCAGGACTGTTTTCCTGCCAGGGAGTGGGGAGTAGAGCAGAAGAGCTTGGCACCCCTGTGGGAATAATTTTCCTCTCTCCCTCTCCTGCACAGCCTAGAGACCTTCTCAGGCTCCCCTCTCAATGGACACTTGCTATGCGCCATTGTCTATATATGCTGTCAATTTATACTATTATTTTATTATTCTTGACATGAAAGGATGACAATATTATGGTTCTCTTTTTAATAATTCATAAATGTCTCATGATATATTTCAGGACCCTTCCATCTTCTTTCTCAACATTTGCTTTGAGTGTAATAGTTAAATATCTCTTTATATGTTTCACTTTCTTCCATCTCCCTATTTATTTTAAAGTTCACCCAGAAAATCCTGCCAGCAATTGTCTCATGCCTCTGATAATTCACTTGCTTAAACAGAAACCCTATAAGCAAACAATAGTTGTTTTCATTCTGCACAACAAATCAAGTAGTATTCACTGAATTCATTTGTAACTTCCAGCCACAGACACTAACTAGATGAACATCCATTAATATGATTTTCATATGTCACCCAAATATCTTTCATTATCACATGAGGTGTGACTTGAAAAAAATTAGGCATATTTATTTGTATGTGTGGTTTCTGAAATTAAAGGCATAGTAGATATGGCTAATTCTACTTCTAACACAATATTGTATCAAAGCAACAGGAAATTCCCTGCTGCAAAGATTTCACCAGGAAGTTACAGGCCAAATAAAATCAGAGTTAAAACAATCACATACTGCCAAATCAAATATCATTGGAGAACTGAGACTTAGAGGCAGAAATTGAGAGAAAGTAACACTACATTTCCAATGAAATCTCCAAGAAATTTTTGTAACCTGGAGAAAGGCATAGCCAAATGAAAAGGAATGAGAAAAAATTACAGTGGAATGGAGTAAAGAAAGAAAAGACACAGGTCAATAAAAATAAATCATTTTACATCAGCTTTTGGTTCTCCTAACCCTAAAAATACTAGAAAATTTTGAATTTTTCCTATTTGGCAAATATGATCAGGTGCCAGCATTTAGGTTTCTTCAGAATCTCAGAGTATGGAATATTTCTACACTTTATCATGATGTTAAATCTAATATGTGTGTCTTTTACTTCTATTTTTCCCATCCATGTCTTAAATATACATTCATATTATTTAATGTAGAGATATATGTATGCATACATATATGTGATATATATGTGTGTGTATGTGTGTGTGTGTTTGTATTGGGGATATGTAACCATGTGTGTGGGGAGGGGGCTGGGGACATCCCCAACACATAGGAGAAAGTGTCACTTTCCCAGCATATTGACTCTATGGAAGGATCAGTCTTTATAATGACCATCCAGGAATATGTGGAGACAAAGCAGACCAAAAGCACTCTGAAGCGGCCCTAGGCCCAACCAGCCAAGCTGACATCACATTGTGCATCATAATTCCATATCAGAAGACTCAGACAAAGCGAAGAATCTAATGATGCCAGAGTTAACTCTGAAAGATACAGTCACAGAAAATACAATGCATGTTAACACTGTGTATTCAAATCTGACATGAGGGACTACATAGATAATAAATGCCCAGGTAAAGAGAACAGGAAAATTATCCCAGAGGGGATGTTTAGAGGACTCAGCATTCATTTAGAAAAATATATGAGAACCTACTATGTGACAGGCAATAATCTGGGCATATGCAGCAGTGAATAAAGTTGACAAAATTCCCCAATGTTCTAAACTATACATCAGTATAGGAGACAGATAATAAACAAGATAAATACAGAGTAATAACAGCTTAGGAGAAAATAAAACCAGGAATAATCGATGTAGCAGATAGCCCCCAAAGATGACCACCAACAATTCCTCCTCTTCCTGTATTCACTCTCTTCTCCTTAAAAGATTGGGTCTATATTCTCCCTCTTTGAATCAGAACTGGCCTCATGACTAGCTTTAATGAATAGAAGAGGCAGAAACACCAGCTCCAGGCCTAGCCCTTATAAAACCTTGATAATTCTGTGTGGGCTCTGTTGGAATACAGCTGCTATGATGTAGGGAAGTTCAGACTATCCTTCTGGAGAAAGAGGCCACATGCATAGACTCTGGATGATGACACCAAGATGTAGATGGTGATGAGGGAGGAGAACCAAGATGCACCTTTACAGTACCACACTGTCTTGATGACCACAGCTTTGTAGTACAACCTGAAATCTGGCATTGTGATGCCCCCAGATATGGTTTTCTTTTTTAAAATTCCCCTGGCTATTCGGGGTCTTTTCTGATTCCACACAAATCTTAAAATAATTTGTTCTAACTCTCTGAAGAAAGTCCATGGTATTTTGATAGGGATTGCATTAAACGTGTATATTGCCCTGGGTAACATTGACATTTTCACAATATTAATTCTGCCAATCCATGAGCATGGAATATTTTTCCATCTCTTTGTGTCTTCCTCAATTTCTTTCAGAAGTGTTCTATAGTTTTGAGGGTATAGATCCTTTACATCTTTGGTTAGGTTTATTCCTAGGTATCTTATGCTTTTGGGTGCAATTGTAAATGGGATTGACTCCTTAATTTCTCTTTCTTCAGTCTCATTGTTAGTGTATAGAAATGCTACTGACTTCTGGGCATTGATTTTGTATCCTGCCATGCTACCGAATTGCTGTATGAGTTCCAGCAATCTTGGGGTGGAGACTTTTGGGTTTTCTATGTAGAGTATCATGTCATCGGCGAAGAGGGAGAGTGTGGTATTGGCACAAAAACAGACACATAGATCAGTGGAACAGAATAGAGAATCCAGAAGTGGACCCTGAACTTTATGGGCAACTAATATTCGATAAAGGAGGAAAGACTATCCATTGGAAGAAAGACAGTCTCTTCAATAAATGGTGCTGGGAAAATTGGACATCCACATGCAGAAGAATGAAACTAGACCACTCTCTTTCACCATACACAAAGATAAACTCAAAATGGATGAAAGATCTAAATGTGAGACAAGATTCCATCAAAATCCTAGAGAAGAACACAGGCAACACCCTTTTTGAACTCGGCCATAGTAACTTCTTGCAAGATACATCCACGAAGGCTAAAGAAACAAAAGCAAAAATGAACTATTGGGACTTCATCAAGATAAGAAGCTTTTGCACAGCAAAGGATACAGTCAACAAAACTCAAAGACAACCTACAGAAGGGGAGAAGATATTTGCAAATGACGTATCGGATAAAGGGCTAGTTTCCAAGATCTATAAAGAACTTATCAAACTCAACACCAAAGAAACAAACAATCCAATCATGAAATGGGCAAATGACATGAAGAGAAATCTCACAGAGGAAGACATAGACATGGCCAACATGCACATGAGAAAATGCTCTGCATCACTTGCCATCAGGGAAATACAAATCAAAACCACAATGAGATACCACCTCACACCAGTGAGAATGGGGAAAATTAACAAGACAGGAAACAACCTATGTTGGAGAGGATGCGGAGAAAAGGGAACCCTCATACACTGTTGGTGGGAATGTGAACTGGTGCAGCCACTCTGGAAAACTGTGTGGAGGTTCCTCAAAGAGTTAAAAATAGACCTGCCCTACGACCCAGCAATTGCACTGTTGGGGATTTACCCCAAAGATACAAATGCAATGAAACGCCGGGACACCTGCACCCCGATGTTTATAGCAGCAATGGCCACGATAGCCAAACTGTGGAAGGAGCCTCGGTGTCCATCGAAAGATGAGTGGATAAAGATGTGGTTTATGTATACAATGGAATATTACTCAGCTATTAGAAATGACAAATACCCACCATTTGCTTCAACGTGGATGGAACTGGAGGGTATTATGCTGAGTGAAGTAAGCCAGTCGGAGAAGGACAAACATTATATGTTCTCATTCATTTGGGGAATATAAATAATAGTGAAAGGGAATATAAGGGAAGGGGGAAGAAATGTGTGGGAAATACCAGAAAGGGAGACAGAACGTAAAGACTGCTAACTCTGGGAAACGAACTAGGGGTGGTAGAAGGGGAGGAGGGCGGGGGGTGGGAGTGAATGAGTGACGGGCACTGGGGGTTATTCTGTATGTTAGTAAATTGAACACCAATAAAAAATAAATTTAAAAAAATAAAAAATAAAAAATAAAAAAATTTAAAAAAAGATGCACCTTTACAGCACTACATACAGACACATTTGAGAAAAAATTATAAATAATGAATTACTGTTGACATAACTCAATAAATTTGGGGGTGTTTCTAATATATATGCAGTTTTAGGGAAAAGGTAACTGAAATGTCTAGGAAGAGAAAGTAAAAAAGGAAACTGGCAATTATCAAGATGAAGAACTACAATTTAACAGTAAGATCCTCTATACCTGTTCTGAGAGAAGAGCAAGGAAATCTTTAAATTATATAAGAAGAGAAAGCCTGAAGGTAAGCATACTAAATCCTACTGACCACTGGAAAGGAAGACATATGCTACATTTCTTTTTTTTTTCTTTTATAGATTTATTTATTTAGTTGAGGGAGAGAGAGCATGCGCTTGAGTGTGGGGAGGAGGGTAAAGGGAAAGGGAGACAGAGAATCTCAAGCAGATGCCATACTGAGTGCAGAGCACATCATGGGGGCTCAATCTCATGATACTGAGATCAGAACTGAGCTGAAACCAAGAGTCGGATACTTAAACAACTGGGCCACCCAGGCACCCCACATATGCTGCATTTTTAACCTTGGAGCTGAGAGGCAAAGAATGATCTTGATTCAGTTACAAGTAGCTTTAACTAAATATAGCTAGGGAGCCACAATTCTAGGAATGGTACCTGAGTAATTGTCATGCCTAGACCTAATCTCAATGATATCATCCTAAACCTCAAGCCCAAACTGGAGGCCTCAATGGAATGAGACTCTGAGGAGTCTTCAGGGTGGTCAGTAAATTTTGCAGGTGTGAGGGATATGAAGCACTTGGGGCTAGAGAGCACAGTGGGGTAGACCATTAGTTGATAGCCTCCAAGTTGACAGTTGACAGACCAATGTCCAGCTAACTTATTTCTCCAAGAAACCATACCTCCAGGTGTTCACACCCTATGTAATCTCCTACAGTGATGCTGGCCTTGGCTATGTGAATGATTTGGGCCAATAGGATATTTGCAAGTATGATGTAAGCTGAAGTTGGTAAGTCCATCACCTTGGGGCCTATCCTCTTGGAACACTCCTACTTTGGAGCTACCTTCCATGATTTAAGCAAGACCTGACTATTCTGTTGGAGCAGAGAACTACATGGAAAGACGCTGGAAGATGAGTCATCCTGTAGAGAGGAGAACTGAGATATACCAGCAGAGCTTTCAGCTGAATGTAATTGCTCCCAGGTAGGAAAGAAACATCTATCTACCTGCAGAATTACCTTAAATAATAAATAATTGCTGTTTAAACCACTAAATTTTAGGGTAATCTTTTAAGAAACAATAAATAGACATCTGAAATAAGGGATAAGAAGTAAGAAGATTTCATTGAGAAGATCTAGAGGTGAGAAAGAAGCCTCTAAGATAGAGATAGATAATTGAAAGGAGCATTCCAGGCAGAGGAAACAGCAAGTGCAAAGGCCCTGACGTGGAAGTAGGCCTGGCTTATTTGAGGAACTACAAGGAGGCTTGTATATGTGGAGCAGAGTGAATAAAAAGAACATTAAGAAATAAAGTCCGAAATAGTAACAGGGGTCAGATCAGCCTGGGCTTTGAAGGTCATTGTAAACACTGACTTTTATCCAGAGGTTGATGAAAAGTTATTGGAGATTTTTATGCATTTTTAAATTCATTCACTAATTATCTATATAGCCTGATGGTGGGTAGTTTCCTAGTGCTGGCTATGCAATAATGAATGAGGCCTGCGGTGGGTGGGCAGGGGTAGATGGGCAGAGCTACAGGGGATGTTGAGAGGATGAAAGAAGAGGAGCAGAATCACAAAACAACTGGACCAAGGAAAGATGGCTTCAGTTGGCTCAGGCCAACCTGAAGGATAGAGACTCTTTTAGACAAGACCCCTCTTTATTTTCTTCAAAGTCTCTCTTCAAGATAATTTGCTACAGCTTTACATTAAAGCACATTATACCTGCAAAAGAAACCTCATTTCTCTTTTAATGCAATTAAATTTCCTAAAAGCTTTTTCCAAATAAATCATGGCGTTTCATCAGCCATGCACAAAAGATCCTGCCAGGCTCCAGTATTCTGTGCTCTAAGTGTGTGTCAATACATTTATAGAAAAACACTCTGTTAAATTTTAAAAGAATCTCTTCGAAAAGACACTGTGTACTTCCCAAAAGGTACTTTACGAATATAGTACTTTACAGATTGCAGTGAGGTTTCAGAGCAATTGACTCACCCCTGCATCATATTCTTACAACCAAACTAAATGACAAAGTAACAAGCAAAGAAGGCATAGAACTAACATTATTATAGCTTTAAATAAAAGTTCATGAAGCAATTTTCCTTAAGTGTGGTGCCATACACATCAAAGTATATTTGGTAGCATAGATGATGACAGAGTAATAAGAGAACTTTGTCAGGCTTTGACATGAGTAGTTTCTGGAAAAAAGTGTGAAGATCTGGTAGGGGGTGGGATAAATTGTATTCCTCCAGCTGGTCAACCTATCAGTTAACAGTGAATCTGGATGGTCTCCCAGTTCAGGTCTGACTGTATTTAGAGTAACAGTTTCATAGAACTTCTCATCAAACATACCGAAACAGAAGTGTTCTCTTCAACAAAATAAAATCCCTCTACTTATCTTATTTTCCCATGGGTTTAATTTTTTTTAATTTTATTTATTTATGATAGTCACACACAGAGAGAGAGAGAGAGGCAGAGACACAGGCAGAGGGAGAAGCAGGCTCCATGCACCGGGAGCCCGACGTGGGATTCGATCTCGGGTCTCCAGGATTGCGCCCTGGGCCAAAAGCAGGCGCCAAACCGCTGCGCCACCCAGGGATCCCTCCCATGGGTTTATAAAAATGAAAAATCCCAAAAATAAGTTGCTGCTTTAGAACTGACCTATGTCCAGCTAACTCATTTCTCACAGTAATGCAATGAAATGGTCTTTTTTTGCTTTATGTCTCTTAACTTCTAATTAATGACAGGATTTCAATTTCCAGATAGCTGATATTTAATGACTTCATCAAGCATTTGTTCTCTGCCAGCAGCTCCTATTTTTTGGACTTAAAAGTCAGAAGCTTTCATCTAAGAAATAGATAAGAAAAAAGTTAAAAAAAAAAAACTAGCATTGTTGTTCTGGATCTTTTAAAATCTTCTATAAGGTGTTTTAGTTTCCATTTTAAATCATTCGATCTCAAAGACCTAGCCTAGCTTCTCTTGAAATATGATTCTATTTTAAGACACATCACAAAATTTCTTGTGTTCTATACCACTATTATAGTCTCTGCACCATTTCTGGCTCTACACTTTAATCTCTTCCACAATCTAAAACAATAATTTCCATAGATTCCAATCAGTCACTTATGTATTTGACTCTCTTCAAGGGTTTTGGCCAATGTTTCTCTAGGTTCACCTGAATCGGAATCATTTGGTGTTAAAATTCAGGTCCCACAGCTCCACCTCAAACTTACTGATTTGCAATGTCTAAGTGGCCCACAATTTTTGACAAACATACCAATTGACTCAGATGTACCAGAGGTTTGAGGGTACTACACAAGGCCAATGGTCCTTAAGCCTTATGAGACTCTAATAAAATACTTGCAAACCTTTAGCCTAACATGCACAGGGGGAACCATATTTTGTGCATTCTCTCAGGAAATTGACAGGAGCCCTAAAGCCTATCAATGGACCCTTTCCTCAGAGTATCTAGATCCTGAGACCAGAGCCCCTTCTCTCATAATTTTCTCTGTGAGGCTTCTAAGGAAATCGGTGCAGGGAAAATGGAATACCCATTGTACTCTGTTCTGTTAAGGAGAGCCATTGACAATTTCTGTCTTTTATCTCAACCTCAAAATGAAGTGTATTTCTTCTCATCCAATTCACCCAAGTATTGTGAAGCTGAAATTGCTTTAAAAGCATTAGAAGAAAAGTACTATATAAATGCAAATAATAGGAAATTTGATTAAAAAAAAAGAATAGTCATATCCAAGTGCACAACAGCTGCCCTATCAAAAATGAGCAGTTTGAGGTTTCACTGATACTGTCATTCAATAGACATCAGAGAATAAAGACTATGAAGTGGTTTTCCAGAAGTCTTCATGAATTGCAGGCATATTTTTCTCATGCTATCAAAGTAATATGCCACATAGAGAACTAAAAGACATGAGGAACCATAAATCCTATAGGCTTGCTACTACCACCCCAAAAGGACAAAAGGATAAAGGAGCCCTATCACTGATGGCGAAATGCTCTACAACTTCCAGTTCAACTCCCACAAGGAAACTCAGGGAGCTCTGAAGAGAATATTCAGATCACCACTCTCTCCCTGTGCCAAAAACCATTTTTAACACTTAGCACAAACATCTTTCCATTATATAAATCATCTGTCCACATTATAAAGTCTGGCATTTACCATTTTAACTGCTCAGGTTGTCATGTCTACCATGGCCCCTGATCCATCAAGTTGGTTTTTGAAACCAGGGCAACAGTGCTGGTACTCAACCTAAGGGGATTCTGATGGTAGGCTAAGTCAATATAAAAAATAAAAACAGGAGGATATATTTTTTTCTAGATGCTCTGCTGTTTAGATGATATATCTGCAACTATTCTCAGACCTCCTCTGAAACTATCCCTGAAACTGCTTACAATTTAGCCAGTAACTGCCCACAGCACTCCTTCTTTAGTGCTACAAATTAGAGGAGCACTTGGATAAAATATTTCCCTTAGCCAATGAGTGAGTGGCCAACAACATTTTGTAATGCATAGTTCTAATTATAAATAAGATATTAACAGAACCTTGCGAGAGTAATCAAGGACGGAAAAATAACCTTACCTTCAGAACAGCAACCTCTGCATAGCTCTTTTGCCTGAGCTCCAGAGCCCACATGTTAAGACTCTTAAGAATTATACATGACAGAAAAGGAAAGAGTGTCAGTTATCATGACTAAGGAAACTGAAGCCTTATTTCACTTGATATGCATATTTGTGTTCTTTTAGGTCAAAGTATTAATTCTCCTCTTATTTGAAGAGACAGACAGTTGGGATTGCTTATTTACTTTTCAGCAAATCCATAAAGAGAAACAATCCATATTTCTGGACTTAAATAGAAGAAATTGATCAAATACAAAGGGAAGGCCTGATCTAGTACCTACCAGAAGGGAGATGGGAGACAGAAGAGAGTTCATGCTTTTGAACAGAGGGTATGTATGCTATAAACTCAAGGAAATGCATTATTTTACTTTCTTCCCACAGCTCCTCTGCAGGAGGCAGCACAAAACCAAACAGAACAGTCTATATAGCCTAAGATCAGGTCTCAGTTCTAAATGTCTCTTTATATATGTAGTTAGTGGACCTTAAGCAAAGAGAAATTTGATGATTAAAAACAGAGATCATCTTGTATCCACAGCATCTCTTTCTGCCACTTTAGGAAAAACTTCCAAATATTCTAGCACATATCAAAACCAAAACTCTCATAACCACAGCAGGAAATACTATATAAAGAAGAAAGCTAAAGATTCTTACTTGAACAACTTTTCTTTCTCTTCAGATCAAAAACTTTGAGCCTATAGAGCTTTCATGCTCTATCGTTCAATGAAAGGATTCACAGAGCTAAATAGTTCTAATTTTTCAGTCATATGGAATAGAGCTATTGTAGATAAGACTAGAAATCTTATAAAAAAATCTCTATCCTATTGGTTACATCAATAGAATTCTTCCATCATAATATCAATGAAAAAATACATCTGCATATGACATTTGGAATAAATGTTAGATCCTTCCCTGAAATTGCTTATTACCTTACCTTTTTAAAACCTAATACATTCCTGCCACAGACTGAGTGTACTATTTTATGATGAGGACAGAAAAGTCCCACTCGTGATAGGACTACTGTATCACTCTTTCATGTTCAGAAATGTTACTAGTGTTGTCCATGCATGTAAATGGGTTTTGAAAAAATGAACAGCAGTTTCTTCTCCACTTGATACATGTAAAATCCATTTTTCATCAACATTTTTTTGAAGAACCTACCACTGATTGCAGCTCTGCTTTTCTCATCACAGTCTGATGGATGTTTTTGCTCAAAATAAGCCGCCCTTCACTGATTGCTGCAGGCTGCGTGGTCTGTCAATTGTGAAAATACAGCATTCCCCAGCTAGACCACATTGCTTCTTGTAATCAAAGAGTCAGATACAAACATTCATTCCAATGATTCCGCGACCCTGATCTCTATTTGCTTTAATGCAGTGTTCATTTTCACTGTGAGGTATCCTCAGAACAAAAATCCCACAGGTTAGAAATCGAGTCACTCACCCCAGTTAAGTTAAAATCTTCCCCTCAGTAAGAGAGTAAGACTCTCGTTTTTCCTAAAATATGTGCAAAAGAAGGGTAAGTTTTCTTTTAAAATACAACTAGGTGGAAGCTGCCATTTTTATGAGGATATAGAGAAGTACAGAGTGTGGTAACTACAAACTAAAGATTTGCATCCCTGACAACAACTCTAATTGTTATGAGTTTAATAACTGTCGATCAAAAGAATGTCAGTTAAAAGCATGGTTGCAAAAACTCAGAAATGAACCCAAAACAAGATGGCCAATTAATCTTTGACCAAGAAGGAAAGAATATCCTGTGGGAAAAAAGATAGTCTCTTCAACAAATGGTGTTGGGAAAACTGGACAGCAATGCGAAAACAAATGAAACTGGACCACTTTTTTACATCATACCCCAAAAATAAATTCAAAATGGATTAAAGACCTAGGGGTGCCTTGGTGGCTCAGTTGGTTAAGTATCCAACTCTTGGTTTTGACTCAGGTCATAATCTCAGGGTTGTGGGATGGAGCCCCACCTCACCTCAGGCTCTGTACTCAGCAGGGAGTCTGCTTGAGATTCTCTCTCTCTTCCTCTGCCCTTCCCCCTGCTCACTCACTCACTCTCTCTAAAATAAATAAATAAATCTTTTTAAAAAATGAATTAAAGACCTAAATGTGAGACCTGAACCCATAAAAATCCTAGAGGAGAACACAGGCAGCAGCCTCTTTGACCTCAGCCACAGCAACTCCTTTCTAGATATGTCTCTGGTGGTAAGGGAAACAAAAGTGAAAATAAACTATTGGGACTTCATCAAATATCTGATGGTTACCAGAGGGGAGGTGGGTAGAGGGATGGGTTAAATAGGGATAAGGACTAAGAAGTACACTTGTGATGAGCACCAGGTGATGTGTGAAGTGTTGAATCACTGTATCATACATCTGAAACTAATATGACACTGTATGTTAACTAACTGGAATTTGTTTATTATTTATTTATTTAAGACTTATTTATTTTAGAGAGAGAGAACAGGAGGGAGAGGTAGAGTCTCAAGCAGACTCATGCTAAGTGCAGAGCCCAACTCAGGGCTCAATCTCACAATCCTGAGATCATGACCTGCGCTGAAATCAGGAGTTGGATGCTTAACTGACTGAGCCACTCAGGCATCCCAACTAACTATAATTTAAATAAAAACTTTTTAAAAAGCACGTTTGTGAATCTCACACAAAAATACAGGGAATGAATCTGTTAAACAGAAAGACCCTGAGCTACTTCTTATGTACTGCTGCTAGAAGGAAGATGTGGAGTTTAATGGTGTTATTCAAAAAATAACCACATTATATTCAAATTTATGTGCAATGAAGACTGATTTTAAAGCTCCTATTCCAAGTAGGAAATTACTTCTTCTGCCAAAAGGAGTTAGCATTTACATCAACTAGGACTAGGTTCAGCTATATAACAGAAAAAAGGAATGGCTCAAATTCTTAAAAGAGAGAAGAAAGTTGAGACTTCTAAGTCTCTTATGCATAAGAAGTCTGGAGGTAAGCAACTCAGAGCAGGAATGATGGCTACAGCATCATCTCATACTCAAGTTCTCATCATTCTTCCCCCATCTTGGAGCATGATTTTCATTCTCAAAACCATCATATGGTCCAGGTGGCTGCTACAGCTACAGCCATTACATCCACATTCCAGACAGTAGGACAAAAGATACAAGGAAGAAAATCTCACTGCCTCTTTGAAGAGAGATTTCCAGGCAGTTCCACACAACGCTGCTACTTACATTTCATTGGTGATAATTTTACCTAATTGTACTGGAAATGGAGATAAATAGTTATATTTGAGGCCACAAAGAGTCTGGCTAAAACCTGAGGCTCTCTTACTAAGGAAGAAGGAAGAATGAACATAATAGAAAACCAGTGATACTTGCTTCAGCACTCACCCTTCACCAGCATCTCTGCTGTTAGAGATATCAAATGACCTTGGGCAAGTCACTTAAATCTCTCTGTTCTTCAATTTCTTCAGCTCTAAAATATCTAACTTATATATTTTTTTGAAACTTAAATAAGATTATATGTGTAAAAGGCCTAGGGCATATAGGTCCTAAGCAAACATTAGCCCCTTCCACATATCAACAGGAGAAGGTTCAAAGGAGCTAGACTGGACTCAAACTGGCAAATTTCTTGGAGCCTATAATTGGAACCACTGTCCCCTCCATCAGGGACAAACAGCGTTAGTTCTCCTGGCACTTGATGTTCCTTTTCTTTCCTATACTATGCCCTATATCCAGCCAGTGCCACAGAAGCCTAAGCAGATAACTGGGCCCACAGAAGCTGTGGCAACTGGAAGACTCTTTGTATAGAAAGAACTGGATAAATGAAAAAAAGGGAAAACATAAAGGAACCCCCTCCCCCCAGGAAAAATGGAGGAAATAAATTTTCCACTAAGATTCTAGTTTTTTGGCAAAGACAGCAAACCATTCAGATTTCTAGCAGTTTATACTGTCTGGTCAAAAGAAAGTCCTTCTAGATTACTCACCTTTGATTTATTCCTCAAGTCATTGGTCTCGAAGAACCCATTAACAGACTGGAAATGACAGGATAACCCATCACCACTATGGACCAACACTACAAATCCTCCTGATAATTTCATCCATTTCATGGGGAAGCTAGAGGGTTACTGATAAATTGCCTGCTACCATAGGCCACGTTCTCTCCAAGCATATACTGAGATGGAGTTTGGGGTGCAAGATGTTTGTGAGGGATAACCCCTGTGAATGGAAGGAGTAGAACCATGATTGGGCAGAAGGTCAGTTAAATTGTAACAGCTGGCAGGGAGCTCTGGAGCAAGAGCTGTCTAACAGAATGTCCCCCATCAGGCAGCTATGGCTTGATCTTTATTACCACCATCACTACCACCCCCACATCTCATGAAATCATTAGTGGTGAGCTGTTCTGGAATGGTAGGACCTCTTCAGATTGTCTACTTCTGCATGGCTGGGCAGCAAGAACTTCCTTGAAGAGGAACAAGGCAGCATAAGTCTAACCCATCTGCCATAGAAACCAATGTCCAGCATAAAAGATTTCAGTGTTTTCCTCGCTCTGCTGTTCATACATTGATTACTTATCACAAATGGAGTTGACAAAAAATCACTGTATTTCACTCCTCAACTCACACATCACAGAGTGTATGTTTAATTGATAGCAGGTTTGAAATGCTATATAAACAATTCAATTAAGATTAGGAAGATTGAAAAGTCAGGCTTACTCTATCAGCCTTCTTGGTGTTAAGATCAATGCATATAAATAAGGATTTTTCAATTTAAAAAAAGATTTGAATGCATTTCATAATCAATAGAAAGAACAGGAAAGATAAGGACTGTGGAGGAAACTGATGTTTTAGCAGATTTCCAATATTTTCTAAATCTTGCTGTACCAGGAAGCAAACTGTTTTAGTACTTATTTTCCAATTTTCAGTTCTACTGAGATGCAATGGATGCTTTCATTTTCTAGTTAAAATGTTCAGTGGTAAGCTAAATTTCCTCAACTCTCAGGGTAATCTTGCAATTGCTGTGTGTGTCCTTCCATGGGGATTCCCTCTAAGAAATGCCAGACACCCTTTATTTCACAAAATTACCAAACTCTCAAAGAAGCAAAACACACCAAAAGAATTTTGCTGCACTGGAATCAAAATCACTCCTTGCTTAACAAATAAAACCTAGTTTGTCATATTAAGTACAACTCCATAACAGTCTAAAATACAGACTAGTTCCCTCTGTAATAAATCATTTTGAATTTTTTTTTTATTTTGGTGGGGCATGGTGGGAACTGTTCAAGAAACTGGAGTAGTAACAGAGCAGATTACCAAAACACTATGCATTTCACATTAACATAGTTTGATTAACTACCAGTTTTGATCTTAGCCTTCCTATGGAGCTAAGGTTCTCACAATAACTAATAAAAATGTTTCTTGACCAGGGAAGTTTACTAGGGAATGTACGAGAAGGAGGAGCTAAGAAGGGAATACAAAAGATGTACAAGAACATTCAGCTCTGTGAAGCTAAGTGTTTAATGAAGAAAGGACCAAAGCTGAGAAAGAGTTTTTGAAAGGACACCAAACCAAGAGAAGTAACTCTAGATCAAGGGATAACAAACCATAGCCCATTAGCCAAATCCAACTCATCATTTGTTTTTGCAAATAAAGCATTATTGCAACACAGCTATATCTACTTGTTTACATATTGTCTGTGGCTGCTTTCGCACTACAACAGATAACAGGATTCAAGAGTTACAACAGATTATTGATCAACAGAGCCAAGAATATTTACTAACTGTTCCTTTACAGAAAGGGCTGCTGACCCCTACTCTGGATTGTTACAAATGCTGAGTCACAGAGGGAATTAGGGCAATAACTATGATACAGTCTTAAATGGAGAAGTAAGCTTCTTTGGGCAAAGAGAGAGCTAAGGCAGGGTCTTCAGGACAATCAATGATCTCTTTTAATGCCTATATGCCAAACCATGCAAACTGTGTTTACCTGCAAGTAACAATCTTCTGTGGTAATCTCTTAACATATTTTTAGTGACTCTCCTACCTCTCCTTTCCCCCAGCTTTCTCTCCTTATGCCTCCTCTTTTCTAATTCACACTCTCCTGGGCATTTTCATAAACTTTTTCAGCACCAAGTAACTTCTGTAGGCTGATGACTCCCAACTCCACATCTCCTAAACCTGAGATGTATACACCCACTACCTTTGGAACAGCTCTACTCATCAAATGCAATACACATAAAAACTCACCCCATCTTTCCCCCTAAATAATTCTAGTGATGAATTCTGACTGCTTTAGTTAGATTCCTTGCTCCACTCTTATTATCTCTGTAGCCCTGGGCGAGTTACTTAAATTGTCTAATACTTAATTTCCTCATATGTAAAGCTGGGATAATAATAGTACTTACTACAGAGTATGGGTAGGATTAAATGAGATGGTGTATGTAAAGGTCTTAGAAGAATGCCTTATACAAAGAAATGGCTCAATGACTATTTTAATGTTTAATATTTTATTTAATGTTTTATTTTTATTTCCAATATTAATAACTAGCACTTCCATTAAATGTTACCCTTTACCTTGGCTCTCCCCCTGAAATTCTGGCTTCTGTATACACCCACATAGCATACTTGCTCCTAATAGATCAAGGATTCAGCATATTGTTTTGTAATTGCTTATTTATATGCTCTCATGCAAGTCAATAAGCAACTTGGTGACAAGCTATGTCTGATTTTACCCTTACTACTGAAGGGATATCACAGAGCAGACATAGTGGGCAGGTGGAGAGGTTAGTGAGAGGGTACTAGGTGAGACCTAAAGAGGAACTTTTAAACTAAGTCACTGAGAGTGAGGATGCAAGGGGATAAAAGGATTTCAGAAAAGTTTAGAAGATTCAACAGAACTTGTCAATGATTGGATATCAGCAATGAAAGAAAATCTCCCATTTTACCTCCTACCAGCCACAAGTTTATCTATTCTTCAAGTAAGAATATTTTCAACAGAGCAAAGTCTGCTTTCTTGAGCTAGGACTCATAGTAAGAATGAGAATTAGATGTGATTTCAGAAAAAAAAAAAAAAAAAAAGATGTGATTTCAGATTTCCTCTCTGCCCAGCTTTAATGTATTAGTCTTCACCTAGTCTCCTCATCATTTTTCTTATCCATCAACCAGAATAGCACAATAGATGAGAGCAGAGGCTCTGAAATCAGGCAACGCAGGACTTGTGTTTCAGCTCCTCCCTGATAACTGGGGACCATAGGCAAGTAACCCAACCCCTCCAAATCTCAGTGTCTTGAATTTTTTTAATGAAAAATTTGTAATCTATTTATCTATTTACTTATTTATTTTTATTTTTACTTTTAATTCCATTACAATTAACACACAATGTTATATTAGCTTCAGGTGTACAATATGAGGATTCAACAATTCTATACATCACTCAGTGCTCATCATAAGTACTCTTAATCGCTTTCAACAATTTCACTAATTGCCTCCCCTCCCCCCATCACCTTCCCTCTGGCAGCTACCAATTTGTTCTCTACAGTTGAGAGTCTGGTTTTTTTGTTTGTCTTCTTTCTTTGTTCATTTGTTTTGTTTCTTAAACTCTCCATATGAGTAAAATCAGTTTTCTCATCTTTAAAATGAGAGTGATGATTCTATCCACCTTGCTGGTTCATATGAAAATTAAATAGACAATGCATGTAGAGCTTTGGGCACAGCACTCAGCAAATAGTAAATGTTCTATATTCACTTTATTTTATAAAATAAACATAGTGACATAGTGAATCTTTAACTTGAAGACCCATAAATATAAGAAACTCTTAAGACAGAGCTACAATTTTTGTTTCATACATCATAAAATATAATTATACCTCCAGTTTGGAATTTTCTTAAAAAAATAGATATTGAATACCACATGAAGTCAAAGGATAAAATCCTAACCACTAATGACTATTAGAAGATATCACTAGGAACTGGAGTAGATAAAAAAAAAGTCAATCAACTGAAATCATTTGACCTCCCTAATTTTTTTCATAATAATAAGAATTTGTACTTTTGCTCAAGAATAAATGATGAATTGCCAATCTAACCTTTATCATATAATTGCTCACACAAATTTCTTTACATAAGTTATGAATTTATCACCAAACCTTTTAGAACTCAAGATTCTTATTCACTATAGAAAAAGAAAAGACAAAAGATATGTTTAATAATTCCATCCTGCTAACAAATGGAAAGTAAATGTTTTGAGCAGCATATTTTAGTATTATAGCTAACTTAGAAATGACTGGTTTACAGAATTTAGTATTTATTTTTGCTTAGGGACACTATAAAATCCAAATGGCTTATCAAACTCTTCATTGGAAAGCTGTTCTATTTACAAAAGTTGACTACTGTGACAATGACAGTTCATTCTTAATTTTTCATATTAGTCAAGTCACATCATTATCAGTATGCTTTTAAAAAGTTAAGAATGACTTTTAAAATAAAAGCAACCAAAACCTAAGGGCAAGTTCTCCTAATTCTTCTCCCCCTCCAGGACAGGTACTATACTTCCAGGGTTCAGATATCCATTAAATCTCAACCTAAAAGGGTTTGAAAAGATAGAGGCAAGTTTTATGAGAAAAATTAGGTAGAATCAGAAGAAAGGTAGGTGAAAGGAAATTCATTCCAGTTGGGCTTTTGACCCTCTTGTAGCTTCAATTGAATCACTTCTTTCTATACCACTCTTTCCTTATTTCTGAAGTAATAATTGTCATCTCATTATCTTGAAAGTTTGATTTAAGAACTAAATTCTAGGAATTTCTCTTGGCCTCATTTTGCCATTTGAAAAATGATGGAATTGTATCAGACACTTCTAAGCTTGCTTTAGCTTTCAAATGCTATGACTCCAATAGGTCATAGGTTATTTTCATTACACTTAAAGACAACTTATCCAGAAGACCCCCGGTCTAGTACACCTATGTTATACATATAGATAAACACTTAACTATTAACACAAACAGAATATTAAGATGTACTTCTTTAGGTCCCTAAGGAGACAGAATATCAGACTGAGAAATTTTGATAGAAAGTCAGGAAATGGAAAGGCCAGGAATATAGAGACCTATCTAGAGAGAGGAGAGCCATGTAGAGGGCAGGCTAAGGGGTCAAGGTTAAGAACACTTCCTTCATTATGTATGTTCATGGGAAATTTTCTTGGAAAGTAGGAGTGGAGATGGCCAGTTCAAGAAGAGGGGACACTCCAAAAGAGAAATTTGTGAAACATTAAAGACTATTTTATCATGTTGAGTTATTTTGTCTCAAGATCTCATCATCTCCATGAAGATTTTTTTTTTTTGAGAGAAAGAGAGAGCACATGCAAGTGGGGGGAGAGGTGGAGGAAGACAGAGAATCCTAAGCAGGCTCCATGCTAGGCAGGGCTCAATCTCACTACCCCAAGATCATGACCTGAGCCAAAATCAAGAGTCAGATGCTTAATCAACTGAGCCACTCAGGCGCCCTGATGATGATGATGGGTTTTATAAGAGAATGTCCTCAAAAATAACACTTGATTGAAAAAAAAAAACTTGTAATCGTATAGGAGAAATTTTACCATATGAACAAACCTATTATGAAGCTTAAAGTTGCTATAAAAAATACTCTTATAGTGAGGACTTGTTCTGAGGAAGATTATGGTAGATAGAGAAAAAAAATCATCATGGCACTCTCCACTTCCCCTGCTACATTTGTCTCCTATCCACATCTCACCCTTCCCTTGGTTTTCTTCTACCATCCCCACTTCTCAGTCCTGAATTCCTCAGGCAGATCATCATATACACCCTCCCAGCCATGGACTGAGCCTGGAAATACTGCACTTTCCTTTAGAACACCTTCTAGAAATGTGGTGCAGTAGGATGAGCATGGGCTTTGAAGTTGGGCCACATGAATTCTGGCCCCCTATAAACATGGGAAAATAACATCTATGTCAGCCAAGTGCTGACATCTAAAATCGCTGTGTAGTTTAGAAGTGGTAATATATTTAAAGCACCTACCACGGTCTCTAGATTATAGTGCATGCAAGGTAAGTGAATCTTTTCTCCCTATTTCCAGAATGAGGATTTCTTCAGTGTGGTAGCATCATGGTTGAAAATCATCTGATAAACTAATTCCCAATGGATGTTAATAATTAGTGGGAGTTTAATGATACTACTTCCTTAATCATACAATGAAAGAAAATGCTTGGAGACATCATACTTTAAAAACAATTTCTGGTGGGGTAGCAGGTAAGTAGAAAAGTTGAATTTTTAGGTGTCCTGTTGCATAGGTAAGATGTTTTCTGGAAAACTTTGCATGGTAACTCTTTTGCTAGTGTTTTAGAAAACCAATTTCGCAATTTTGCCCATGAGAAACTTGAAATGTTTTCAGCTAAGAAATAAAGATTTCTGATCTAACAGAACAAAAAGTAAGGGAAGTCAAAGAAAGTTGCTTCAGAGGCAATTCTAAAGCACTAGGATTTCCTGACAACTTAGAAAGATCTGTTTTATTCTTATGTAGAAGAGATAGTATAGGAGAAAACCTGTTACTTGTCTTTGTGGGAAATGAAAAGTGAAACTGAGACCCACAAAACCACCTGATTGTAGGGTACCAAGAATAAGATTTGATGGCACTGGTGATTTTGTAACACCCTCCTTGCTGTGAGTATATGATGACTCACAAGAGAAAAATGATATTTATGGAAAAGTAAAAATAGAAAAGGTGAATCGTGACCCAAAGGAAACTTCATCAATACCATACACTCATTTATATGAATGAAGTCATTCTTCTAAAAGTTTAAGTTAGTCATAATTAATCTATGACTATAGGATCTTTATGTAAGTCTCCAGTGAAATGAGAGTTAGTATAAATACCCATAAAATTTGAGCATATTTTTAAAACCCACAATTTTGGCCTAAATCACTCAAATAAGACACCAGTGGCTGAGCTCCTTCTGTGGGGGAAGTGCACTAACTACCATCATAGAGTAGAAGCTGACATTATCCCTGGAGTTTCCTTAAGATTTCTGAACATCTGATTACTGATAGTCTACAACTCACAAATTATATAAACCTTTTGAGAATTGAGAGTTAAAGCTTTCTTTTCATTTCCATTATATTAGAGAATAATAGCATTGTCTCTCAAAGAAATTAGAGGCCCATGGCTAATATTTACTGTGGACAGTCTTACTCAGAGTAATCCTCAGCAAATGTCAATTGTATGCATAGTCGACTAATCAGAGACAACGGGAGCCCTGAAAGGAAATTATGACCCAATGGAGACTTCAGTTTATATGCCTTTCCCAGAGTAAAACACTCAGCGATCTCTCTAAGACTAGAATCTGTTTTCTGACTTTCAGGCAGAGCTCTTGCCTTGTTTCATACTTCTACCCTAGGAAGCAGGGTGCAGTGTGAATATTTTTACCTCCAGATTAGATCTGGCACTTCCCAGCAATGTGTTCATGGAAAAAAGACTCAACCCCTTCGACATTCTAATTTCCTCATCTGTGAAATGAAAATATTACATGCAGTTCATATAATGGCTGTGAAGCTTAAGTGTATACACATAAAACTTTTCCAAGGTTATAGCGCATCAGACAATTTCAACATTTCAATGGCTTTCAAAGACAAATATTTATTTCTTGCTCTCTTCACTAAGCTGGGACTCTGTGTTATTTTGGAACCCAGTACTTAGTTCAGGGACAGAACTAAGAGGGCAACTGGACGTCCATAAAGCCTCCTAAAACCTCAGCTCACTTAATGCTTTCGATTTTATTCATATTCTAAAGAGCAAAACAAGTCACATAACCAAACCCAAAATTAATAAGAAAATCCACCTATCAAGAAGCAGCAAATAGAAAAGATAAACCAATTACCAGAGCATAAAAAACATCAAATAGGATCAGTGTGTCCTAAATATTGATTCTATCCCTTACTACCTCTCTAAGTCTAGATTCCCAGGTACACAGATTATAGGTGTTTATTAATTAATTATTGATCCATAAAATGGTTGGTGAATAATTTTCATCATACTGGTAGTATAAATAATTACATAGGTTTTAGCCTGGAAATGTAAACAACTTTCTTTTAGATGCTTGAGTCACATATTTTAATCACATAGATTTTAAACTGAATTTTTTTTAAAGTTTCGTGTCAAATGTTTTCTAACCCTTGAAGGACTGTGTGCTGTCCAATGCTGATTCTCAATATATAAGTTTTAGTAAAAGATTGAAAGCACTATCAACTCCAGTAATGACTTCTCAACTATATTAAGATGTGCTTCAATAACTAAGTTAAAGTCTCTGAAATAACAACTGTCATGACTTAGATGGGTGCCAGGAAATATTGCTGTATCAACCTACATGTATAGATAATGTAGATTGAAATAATTTTAGGGGTAGTTTTGTAGTGGTCACAATTGTGAAAAGTCTCAAAAAAACTTCAAAAAGAAAGGATATTTCATAATATATTTATTATCACCCAATATTACTTTTTACCACCAGCATCTAGCGTTAGAACTTCTAGGACTACCAGAAAAAATGAAGAAACTATGATTAAGAAATAGGCGTTTCTACTTTCATCCAAAATTGCCATTTGTATGAAGGTGACTTTGAATAAATTATATTCATCTTTGTTCAGAATCCTTGACTGTTTATCACAATGAAATATTAAGTTGTATACTCACAAAATGCCTAGATAAGAAGGATATTCTCTTGGGCTGATTTCAGTGATGAATTTGGAGTTAGTGTCTCTCTGGGAGAGTCTATATTGCATAGGACAGCTTCATTTATAATAAAATGCTTCAGTATTAAAGTGACCCTGAAACAATAGAAGATGGACATGCATAAATGTCTGTTTGGAATGAATTTATTTATGTGTCATTCATCAAAAGGGATTAGTTATTCTCTAGATTAGTACTATGCCACCATTACTGCCTTGTATGGATAAGACTTTCACAATAATTTTCCATTTTCATCTATCTTTTGAATTAAATTAAATTAATTTTAGTGTACAAGAGAAGAAAAACTTTCCCAGAAGAATCAGTTTTGTCCTAAGCACTGTTCTTCAAAACCACACCTCCAGATCCCAGGGCTTTATGCATTCACTCTCCTTTATTATCAGGAGCACAATGATTTAAAGCATAAGAAACATCATAGGGGAGAATCCTTAGGCAGGATGCATTACAGAATTTATTTAAAGAAACACAATGTTTAGAAGAATTTATAGGAACGGGCTTAAAGCAAGAAAACAGGCAACCAAAATATTTGTATGATTTTCAGCAAGTCAATATAAATCTCTTGCCCAGCCCTCCAAAATTTCTCTCACATGGTTTTTGTCACTTAAACTTCCTTCTACACAACAGAGCAATGCAACACATAGTATTAATGCTTAAAGTGTGTATAAACTTGAGAATGATAGCACATTATATTCCCAACAGATATACAAGTAATTAAAACCAAATCTTTTCCTGAAAGTATGTTTTTAACTGAGGAAAAGAGCAAGCAAGTTCTGCACATATAAATAAGAAAAACAGGAAGGGAATCCATGCAATGGAGAAAGGAGTACAGAAAAAGCAAGCTTGGTGCATCATATTTTCTCTAGAGTTGCAAAGAGTGGCTAACTTCCATTGCATGATCCAACCTCTGATCATGCTACTGTGACCAGCTGTAGCCCAAATCAAACTTAATACCATTTTGGTGGAAAGAGGATTTAAGTTCTAGGTATAAATACTGGAACCCAAGTATCAGGAAATATCACTTGCAGAGCTGTTCTGAAAAAAGGGATGATATAGACAGGACATGACAACAACTTAATGCAAGGACTAAAGTAGGTCCACCAATGATAATGAGGCACATTTGGTTTCAGTAAAAGAAAAAACTTCCTAAAAATTGGAACTGCCCAAAACGAAGAAGGCAGCCTTTTGAAGTGATGAACTCCTTGGTACTCATATGTTCAGTTAAGGGTAATATGAATAGGATGACTGATTAAGAGATGTGGAAGGAGTTTGTACCAACTAAAACTAAATTTGATGCTAAGCACTTCTAATTTCTGAGACTACTAGGAAAGAGAGTTTATCAGACATTAGTATAATAACTTAGAAAATAAAGGGCTTTTTTGGAGAATGACTATAAAAATGACAAAAAGTAAATGTTACAAATAAATCTAGAGGCCAGAAAAGGCATGAACATGACTGGCAAGACATGACTGGCAGTGGTAAGGAAGAGCAGGTAAACAGGATACATGGGAATAAAATTTTTAAAAAGAGTCCTATGATCAAATATATTTGAAAATAATGAGTTAAACACTATTAAACAGATTTCCATTGAACCATAGCTGTTCATCATCATTTTAAGTTTCCAAGGGAGGGAAACAATATGCAGTGTCTCCATTAAATCAGTTTTTTACAGAAATCTTTAGGAGCCAATACTTTTAAGAATATATAATAAAAAATAAATACTGAACTTAGTATTAAGAAATACTGGACTTAGTGATGGTGAGTCCAAGTTTGGACTTAGAACACCGGCTTGTACTCAAAGCCTAGTCACAATGAACCTAGTTAATTCACAGATCAGAAACAAGAATCCCAAGCCAATTTGGGGAGGAAGAACAGTAAAGTGAATCTCAAAATTTTTCCTAATATTTTAAAACCCATTTTAGCACATGACTTAACTAGGAAATTATTTTGCCCTGTAGTAAAAGCCCTATGCTGCACCAGATTCTGTATTCTAAACTGCCGGTCATGAAAATAGAATTTGGATAGATATTTCATAAGTAAACTAAAGAACACGAGCTGGAAATACTTCAGAGGGCCCAGTTTCACTGTTTAAAGAAAATATTCATCATAGCTATCATGTATCAAATATGACCAAGTGCCTGATAATGTAATCATCACCACAATTCCCACTTTAAAGGTGAGGAAATTAGAGATCAGACAAAATAAATAACACTTCAAAGATCTCTTTGTTAGTAAGCTATAGAGACAGGACTCAAGGTCTGCCTAACTCCAGAGTCTATACACTCTTAAATGGTGGATGGTGCTGCTATTCAGTGATTCAGGAAGCATTAAGGACTAGCAATTCAGAGCAGACAAGAGAATAACAATCTTACATATGGACTTGTTACTATATATATATATACACATACACTGTATGACTGGACAGTGCATAAAATCCCTTTCTCTTCCTATTATACTCAAAACCCATGACATACATTATAAGGCTCTGGATTACAAGTACCTAAGTGATCTAGTCCCTACCTACCTCACCAATTTTATCACTTGGCACTCTCTCTCTCTCTCTCACTCGCAATGCTCCAGCCACAATAGTTCTGACATTCTCTACATGGCACTATGCTCTTCCTTACCTTGGGGACTTTGCACTCACTGTTCTCAGCACCTGGAACAGTTTCTACCCTACACCCCTTCACATCTCCCTCCAGCCTCAGCTTAAATGTCACTTGTTCAAAGAGTACATCTTTTTCCACTGCATCTACAATAGCTAACCCTCTCCTCTCTTCCCATACACCCTATTATCACAGTAGTATACTGCTTTGATTATGCTAACTACAGAATGCAATCTTTATTTACTTATTTTCCTCCTGCTTCACCAAATAGTGATCTCCCTGAGGACAGGAGGTCTCTCTTGTTTACCCAGACTAGTTGAAGGCTTGGTTCCAGTGATTACTCAGTAAATATCAGTCGGGTAAAATGAATGCCCTATTGGCATTATTCATTGAAGTCTGAAGAAGAAAAATCTAAAATTATTTATATACTTGGGAGTATATATGGGCTTAAATGATGGTATGTAAAGTATGTGATGGTATATGGATGGGTTTATCCATGGAGAGTATATTGTATAATGATAAGACAAAAGAGACTAAGCTAAAACCTTGACATGGTAACCATCATCCACGATGGTCAACAATGATTCTTATTTCCTAGTTATCTAGCCCTTGGGTGGTTCCCTCCCAAAATGAATAGAACTGACCTGTGTAATTGATAAGATATCATACAAGTGTTAGAGTTTGAGTTGCAAGTCTAGGCCGTCAATGACATTGCTCCTCCTTGCTCTCCCAGAGAATCAAATGTTTTCTCATAAGGATGCTGAAGTAGCTCTATGGAGAAATCAGGACCTGACTGGCATAGTAAGAAACTGATCTCTCCTAATAGCCAGCACCAACTTGCAGCACTAGAGTGAATCAGTGGAAGCAAATCCTTCAGCTGCAGTCAAACTTTCAGATGACTGCAGCACTGGCTGACATCTTGTCTACAATCTCATGAGAGACCTAAGTCAGAAACATCCAACTAAGCCACTCCTAAATGTCTGATCCATAAAAATTGAATGACAATAAATATCTATTGTTGTTTTAAACACCAAGTCTTGGGATAATTTGTGACACAGCAATAGATAACTAATACACTCAAGGAAATAACAATATATTATTTCTTTAGAGATTTTATTTATTTATTTATTTATTTATTTATTTATTTATTTGAGAGAGAGCAATAGAAGGAATGAACACTGGGGAGAGGCAGAGTGAGAGGGAGAAGCAGACTCTCCGCTGAGCAGGGAGCCTGACACAGGGCTTGATCCCAGAACCCTGAGATCATGACCTGAGCCGAAGGCAGAAATTTAACCAACTAAGCCAACCAGGCACCCCAACAACAATACATTGTTAATTAAGATGTGTCCAATAAGAGAATACTACAATTTATGAATTTTATAAAATGCCATGCCATAGTTCATCTCTTCAGGCATTTCCTTAGAATAAATTTTTCATCAAACATATCCTAGCTTGCATCCTTAAATAAAAAATCAGACAATGTAGATGGACAAAGGAAGTACAATATATTTATAACAACCTTTTAATGTAGGGCATTTAGAACTAAGAAACTTATGAAATTAGGAAAAGCATCTTATGCAACTCCATGACCAAAATTTTACCTTTCAAAAACTGATTAGTCTGGATTGCTTCTCAGGAAAAAAGGAATGAAAATATTTGTTGGGGGTCTACTAAGTGTTAGGCTCTAAATTATAAGCTTTACCATTTATTATATCTTCTGAAAACCCTATGAAGCAAATATTATTGGCCCTATTTTCACTTGCCCATCAGAGCTTCCTCATCTCAGCTTCTGGGTCCTTTTATCTTTGTGGTTTTAAATTTAGGTTGGATAACTGTCATTAATTGGAGAACATGAGAGTTTAACATCAGGTTAAACTACTTTCAACCCTTCCTAGGAATGAAATACTTGCTATAAAGTGAAGAATATTCCAATAATGAAGGGAAGAGCAATAAACATTTGGATTTTTAAATGGAGCAGCTAAAGTTTTAGAATCATAAGTAATATATTAGACCTGAAGGACTTGAATGTTTATCTCATATTACAGACGAGGAAATAGGACTCATTAGTACAGAATAATCTGTCAAATGGCCAATAGTGAACCAGTAGCTCAAGCAGAACTAAAAACAGCAAAGCGGCCTCCATTGAAGTTACAATAGTGCTTGGCACTTAGTAGATGGTCAGTAGATTACATTAGGCTGTGATGCATCATCCTAGAACAATTACAGTTCCACCAATATTTAGTGAAAACTGAGAGCTTTTTCAGAAATCTGGTATGTCCACTTTCTTCTTCTGTAAGCCAATATAGTATCAAAAGTTGAGATTTCAAGTAGTACCTAACTTTTGCTGTACTAAAGAAGGGACCTGGGAATGTTGTCATTTTCTTAGAGCAGGAAAAAAATCGCCTCAAAATTTAGGTGCCTTAAAAACACCAATAGTCATTTTTGTTTTTGTTTTTGAATTTGTAACTTGGGCAGAGATCAACAGAAATGGCTAATCTGTGCTCCATACAGCAGCATCAATGGCAGCTCAGCTGAAGACCAGATGATCCATTTTCAAAATGGTTCATTCATGGCTGATATGTTGAAGCTGGCTATAATCTAGAAGTTCAGCTACAGCTGTGCACTGAATGCTGCATGATGCTTCTATCTGGATGCTTTCCTTTCCTCGGGGTATGGTGTCTGGGTTCCAAGATCAAGCATCCCAAAAGACAGAAAGGGGAAGCTGCCACTTCTTAAAACCTAGGCCAAAGACCGTACAGAGTGACTTTCACTATTCTACTGGTTAAGAAATCAGAGTCCTGGCTCCAGAAAAGATGAAGATGTCACCTCTTAATGGAGTTGTATCAGAAAATTGGTTGTCCATGTTTTAAAACCATTATAGAGGGTATTTTTTACTGTAAATGTAAATTGATTTCATTTTGCTGACATGACAAATAATTCAGCATTACTGGAGATGAGTCATAAATATCAAAGTTATACTCTATTCAATGGTATTAATCCCTTTATAATATACTAATCAATCGAGGCAGTCAATAGACCTACTAGTAATGCTCAGTCTTTGCCTCCATTTACTCTTCCACATAAAGAGGATAATAATAAACTTTCATGGGAAATGGAAAGGCTTATTTATAGCTAGAAAGGCAGAGTTACTTATAATTTGCCTTAATAGATGTTTGGTTTTTATAAAGATTTATTTATTTATTTGAGAGAGGGCATGTGCACATGGTGGGGACTTATGCGAGTGCACACGGGAGTCTTTTTTTCCTAACAAAAGATCTTTTTTTTTGTATATTTTTTCTATTGGAGTTCAATTTGCAACATATAGCATAACACCCAGTGCTCATCCCGTCAAGTGCCCCCCTCAGTGCCCATCACCCAGTCACCCCATCCCCCCACCCACCTCCCTTTCCACTACCCCTTCTTTCGTTCCCCAGAGTTAGGAGTCTCTCATGTTCTGTCTCCCTCACTAATATTTCCCACTCATTTTCTTTCCTTTCCCCTTTATTCCCTTTCACTATTTTTTATATTCCCCAAATGAATATAAAATGTTTGTCCTTCTCCGATTGACTTACTTCACTCAGCATAATATCCTCCAGTTCCATCTACGTTGAAGCAAATAGTGGGTATTTGTCATTTCTAATGGCTGAGTAATATTCCATTGTATATATAGACCACATCTTCTTTATCCATTTATCTGTCTATGGACACTGAGGCTCCTTCCACAGTTTGAAATACAAATCAAAACCACAAGGAGATACCACCTCACACCAGTGAGAATGGGGAAAATTAACAAGACAGGAAACAACAAATGTTGGAGAGGATGCAGAGAAAGGGGAACCCTCTTGCACTGTTGGTGGGAATGTGAACTGGTGCAGCCACTCTGGAAAACTGTGTGGAGGTTCCTCAAAGACTTAAAAATAGACCTGCCCTACAACCCAGCAATTGCACTGCTGGGGATTTACCCCAAAGATACAGATGCAATGAAATGGCAGGACACCTGCACCCCAATGTTTATAGAAGCAATGTTCACATGGGAGTCTTATACAGACTCCACACTGAGCATGAAGCCCAATGTGGGGCTCAATCTCAGAAACCTGAGATCAGGACCCTGAGATCACAATGTGAGCCAGGTGCTTAACCAACTGTGCCACTCAGGTGCCCCAGTAAAGTCTTGTTCAGAGTGAGTAATCTATATGATGTCTTACACATGTGAAAGGTATAATTATTATGTGCTTAAATAATTTTGCAAGATGAGGCCTTTGCAGATTCCTGGATAACTGTCTATACCTGAAGTGGAGAAGCCTCCAATTAATTAATTTTGCAAACTCTATTTTTGAAAATGATAGTTATATGGGTTTTGAATGTTTACAAAAGAAGCAATACTTAATGTATACCATAGGATTTCAGAACTTCTTTGCAAATACATCATGTTTTCACAATAAATGTTTAAGTCAATATATAACATATTCAGTCAGTTCTCCCAGCAACAGTCCTATTCAGGAATTAAACTGTATCTAAGGGCAGAGTTTTTCTAATAATATTTAGGAATAGCAGAACTGAATTGCCTTTCTTGTTATACCAAGCAGGAAATTTTCAATTTTAACTAAGGCGGTGTGGGTGAAGATCTGAAAACTAGTTCTTCTTGTGAGGAGCAGCTAATAAGCACCTTATTTAGACCACAGGCACAGTAACCAATTGGGATTTTTCCCACAGGGTCCTTGGACTTAAATTAAATGACCTTCTATTAGGCAATTGAGACCACAGAGAGCAGTACCTTCCTAGGTTAGCCACTTACAGAAAGATTTGTTAAATAAGATGATATTTGTCCTAGCTAAAAATGGGGTCTACAGCTGAGAGGTTGGTTTTTCAGGGACTAGGAGAAAAAAAAGCTCTATTACCCAGTTAAGCATTATTACTGTGAGAAGATAAAGTGTGTATAAAACAAGAGTCACATGCAGCCAGCCAGGGGGGCCTCTTTATTTGTATATGTGTATTTTAGGTTCACACAGAGATTTTATTTATTTTTTTTAAGATTTTATTTATTTATTCATGACACAGAGAGAGAGAGACAGAGAAAGGCAGAGACACAGCAGAGGGAGAAGCAGGCTCCATGCAGGGAGCCTGATGTGGAACCGGAAGTCCAGGATCACTCCCTGGGCTGAAGGCAGGCGCTAAACTGCTGAGCCACCCAGGGATCCCCTCACACAGTGGTTTTAAAGGCAATATTAGTCTAAACATGATGTACTTCATTCATTTATGCTTGTTACACATACCTCCTTCAGAATTTTAAATTTCTGATCCAGAGAATTACCTGGATTAATATAAATTCATTTTCAAGGATTTACCAAAAAATACATTTACATTTGGTGTAAACCTTTTTTAAGCCAGCTAAAAGATGATACCATATGCCCTAAATCAGAATCTGCATGAAGCAGAATCCAAATAGCTGATGAATACAGTCACCAGAAGTATGGCCTTTCCCATGCCATAAGACAAAAAGGCTCCACACTGGACCTTTCCTTAACACACTAACACTTTCTGTCTTGTTTCTTGTCATCCTTTACTCACTATGGTTTAGGAGATGTTGGTGAAATGCTGAGAGTGGCCCTTAAATGGAAAGCAAAAACTTGAAACCCAAAAATAATTCTAGACTCCAAATCATAAATACATTTGCAAAAATATTTTGGGTAAATTCGGGCAAGAAAAAGAAACTGGGGAGAGCACAGTCCTAACACAGAAAGCAGATAACCATTCTAATAACAAGACTGACACAAATGATCTCACTTACCCAGAAAATTTCAAAAAAAAATTGTCCTGTGCTTCACACACCCCTGCTATTTGATTATGATTACCTGCTCAGTACAATTGGCCAAAATAGAAAGCCACACTCATGGTTTGAGTCACTGATGTTATACAAAACATTTCTCTTCATTTGCTAATGTCAAAATATTCTGTCACTCATTAAAATATAAATTAAGAGCAAATTTTTCACCATGCCCTTACCAAGATTTAGAGAATCACAGCAGTTGTGAAGGAATTTAGAAACATGCATTGACTGTAGATTTCTCCAAAATCCATCCATAAAACAGTGAAGGGTTCTCTTTTCAGTAAATTCCCCCTGAAAACCACATACTGTGCTCACTGAAGCAAGAAGTAAAAAAGAAATGATTGAGCAATATTAAAGGTGGGAAGTCAGACCCTTTTCTCTATAGTATTTTAATGCTGAAATAAAAAGCACTGGGTAACCCTTGGCTCCTCCAGCTGGGATGCCAGTGTGTAGCCCCTCTTCGTGCTGCCAGGTAAAGAGTCACTGGAGAGCCCACTTTCTCTCCACACTAACACAAATTTAAAAGCAAAACTTCCTACTAGACTTTCCAATCTCATATTTTCTGATGATGTGATCTGCTCATCCACTAAAAAGGTTAAAGAAGCAGATTTTCAGACTTGGACTGACATTGCTGCTGTCTCAATACATTTAAAATTGGATGGGAGGGCCTGTTTTCAACAGAATGTTATTTTGCTATAATCCAACAATAATCAAATATTTTAAAAGTCTAGGCTGGACTTTTTGAAATAAAGAATGGTGTTGCAAAATATTACAGTAATTTTACTGTAATTGCTGGACTTACAGTAAGATTTCTGCAAATCCCCCCTCCCCAGGCATTCTGAGTGTTCCCACACTTTCAGCATTAAGAGTATATAAAATGTTTACAAATAAGCACTTGACAATCACCCACTGTATGTATTAAACATAACCAGTATCCACAGTAAAGAGAATGTTGCCTTACACTTTGTGTTAAAAATTCTTCTAATTAAAATAATATTGCCCCCAGTCCTGTCTGCCTCCTTCTCCCTCCATTACTACCAAAAAGGACCTATGGTCAACTACATCCCTCAAATTTTATATATTTTATATTTAGGGGATTTATCCAACTTGTTGACAACATATATATTTGAATACATGCCAAATATATCTAGCATAACATTTTTTCTTTTTTAAAAATGTTTTATTTATTTATTCATGAGAGACACAGAGAGAGAGAGAGAGAGAGAGAGGCAGAGACACAGGCAGAGGGAGAAGCAGACTCCCTGCAGGGAGCCTGATGTGGGACTCGATCCCGGGACTCCAAGATTATCCCCTGGGCCGAAGGCAGGTGCTAAACCGCTGAGCCACCCAGGGATCCCCCATTTTTTTCTTACCTATATTTTGTTCCTATATTAAACAAATTATCTCCCCCAAGCATAATTAAAAACTGTCACCTATAGAGGAGACTTCCATAAGATGGCAGCTAGGAAGATCCTGAATTCAGCTCCTCTCACAGACATACCAAATTACATTACATATTGATTATTTCCCTCAGAAAAAGATCTTAAAACTAGATGAACTATCTTCCACAATAAAGGATTTTTTAAAAACCCACATCAAAACAGGTAGGCAGAAACATGATCTCCCCAAAACCTCATCCCTGGCATGTTGACACAATAGGGAGGGATCTCATTCGTCTGGTGTTTCTCCTGGAGGAGCAAGGGGTTAGTGCTCCACACCAGGCACCCAAACCCTAGGATCTGCACCAGGGAAAATGAGCCTCCCAAAACATCTGGCTTAGAAAGCCAATGACGTAGACTTCCAAGTGACCCAACATGCTACAAGAAAACTAAGAGCTTCCTTTTAAAGGGCTCATGGACAGTCTCACTTGCCCAGACACCCAGCTAAAAAACCAGCATTCAAAATGTGCCTAGACTATATCTGAAGGCAATTTATTTGCTAATCTAAAAACATCTGCCAAAGGAGCAAGGGACAGTTGAAACTCTCCCCAGAGACAGAGGCAATGGTGGATGCCATTTTCTTACTTCCACCTACCTGCTAGCACAGGTGGGTAAACTTAAATATAGCACCTTCCTGCCACCTTGCTAAGATTGGCAGAATGAGCTGTCATGGCACTGTCCCACTGCCTTGCTGAAGCTACATTGCAGGGAGTTATAGCACTCCCTCACTCCCTGTATGGGGTTGACAAGTAGGCGTTCTGCTACTCCCAGACTAAAGCTAGCACACACACACAGACAAGGCACTGTCCTGCTGCATTACTAAAACCCACCATGAGTGAAGGCAAAACTACCCCATTGCCTTCCTAAAACTAGTGAGTGTGCCCCTCCCCCAGCACTGCCCACGTACCCACAATCCACACAGAGGATGCCCCTTGACCCCTCCAGCCCTGGTGTCCAAGGAAGCTGGCATTCCTGGGCTCCTCGGGAATTTACAATTAGAAAAAATAGTTCTTCACAGGCCACCATCCCAAGTGCATTGCATAAAGAGCAGATTGAAATATAATCTCAGTCTTTCTGTGAAAATGGCCTATTTATTTAGCCTGGAGCTTCAACCTGAAGGACAAGCTTCAGGTTTCCCACATACATAAAGGCTAACAAGGTACTCCATAAAGGCAAGGAAGGGAGACCCCATCCTTACACATTCCCTTGGCCTCATAGCAGGATAACAAGATCTCACAGAAAGGACTTCATATACTCGTGCCCGGAATTTTGCAATGATAGCCCAGGAGACACCTCCAGTCCTCCATGTCTAGAGGCCAACAAGGGATTGGATTATAGCCCCACGGGACTATATATTTATATACTTTAAAAGCTGCTACCAGAGGGTCTGGCTTCTAATCAGCCTGAAACTAGATGCTAAATGAGATCCTTCCCCTTGGATCCCTGACAGGTCTTGGCATACCCTCAACAACAGGAACATATCAAGAATAAGTCAGAAGGTTCAGCCAATCAAAAAGATTTGATTGACCAAGGCTAAGTTGGATAAAAAGTATCATCACCTACGCAAGTACACTCCTTCAAGAATGAGAGAAGTAGCTATTTGCCTAATCCACAGAAACACAGAAATTCAAGCAAAATGAGGAAACGGGAAAATATGTTCCAAGTGGAAGAACAAGACAAACTCTCAGGAAAATACCTTAATGATACAAATCAAAAGAGAAATGAAAAATACTAAGGGACAAATAAACATGACACACCAAAATCTATAGGAAAGTGGTTCCAAGAGGGAAGTTCACAGCAATACAGGCCCACCTCAGGAAACAAGCAAAATCTCAAACAATTTAACTTTATAACCAATGAAAACCGAAAAGGAAAAAAAATGGAAGTATAAAATTAGTAAGGAAGAAAATAATAAAGATCATGGCATAAATAAATGAAATAGAGTATAAAAAGAAAATAGAAAAGGTCAATGAAACTAAAAGCAGGTTCCTTAAAAAGATAAAATTATCAAACCTTTAGCTAAACATACCAAGACAAAGAGAGGGCTCAAATAAATAAAATCAAAAATAAAATAGAAGTTATAACTAATACAACAGAATTAGAAAGGATTGTAAGAGACTACTATGCTCAATTATATACCAGTAAATTAGGCAACCTAAAAGAAATAGATAAATTCCTGGAAACTTATAATCTCCCAAGACTTAATTATAAAAAAATAGAAAATCTGAATAGATTGATCACTAGTAAAGAGATTGAATCAGAAATCAAAAACTTCCCAACAAATGAAAGTGTAGGACTAAATGATTGCACTGGTGAATTCTATCAAGGATTCAAAGATTTAGTATCTATCCATCTCAAACTCTTCCAACAAAATGAAGAGAAATAATGCTTCCAAACTCATTTTTTGAGGCCAGCATTACCCTGATAGCAAAACCAGACAATGACACCACAAAAAAAAGAAAATTGCAGGTCAATAATCCTGATGAACATGGATGTAAAAATATTAAATGGAATATTAGCAAACTAAAGTCAACAATACATTGAAAAGATCATACACCATCATTAAGCAGGATTTATTCCAGAGAAACGGATTGTTTAACATCTGCAAATCAATCATGGTGATATATCACACTAACAAAATGAAATATAAAAATCATACGATCATCTCAATAGAAAAAACATTTGACAATATTCGACTTATGTTTACAATAAAAACTCTCAACGAAGTGGATATTGAGGCAACATACCTCAACATAATAAAGCCCTTATATGACAAACTCCCAGCTGACATCATACTCAATGGTGGGATGCTGAAAGCTTTTCTGCTAAGATCAGGAACAAGACAAAGATGCCCACTCTCCCCACTTTTACTTAACATAAAATTGGGAGTTGTACCCACAGCAACTTGGAAAGAAAAAGAAATAATAGGCAAACAAATTGAAAACGGAAGAATATTGTCACTATTCATATATGATATAATAATATATAGAGAGAGAACGTTAAAGATCCTGCCAAAAAAACTATTAGAGATTATAAATGAAAAAATTAAAAAAATAAATTATAAATGAATTCAATAAAGTTTCTGGATACAAAATTAATATAAAAAATCTGTTGTATTTCTATACACTAAAAATAAAAAATATTGAGAAATCAAGAAAATCCCATTTAAAATCACATCAAAAGAATTAAATAACTAGGAATAAATTTAACTGAGGTGAAATACCTGTACACTAAAAGCTATAAGACTACCAATGAAAGAAAGTGAAGAAGACACAAATAAATGGAAAGACATTCTGTGCTCATGGACTGTTAAGTATTAATATTGTTAAAATGTCCATACTATCCAAAGCAATCTATAGATTTAATGCAATCCCTATCAAAATTCCGGTGGTATTTTTCACAAAACTAGAGCAAATAATTCTAACATTTATATAGAACAACAAAAGACCCTGAAGCTAAAACAATCTGGAGAAAGAAATCTGGAGGTATCATACTCTTTGATTTCAAACTATACTATAAAGCTATAGTAATTAAACAGTGTGGTACTGGCATAAAAACAGACACATAGATCAATGAAACAGAATAGAGAGCTCAGAAATAAACCACATATATGATCAATCACTTTACAACAAAAGAGGTAAGTATATACAGTGGGGAAAGGGTAGTCTCTTCAATAAATGGTGTTGGGGAAACTGAACAGCCACATACAAAAAAAAAAAGAAGAAAAGAAAAAGAAGAAAGGAAGGAAGGAGGAGATGAAGGAAGGAAGGAAATGAAAGGAAGGGGAAGGAAGGAAGAAAGGAGAAGACAGAAAGAAAGAAAGAAGAAAGAAACCGAATACATAAGCAATCAGCCCTCCCACTTACTTCAACGTCCTCTCCTTCCTCCTGCCATCTTCCTTCCTCCTTCCTTCCTGCCTCCTTCCTTCCTTCCTCCCTTCTCTTCTTCCCTCCTCCCTTCCTTCTCCTCCTCCCTCCGCCCTCCCTCCTCTCCCTCCCCCCCTCTCCCCCCCCCCCTCCCTCCCTCCTCCCTCCCTCCCCTCCCTCCCTCCCGCCCTCGCTCGCCCCGCTCCTCCTCCCTCCCGCCCTCTCCATCCATCCCCTGACAGAATGAAAGAAAGAAAGAAAGAAAGAAAGAAAGAAAGAAAGAAAGAAAGAAAGAAAGAAACTGGACCACCATCTCACACCATATACAAAAATTAATTCAAAATGGATTAAAGACTTTAATATAAGACCTGAAACCATAATACTCTTAGAAAAAAACCTAGTTGGTAAGTTCCTTGACATCAATCTTAGCAAAGCTTTCTTGATCTGACTCCAAAGGCAAGGGGAAACAAAAGCAAAAATAAACTGGACTATATCAAACTCAAAAGCTTCTGCACACACAACAACAAAAATCAATAAAACAAAAAAGCAACCAAATGAATGAGAAAATATATTTACAAATCAATCTCTGATAAGAGATTAATATCTAAAATATATAAAGAACTCATTTCAGTAACAACAAAGTCCAATTAAAAGTACACAGAAGGGGCATCTGGTGGCTCAGTTGGTTAAGTGATGACTCTTGATTTTGGCTCAGTTCACGACCTCAGGGTTGTGAGATTGAGCCCCATATCAGACTCCACACTCAGCCAGAAGCATGCTTGAGATTTTTCTCTCCCTCTGCCCCTCCCTGCTCTCTCTCTCTCTTAATTAATTAATTAATTAATTAATTTTTTTTTAAATGGGCAAATCTGAGTAGACCTTTCTCCTGCCAAAGAAGATATAGAGATGGCCAACATACAAATGAAAAAGATTTGCAATATCACTAATCATCAGGGACACAGAAATCAAAACCACACTGAGATATCACCTCACACCAGTCAGAATGGCTAGTATAAAAAAACCAAGAAAAAAAAAGTGGTGAGGATGTAGGAAAAATGGAACCTTCATGCACTGTTGATGGTAATATAAATTGGTGCAGCCACTATAGAAAACGATAAGGAAATTCCTCAAAAAATTAAAAATAGAAATACCACATGATCAGAAATTCCACTACTGAGTATCTATCTATCTGAAGAAAACAAAAACATTAATTGGAAAAGATATATGCACCCATATATTCATTGCAGCATTATTTATAATAGCCAAGATACATAAACAACTTGAGTGTCCATCAGTGGATGAATGGATAAAGAACTGAGAGACAGATGATAGATAGATAGATGATAGATAGATAGATGATAGATAGATATCTAGATAGATAGACAGATAGATAATAGATAGATGATGATGATGATGAAGATGATAGATAGATAGATAGATAGATAGATAGATAGATAGATAGATGATAGATAGATAGATCAAACATACCCATACACACACGCGCATGCTCACACACACACACACACATACACTAGAATACTACTCAACCTTAAAAAAGAATGGAATCATGCCATTTGTGACCACACCAATTAACTGCAAGGGTAATGTGATAAGTGAAATAAGTCAGACAAAGAAAGACAAATACTGCATGATTTTACTTATATATTGTATCTAAAAAAAAAATCAAAACCCATACTCATAGATAGAAGAAATGAGTGATTGCCAGAGGAGTGGGTAAGTTTGTTATTTTAATCAGGAAAAAAATCTGAAAAAAGAAAAAAGAAAGCTATCATCCATTATATGTTATACAGATACCTGTACACACTTTCTTTCAGGTATCCTTATACAAAGGCTTTTTTAATCACAACACAAGTTATTTTTAAACTGTCTTGTTCCTCAGGCAAAGAGAATGATTCTTTAGAAATGTAATGCACATAATACTCACAAAGAGTGGGAAGATATAATTTAAAATAAGAATCTTTCTTCACCACTTTCAGTGGAATTTTCAGAGTTCAAGAGCTGGAGTTGCCATTGAATAATAGAGAGGCATCTGAGGGTATATACAAGAAAAGTAAGATAAGATGGACAGTTTTGTTCCTATGGACCTTGAATACCATTCCAAGCAACTCTTAGAACTGTCTGCCTGGGTCAGACATGCTGCCATGGTCAGGATGCTCTAAAATCCTCACAGGCTTTCCTTTTCTTTCCTTCCTTTCAATCTGAGAATATGTCTCCTTTCATTTACTGTTATAGTATCTTCTGCTATTGAACTATTTCTTACAGCATGTTCTTTCTTTGTTCAACTGAGTTCCTTTTAATATCTGAAAAAAGTGGTAGCCTCATTTTATTTATTATATGAAGACAGACTGGGGATTCAGACTTCCTGAATTAGAGTCCCAGTTCTAAAACTGATTAATTGTATGACCTTCAGCAAGTCAACCTAACTCTCTGTGCCTCAGTTTCTTCATAATGGGAATAATAAGAGAACTTAACTAGAAGTGGTTAGTTAAGTGGTTAGTTGAAATTGAAAAGACTCCATTTTAAAAGTTAGGCAAGCACTTAATAAGATACATTGCACTTAGTAAATGCTCAATAAGTATTTACAAATTTTTTGGACTGATGTTATCTTCTTAGTTATATCACTCATACATCCTTTCTAAACTATCCTTTAAATTTATGCCAACTTTTCTTTAATTTTTATCATCATTCAGTTTACCTGCATTGCTTTAGTAACTTAATTACTTAAAATCTTGTCACTTGTAGCTGCAGCTCAAAACTGTAGCTCTCATATTTGCAACAAGAAGAAAGCTGGACAGACAGAAAATTAATGACTTTTTATGAACTCATCAGAAAACTTAATCCATAGGACAGCTGATTTGAAATCTGGAGAGATGTGGAATGGCCATGTAAAAATAAGGAGGGTTTAGTAGACATAGGGACCCTCGGAGCAACCAATCCTTCTGCAGAAGTACTTTATGACAGTAAATGCTTCAAATATAGTTTTCTCCTTTCCTGTGCAAGCTCTGTTCTCTTCTCCATGGCACTGGAAGAAAGGAAAGAAGGGAATCGTTAAGAAGATGCTGGATGACGGCAGCAGAACCAATGAAGTTTTGCTCCCTCCAAAGCAGACCTAACACTTGAACTCAGTCATCTAGAATTTGGAAGATATTTTCATGGCAAAACAGCAAATGGAAGAACCAAAGACAAATATGAAAAGTTATCAAAAACTTGTACCATCTCTTGCTTCATCCCATTCCTTAGGCATCAAGACCTCATGTGACACTTCCGTAATCCAAACTGCCACCCCATCCATACCTGCTTTCTCAAAGTGCCCCTTTCTCCATCCTTCTCCTCTCCAACCGTAACTACCAAAATTTCCCTGCCTTGGCATCTTCTGATGTAAATGAAAGGAATAACTATTTTCTATTTTTAAAACATATTTTTATAAATTATTGATAGAATTAAGGCTCCTCATTTAGCGAAAGATCTAGTTCTCTATGACCAACTATGAAACTAGTAGTGTTCTCCCAAGATATACTTGTACTTTCTTAACCAAAAGGATTGTAGCATTCTAAACTTCACCAACAGTGTATAAAAATACCCATTTCCCCACTCTTTTCAGCATCTTTCCTTTTTTCCTTTTTATTTATCTGAGAGAGAAAGGGAGAGAGAGAAAGCATGCAGGAAGGGGGGCAGAGAGTAGGGAGAGGGAAAGAGGGAAAATGACAAGCAGACTCCACACTGGGCACAGAGCCTGACACAGGGCTCAATTCTCACTACCCTGAGATCAAAACCTGAGCCAAAACCAAGAGTTGGACACTTAACCGACTGAGTCATCCAGGCACCCACGTCAGTGTCTTTTCTTATGTTCATTTGGCTGTGTGGATATGTGCCTGTATAGACTTTCTTTTTTTCTTAATAGTTTATGAGATATCTCTGTATAATAGTTACATAAATTCTTTGTATACTTCTATGTGATGCAAATATTTTCCCCAAAATGTCATTTGATTTGTATACTTTTTATGTTAATTTTACCACAATTTTAAACATATACATAATCAAACACTGATTTTTTTTTTCACTATGGATTCTTATTGCTCTAGCTTGCCTTAGAAAGTCTATGATATGGGGCACCTGAGTGGCTCAGTTGGTTGGGCACCGGACTCTTGGTTTCAGCTCAGGTCATGATCTCAGGGTCATGGGATGGAGCCCCACACCAGGCTCCACTCTCAAGCAGAGAGTCTGCTTGAGATTCTCTCTCTCTCCCTCCCCCTCTGCCCTACCGCCCTCCTCCCACTCATGGTCTCTCTCTCTGAATAAATAAATGGATAAAATCTTTTTTAAAAAAAGGAAATACAGTCCAGGATATGCTCAAGTGTCTTTGATCAGTAACATCCGTCATCTACATGGAGAGAAGCTATGTTTTGACAGAAGAAAACAGTCTATAATTGAGATTATACACAGGAAACTGTCCTGTATAAAGTTTACACCAAAATAATGAAGTAATTACTACTAATAAACCAACAACCCTGAACTTATACAACAACCAAATAAAGAATAAATCCATCAATAACATAATCACTGGGCACCTGGGTGGCTCAGTGATTGAGCATCTACCTTTGGCTCAGGTCATGATACTGGGGTCCTGGGATTGAGTTTCACATAGGGCCTGCTTCTCCCTCTGCGTATGTCTCTGCCTCTCTCTCTGTATCTCTTCTGAATAAGTAAATAAATAAGTCTTTAAAAAAATAGCATAGTCACTAATAGTATATACTTAACATATATGTGAATTAAAGAGCTAGAAGGAAGTTGAGATAGAATATCATTTTACAGATAAGGAAACTGAGAAACAAAAAAGTTATAATGTTCTATCCATGAGCATGGTGCACAAAATATGGAACTAAAGTAAGATCATATGCTCTAAGAACTAGATTATATAGTCCTCCAGAAGATAAGAGATTCAAAATATAAAAGAAAAACTGGAACAGTTTCTGATGGATCATAAGATCCAGATTAAATATGATAAAAATATACATTCAAATTTAATATTTTAGTAAAATTCATGACACTAAGGTAGAGATAGCAGAAAAACATTAAAATAAAAAGACAAAATCATAAATAAAATAACATAGCATGTGCCAATCTAGAAGTTTTTGGTACACTTGTGCAATTCACAAATATCTCTGGCTTTTTCTCTATCTGGCATATGGTAGGATTGTAATTCCTTCCCCACACTGACATCATATGTGACCCAGAACTTCCTCTGATGAATGAAATGTGAAGAGAAGTGCTATCTGTGAAGATTTATTAACCACTGCAGGATCACGAAGTTCTTCCTTCCCCTCTGCCACAGTGACAGACAATACTCTAAACAGTGGCTACTCCATTAGCCTCAATCCAGGACAGAGAACAAATCCTCCAGAAGAACTACAGTGAACAAGTATTATAAGCAAGACATTCTGTTGTTTTAAGAAATTGATATTTGGGGATTGCTTGTTACTACAGCAAAATACAAAGTAATTTATTGATAAATATTTTTTGAGCGCATTCTTTGTGCCAGGCACTATGCTAGGTGGTAAGATATAATAACATTCAGGAATTAGTTCCTGACCTTAAGCATTTACAATTCATCAGGTGGGGGAGAAAAGTAGTAAAATGTGTAACTATAACATAGTATAATAAAATGTTGTAGTTGGTTATTTGAAGGGGCACATGTACCCCCATGTTTATAGCACCATTATTAACAATAGCCAAATCATGGAAAGAGCCCAATTGTCCATCAACTGATAAATGGATATTGAGGATGTGGTATATACATACAATGGAATATTACTCAGTCATGAAAAAGAATGAAGTCTTAGGGCACCTGGGTGACTCAGCTAGATAAGCATTTGACTCTTCATTTTGACACAGGTCATAATTTCAGGGTCCTGGGATCAAGCCCTGATCTTCAGGCTCCCAGATCAGCAAGGAGTTTGCTTGTCTCCCTTTCCTTCTGCCCCTCCTCCTGTTCTCTTTGTCTTTCTCTCTTATATAAATAATCCTTAAAGAAAAAAAGAATGAAATCTTGCCATTTGCAATGATGTGGATGGAGCTAGCGTCTATTATGCTAAGCCAAATAAGTCAGTCAGAGAAAGACAAATGCCATATGATTTCACTCCTATGTGCAATTTAAGATACAAAGTATATGAGTATAGGGGAAGGGGGAGAAATGAGAAAGAGAGAGAGGGAGGCAAACCATAAGAGACTCTTAAATATGGAGAACAAACAGGGTTGCTGGAGGAGAACTGGGTGGGAAGATGGGCTAAATGGATGATGGGTTTTAAGGAAGACACTTGTAATGAGCACTGGATGTTATATGTAAGTGATGAATCACTAAATTCTACTCCCGAAACCAATATTCTTTTTGGCTCCTGAAATCAATATTACACTACATGTTAACCATCCAGAATTTAAATAAAAACTCAAAATAAAACAATAAAAATAAAAATAAAGTTTGCATTGCACAATATTTTTTTTTTGAAAAGTGCTGTAGGCAGGACAAGTACTAAGTGCAAAATATGGACATAAGGGCATGCCTCCTTAAGGAAGTTACTTCTAAGTTGAGAAATAAAGGACAAATGGAAATTCTTTTTTTCAAAATAATTACTTCTCCAAATTCAGCCAAAGTATATGGAAAATGTAATGCTGTTTTAGAAAAATAGAATCATATACATATATATATATATATATATATATATATATATATATATATGATGTTTCCAATAAGGAAACAACATGTATTCTTCAACTGGCCAAAATTCAAGAGGCATTGCTGAGAATTGCCAAAGTGTACTAGTTTACTAGGACTGCCATAACAAAATACACAGACTGGATGGTTTAAACAACAGAAATGTATTTCCTCACAGTTACAGAGCATAGAAGCCCAAGATCAAGGTATAAGCAGGGTTAACTTATTCTGAGGGCCTCTCCTTGGTTGTATGTAGATGGCCATCTTCTCCCTGTGTCTTCACATGGATATCCCGCTGTATGCACTTGTGTCCTAATTTTCTCTTCTTATAAGACACTAGTCATATTAGATTAGGGCCCACCCTAATGACCTCATTTAAACTTAATTGCCTCTTAAGGAGTCTATCTTCAAATATAACCATATTCTACAGTACACGGAGTTAAGACTTCAATATATGAACTTGAAAAGGGAACACAATTTAGCCCATGACTCCAAGGTTTGGTGTTTTTAGTCAGTTATGGCTGCTATAATAAAATATTATAGACAGAGTGGCTTAAATAACAAACATTTATTTCTCACAGTTCTGAAGGCTGGAAGTCCAAAATCAGGGTCCATGGTCAGGTTCTGGTGAGACCCCACTTCCTGGCTTATCCATAGTCTCCTTCTTCCTATATCCTCACATGGCTGAGAAATTATCTCTCTGGTCCTCTTCTTATAAAGGCACTAATCTCATTCTCAAGTGCTCAATCCTCATGACCTAATTATCTTCCAAAGGCCCTATCTCCAAATACCACCATATTGGGAATTAGGGCTCTAACACATTAATTTGGGGGAAACATAAACATTCAGTCCACAGAGTCAGTAACTAACTGAATGATGGATGCTAAAGAAGAAAAGTAGTGCATAATCACATCAAAGTTGATTCTGGGCAGTTAGAAACATTACCTAATAAGTTAGGAAGAAGTTACCTATTTTCAACCTACAAAACCTCAGTTGAGAGTAGGACGTTTAACTGGAGATATCCTGAAGGCAAACAGAGAAGGTGCAAAGTCTAGGCCAAAAATAATCCTAAATGCAGAGGCCATTTATTTGAGAACGAATAAAAATTATAAATGTTGGTTAACATCCCAAGGGAAGAAAACTAGTATTAGACCCTTAGAATATAGTCTGTATAGTTCTTGAACTGCAAACAAGTACCATAATTAAGACGAACCCAAATCAACTTGTGATAAACAATTAGCTTAGATACTAACCAGTATCTAAGAGTAAGTCTGCAATGAAAAGAAATGAGCAATACTAAAAAAGCAAAAGGTCAGTTAGAAACCAGAGAGGTGATTATTTTACAATAAATATAAATTTCAAAGCTCAAGTCTCACATGAAATTGATAACTAAATTGAGCTTATCCTTAAAATAAGTTCAATAAAGAAAATATTTCCCTGAACATGAGAATCTTATCCATAGTTTAGAAGCAGCGTAACAAGTAGATATCCATAAAGTGTTGATGAATAATAACTCTGAGGAAAAGCATTAGATGGTTTGACATCACTTATTAATAAAGCCTTTCAAGTGCTACATATAGCTATTATTTATTGTCTATTTTCCTGAATTTCCCTGTAACTAGGGGGAAACTTGATCTTTAAAGTAGTAATAAATCTGAAATGAGTGCTATATCATTCTTCTTCAGGTAGGAATCCATTAAAAAAATCATAATGGGTTATTCACATTCTACTTATTTTAAGATCTTACAGTGATTAAATTGAAAGGCAAATTATAATTAATTTTTTTTAATTTAAAGATTTTATTTATTTATTCATGAGAGACACAGAGAGGTAGAGACACAGGCAGAGGGAGAAGCAGGCTCCATGCAGGGATCCCCACGTGGGACTTGATCCCAGGTCTCCAGGATCACACCCTGGGCTGAAGGTGGCGCTAAACTGCTGAGCCACCTCATGGTAGTGAGATCCAGCCCCACGTTGTCAGGCTCCACCCTTAGCAGAGTTGGCTTGAGAGTCTCACTCTCCTTTTCTCAGCCCCTCTCACTCATGTTCTCTCCCTCTCTCTAAAATAAATATAAATCTTTTTTTTAATTAAATGAGTAAATGAAATAAAAGCTACCACACAGAATTACACTGAAGACTAAGTAAGATATTTTAAAGTATTTTGAAAACTTTTCATTTTAATGACATGAGATGTAAATGATTGATGGATCAAAATTATTAGCAAACTGAACATCATCAAGGATATGTCAAGAATATTGGCAAGAATATTGGCTGACATTCCAATGCCACACAGAATTCAGAGCGAGGTACACGAAATGTGACTGAAATTTTGAAAACTCTAATAATCAAATTCTGTAATTGATTATGTTCTTGGATACAGAAAAGCTAAGATTCTGGAAATACCATCTTCTAAAATCACCTGGAAAAAGCAACTTACAACCATAGCTAAGATTTTCAAAACTTTACTTTGTAAATTATAATTTATGGGCAAAAAAAAAAATTGGGAAGTTTTTTAAGTGAATGCTTGTTTGAAAACTGTCACAGATTTCAATTTTGTCATCTTGGCTTGTAGTTAGTGAAGCTTTTGGAGTAGATTTGGCATACTGGCAAAAGCATAAGTGTCAAAAATTTTAGTATTTTCTGAATATTTTTAAAGTCATTTCATATCTCTATTTCCTTTCCATGTCACAAGATCATTCTAAAACCTTGTAAAGGTCCAATATGGAAATCAGCACCTGGATAAAAAATTAAAATTGGAGGAAAAATTTAAAGAAAATAAGTAAATTAACACATGAGTAAAAAATAAAAATAGGAAAATAAAAGTTAAAACCAAATTGATAGACCAGACTTCTTGAAATTTTAAGCACTGAATGAGACTCATGGAAGCCTGAGAAAATGGAAGATAATTTCTTCCAACAGTCACAGTATTTGTTTTGGAGTAGTGATTCATTTATAAAACTAGCTTTTACTATTAGGCAGATATTGATGAGAAAGTACTCAAACATTGATAATAAAACCAAAATTGTGAATTGGGTCATCCAAATAGATATTTTAGAAATTTCTATTCAACCAATTAACTCAATGAATTGTCTCAGACTTTCTTTGGCTACTAACATCTAATGCAGTGGTTCTCAAATTTTAATATGCTTATGAATCACCCAGGAATCTTTTTAAAATATAAATTCTGATCAATAGGTCTAAGGTGATGCCTGAAATTCTGCATTTCTAGTAACCTCCTAGGTTATGGTAATACTGCTAGTCTGCACAGACATACTTTTAAAGGAAAAATCAAGATACAATCCCACCAAAAAAAAGTTATTTATTGATCAATGTTAAAGTTTTGCAGTGATAAATATGTGTGTTTAATCATCTGTTCTCTCAAAAGTATCCAAGCAAGGATATTCTTCTATCTTTAAGGTATAAAATTCTCAGCCTTAATCGAGGTTCTGTTAAGCAACTGAATAGATACAGAGCTAATGTCAAGAAGATTGTTGTCCTGCCTCCAGCGCCCAAGTACAGGCAAAGTTGGATGGCACTCACTAAACCTGGAATACAAATTAGGCTCCTATCAGCATCTTCACTGTCTATGCTCCTGGCATCTAGAACATATTGATCTTCCTTCAGTCAACAGCAGAGTGTCTTCCTGTCAGACACTGACTATCCATCTCAATGGGGAATTATCTGTCCAGTGGTTCTTGTCCAAAGCCTAGTGGAAACTACTGATATTCTACAGGGAAAATCTAAGTAGATTTTGAGTATTATTTTAGCAATGTAACCCTCTGTCAAATAAAATGCTGCATTCAACTCTAATATATAAAGTAGCTTTTTATGTGTATAAAGTTAGTTTGGTTCAAATTTATATAAAACTAATTTGTCCTGTCGAATCCCAAAGATTTTAAATTGGTAGTTATACTTGTTAGTTGTAGCTACACTGGCCTCAGGATTCAATTTGTTTTTGCATTTTGTTTTGGTTACACAATATTGAAACAATCTTAAATCACATAGGAAATTAATCTCAAATCATAGTTTGTAATAGCTCACTCTACACTGTCAGAATTCTCTTCACTAAAACAGAGATGGCAGGAAAATTTTTATAGCACTTGTTTTTTAACAGTCTTTAAAACATTTTTCAAAATATTTAAGCCAAATTCAAGTCAAACATTTGTAGAGCCCCTCCTCTGGCCTACCATGTAGAGAAACCAGTTAGAAACACTGATCTAAGAAATATTTCCTCCTCCTGGTGGTTAAAAAGCTTGTATTATCCTGCATTAAGACAGTTCATCAGAAAGCTATCCACCAAAGGCATATTATGAATTTAAAAAGATATAATATGCCCAGAAGTCAGTGGCATTTCTATACACTAACAATGAGACTGAAGAAAGAGAAATTAAGGAGTCAATCCCATTTACAATTGCACCCAAAAGCATAAGATACCTAGGAATAAACCTCACCAAAGATGTAAAGGATCTATACCCTCAAAACTATAGAACACTTCTGAAAGAAATTGAGGAAGACACAAAGAGATGGAAAAATATTCCATGCTCATGGATTGGCAGAATTAATATTGTGAAAATGTCAATGTTATCCAGGGCAATATACACGTTTAATGCAATCCCTATCAAAATACCATGGACTTTCTTCAGAGAGTTAGAACAAATTATTTTAAGATTTGTGTGGAATCAGAAAAGACCCCGAATAGCCAGGGGAATTTTCAAAAAGAAAACCATATCTGGGGGCATCACAATGCCAGATTTCAGGTTGTACTACAAAGCTGTGGTCATCAAGACAGTGTGGTACTGGCACAAAAACAGACACATAGATCAGTGGAACAGAATAGAGAATCCAGAAGTGGACCCTGAACTTTATGGGCAACTAATATTCGATAAAGGAGGAAAGACTATCCATTGGAAGAAAGACAGTCTCTTCAATAAATGGTGCTGGGAAAATTGGACATCCACATGCAGAAGAATGAAACTAGACCACTCTCTTTCACCATACACAAAGATAAACTCAAAATGGATGAAAGATCTAAATGTGAGACAAGATTCCATCAAAATCCTAGAGAAGAACACAGGCAACACCCTTTTTGAACTCGGCCATAGTAACTTCTTGCAAGATACATCCACGAAGGCAAAAGAAACAAAAGCAAAAATGAACTATTGGGACTTCATCAAGATAAGAAGCTTTTGCACAGCAAAGGATACAGTCAACAAAACTCAAAGACAACCTGCAGAATGGGAGAAGATATTTGCAAATGACATATCAGATAAAGGGCTAGTTTCCAAGATCTATAAAGAACTTATTAAACTCAACACCAAAGAAACAAACAATCCAATCATGAAATGGGCAAAAGACATGAACAGAAATCTCACAGAGGAAGACATAGACATGGCCAACATGCATATGAGAAAATGCTCTGCATCACTTGCCATCAGGGAAATACAAATCAAAACTACAATGAGATACCACCTCACACCAGTGAGAATGGGGAAAATTAACAAGGCAGGAAACAACAAATGTTGGAGAGGATGCGGAGAAAAGGGAACCCTCTTACACTGTTGGTGGGAATGTGAACTGGTGCAGCCACTCTGGAAAACTGTGTGGAGGTTCCTCAAACAGTTAAAAATATACCTGCCCTACGACCCAGCAATTGCACTGTTGGGGATTTACCCCAAAGATACAAATGCAATGAAACGCCGGGACACCTGCACCCCGATGTTTCTAGCAGCAATGGCCACGATAGCCAAACTGTGGAAGGAGCCTCGGTGTCCAACGAAAGATGAATGGATAAAGAAGATGTGGTTTATGTATACAATGGAATATTACTCAGCTATTAGAAATGACAAATACCCACCATTTGCTTCAACGTGGATGGAACTGGAGGGTATTATGCTGAGTGAAGTAAGTCAGTCGGAGAAGGACAAACATTATATGTTCTCATTCATTTGGGGAATATAAATAATAGTGAAAGGGAAAATAAGGGAAGGGAGAAGAAATGTGTGGGAAATATCAGAAAGGGAGACAGAACGTAAAGACTGCTAACTCTGGGAAACGAACTAGGGGTGGTAGAAGGGGAGGAGGGCAGGGGGTGGGAGTGAATGGGTGACGGGCACTGGGTGTTATTCTGTATGTTAGTAAATTGAACACCAATTAAAAAAAAAAGATATAATAAATTCTTTATACAAAATTCATTTCCATAAAATTTATATTAAAGATATAGTTTTGATATAGACATTTTCTATACAGACATTTCAACAACTATTTAAAAATCCTTAATAAACTCTTCTCAGAGTTCAGGATCACAAAAAGTATATCTTTCCTTAAAACTGGTATATTTTGGGGCCCCTGTGTGGCTTAGTTGGTTAAGCATCTGTCTTCGACTCAAGTTATGATTCCAGGGTCAAAAGATCGAGTCCCACATCAGGTTCCCTGCTCAGTGAGAGGTCTGCTTCTCTCTCTGCCTGCCACTTCCCCTGCTTGTTCTCTCTCTCTGTCAAATAATAAATAAAATCTTTATTTAAAAAAAACTCTTTATATCTCTTTTCCACACTAGTAAGAAAATATATTAACACAGTTACTTTAGCTTTTTAAAGTCTTGAATGTCTTAAGTAAAACTTATTTTCCTTTAGCTCTCTTATACTATGTTGTCTTTTATTATTTCTTACTTATTGCATCTGGATATATGTATGCATGATATGCTTCAATAGCCCAAATGTCAAGTAGGGTTTGTGCTTCATTAGGAAATAGGTTAAACTGAGGCTTCACAGAAACCCTAAATCAAGTGATTCAAATAAGATAGAAATACCTCTTATGTAATATTTGCTCGTAACCCTTTAACCAGAATATATAATGAGAGGTCATTCTCAGCCATACGAAGACTGGAAAATGTAGTTTCTATTTGGGTAGTCCAATTGTAGCTAAAACAGAGAGCTCTGTTTCTAAATAGAGCAAAGAGAGAATAACTACTGGAAGTCAATTAGCAATCCCTACCATTAGGTTATATTTTTTCTCCCAATTCCCTAACTGTCCCCCCAAATTACATTTACAGCTGGTTTTACTAAACAATTTGAATCCAGGATATTGTGTTGTTCTTATGTCAGTTTAATAGACACCTCAGTTCCACTGATCTATGTGTCTGTTTTTGTGCCAGTACCACACTGTCTTGATGACCACAGCTTTGTAGTACAACCTGAAATCTGGCATTGTGATGCCCCCAGATATGGTTTTCTTTTTTAAAATTCCCCTGGCTATTCGGGGTCTTTTGCACTGTTGGGGATTTACCCCAAAGATACAAATGCAATGAAACGCCGGGACACCTGCACCCCGATGTTTCTAGCAGCAATGGCCACGATAGCCAAACTGTGGAAGGAGCCTCGGTGTCCAACGAAAGATGAATGGATAAAGAAGATGTGGTTTATGTATACAATGGAATATTACTCAGCTATTAGAAATGACAAATACCCACCATTTGCTTCAACGTGGATGGAACTGGAGGGTATTATGCTGAGTGAAGTAAGTCAGTCGGAGAAGGACAAACATTATATGTTCTCATTCATTTGGGGAATATAAATAATAGTGAAAGGGAAAATAAGGGAAGGGAGAAGAAATGTGTGGGAAATATCAGAAAGGGAGACAGAACATAAAGACTGCTAACTCTGGGAAACAAACTAGGGGTGGTAGAAGGGGAGGAGGGCGGGGGGTGGGAGTGAATGGGTGACGGGCACTGGGTGTTATTCTGTGTTAGTAAATTGAACACCAATAAAAAAAAAAAATCTTAAAAAAAAAAAAAAGAAAAAAAAAATAGACACCTCAGTAAGTAAAAATAAGTTTTTTTCTAATTTGGGGAGTTTTTATTTCTAACACCATTATAAACTCAAGCTTTTCACATATTTGATGTGTTTCAAGTAAACTACAATCATTGTTCTTTTTGAGGCTGAAATTTAATGCTCATATTAACATAACTTTGACCAGTAGGAATCCCTTCAGCCTGGCTCTTGGGTCTTTCTTTTAACAATTGTGGTAAAATATATATAACATAAAATTTACCATTTTAATCATTTTTATTTTTAAAAATTATTTTAAAGATTCTATTTATTTGAGAGAGAGAAAGTGAGAGCATGAGCAGAGGGGGGAGGGGCAGTGGGAGAAGCAGATTCCCCACTGAACAGGGAGCTTGACATGGGTCTGTACCAGGACTCTGGGATCATGACCTGAGCCAAAGGCAGACACTTAACTAATTGAGCCACTCAGGTACTCCTAATCATTTTTAAGTGTACAATTAAGTGGCATTAAGTGCATTCATACTGATGTACAACCTTCACCACTATCCATTTCTAGAACTTTATGTCCTTTTAAGACAATCTCATTATTCCTTAAAAGGTTCCTTGCTTTCTTATATGTCCAAGGCTCACCTGTTACCATCTTTGCCCCAGTCTTCAAACCAGCCATTTCTCCAAGAAGGCCGGATTTCTTTTAATAATAAATAGTATTAGATCCTACATTCAAATTGTCATAATAATTCTGAAACAAATAAAAAAAACTTCAGAAGGATAAAACTGTAAACATTTATTGCTGACCCATTGAGTCAGCTAGGGGAAGGTAAGATGGCTCTGACAATCTCAGCCCAGCATTCTTATATGCTAAGAAATGGATAGTTGCCTGGTGATTTAGGATTGTTTTGTCTTGGACAACTGGGGTGACTTGATTCTTTCTACCTATCTTCCCAATGCTAGCCTGAGCATTATTTTATGAATACAGCACAAGAGCAAGCAAATCCAATTGCACAACTGCTTTTCTTATTGTAGTAAAATATATGTAACATAAAATTCACCATATCAAAGTGTACAATTTAATGAAATTCAGTAATATCACAATGTTGGACAATTATTACCACTTCAAGTTCCAGATCATTTCCATTATACCTCCCTTCCCCAAAAAATAAACCTCATACACATTAAGCAGTCATTTCCCATTTCTCCTCCTCCTCCGTCCCTGGCAATCACTAACCTGCTTTCTGTCTAATTTTGTATATTCTGGATAGTTCATATAAATGAAACTATGCAACATGTGGTCTTCTGTAACTGGCCTCTTTTACTTAGCATAATGTTTTCAAGTTTCATCCACGTTGTAGCATGTACCATTATTTAAGGCTGAATAATGTTCTATTTTATGGATATATCACATTTTGTTTATCCATTAATCAGTTGAAGGATATTTGGATTGTTTCCTCCTTTTGGCTCTTGTAAACATAGCTTTTGCTATGAACATTTGTATACAGGCTTTTGTTTCTCCACCTGCTTTCAATTCCGTTAGGTATATAACTAAAAGTGGAATTGCTGGGTCATATGGTAAATTCTATTTTTAACTTTTTATGGAACTGTCAAACTGTTTTCCATAGCAGATGCACCATTTTACATTTGCACTAGTAATACATGAGGGTTCCAATTTTTCCTATCTTCACCAACAGTTGTTATGTGGTATGAAGTAGTATCCTATTGTGCTTTTGATTTGTATTTTCCCTAATGACTAATGATGTTGAGCATCTTCTCATATGCTAGTGGTCATTTGTGTATTATCCTTGGAGAATGTGTATCTAAAATTTGTCCATTTTTTAATTGAGTTTTGTCTTTTGTTAAGTTGTTTTTTTTCTTTTGTTAAGTTATAAGAGTTCTTTATACGTTCTAGATCAAAAGTCCCTTATCAGATATATGATTTGCAAATATTTTCTCCCATCCTGCCTTTGCACTCTCTTGATAGTGCCCTTTGATGCATAAAAATTTTTAACTTGATAAAGCCTAATATACTTTTCTTCTGCTGCTTGTGCTTTTGCTGGCATATCTAAGAAACCATTGTCCTCCCCCCACCCCCACCTAAAAAATTATAAATAATAGATCTGATGAGGGACTTGTATCTAGAATACACTAAAATTTCACTTGCTGTTCTTTCATCCAGAGATGGAGTCTATTTCCATCACCTTGACTGACTCCATTGACTTGCTTCAACCAATAGAAACCTGGAATTCAATAGATACCACCTGGACAGAGAGGCCACATGGTAAGTGTCACAGTCATCCAAACAACAGTCAATACTGAGGTCCCAGACATGTGACAGAGGCCTTCTTGGACCTTGCAGGCTAGACCATCTGCCAAGTAAACAAACCCATAGGGGGAATCCTGATCGATATCACATGGAACAAACATCCAGCCATCCCAGAAGTAAAAAAGTCATTGTTGTTTTAGGTCAACTATTGTAAAGGAAATATAAGCAAATCCTACCAGTAAGAAGGTAATGTGAGAGGAGAGTACCACCCACTTGGATGTTGACAGAAGTTCTAGAAAAAGAAAGCCATATGAGATTCCTAAAAAAATGTCAAACATACTTTGATGTTTTGACTTTCTTGAGTCCTACATGCAAAAGAGAGGAAAAAATACACGGAAAAATTTCTCTCATAATAACCTATTGGCTCAGTTAGTTTGGCAACTCAAAATAACTTTTAAAAAAGTAACTATAAATAAAAAAGTAACTACGAACTTCTTTCAAAATATAAAGGACATTTTAAAAATAAAATTTAATTTGAAATGAATTGAAAATACAATCAATTATGAAATCCACAGATGCAAGAGATTAAAATGGATGTGAAAAGTTGTGTTTATCAAAGTCTCTTTAAAAAAAATAAAAAATAAAAATAAGTCTTTCTTTAAGAGACTGCCACAAGGCAGATAATGATAAAAGAAATAGAAATATTCGTTTTCTGCCCCTGGACGCCGCCGAGTAAGCATCGTTAAAGTCTCCCCTCCCACCGCCGCCATGTCTAAGTCAGAGTCTCCCAAAGAGCCCGAGCAGCTGCGGACGCTCTTCATCGGAGGTTTGAGCTTCGAAACGACCGATGAGAGTCTGAGGAGCCATTTTGAGCAATGGGGGACGCTTACGGACTGTGTGGTAATGAGAGGCCCCAACACCAAGCGCTCCAGAGGCTTTGGGTTCGTCACGAACGCCACCGTGGAGGAGGTGGACGCGGCCAGGAACGCCCGGCCGCACAAGGTGGACGGAAGAGTCGTGGAACCAACGAGGGCTGCCTCCCGAGAAGATTCTCAAAGACCCGGTGCCCACTTAACTGTGAAAAAGATTTTTGTCGGTGGCATTAAAGAAGACACTGAAGAACATCATCTAAGAGATTATTTTGAACAGTATGGGAAAATCGAAGTGATTGAGATCATGACTGACCGAGGCAGTGGCAAAAAGAGAGGTTTCGCTTTTGTGACCTTTGATGACCACGACTCTGTAGACAAGATTGTCATTCAAAAATCCCATCCTGTGAATGGCCACAACTGGGAAGTAAGGAAAGCCCTATCGAAGCAAGAGATGGCTAGTGCTTCGTCCAGCCAAAGAGGCCGAAGTGGTTCTGGAAACTTTGGTGGTGGTCGTGGAGGTGGTTTTGGTGGGAATGACAACTTTGGTCGTGGAGGGAACTTCAGTGGTCGAGGTGGCTTCGGTGGCAGTCGAGGTGGTGGTGGATGCGGTGGCAGTGGGGATGGCTAGAACGGATTTGGTAATGACGGAAGCAACTTTGGAGGTGGCGGAAGCTATAACGATTTTGGCAATTACAACAATCAATCCTCAAATTTTGGACCCATGAAAGGAGGAAATTTTGGAGGCAGAAGCTCTGGCCCCTATGGTGGTGGAGGCCAATACTTTGCCAAACCACGAAACCAAGGTGGCTATGGCGGTTCCAGCAGCAGCAGCAGCTATGACAGTGGCAGAAGGTTTTAATTACTGCCAGGAAACAAAGCTTAGCAGGAGAGGAGAGCCAGAGAAGTGACAGGGAAGCTACAGGTTACAACAGATTTGTGAACTCAGCCAAGCACAGTGGTGGCAGGGCCTAGCTGCTACAAAGAAGACATGTTTTAGACAATACTCATGTGTATGGGCAAAAAACTCGAGGACTGTATTTGTGACTAATTGTACAACAGGTTATTTTAGTTTCTGTTCTGTGGAAAGTGTAAAGCATTCCAACAAAGGGTTTTAATGTAGATTTTTTTTTTGCACCCATGCTGTTGATTGCTAAATGTAATAGTCTGATCATGACGCTGAAAAAAAAAAAAAAAAGAAATAGAAATATTCAACATAGTTTTCAGGAAGAGGATTATTTAAAACTATTGATATTAAACTTTAAGGCTCTAAAATACCAAGTTATTTTGACTTATGTGGCTCAAGCTAAAAGCATGAGTGCCTCTAAAGAATGTCAAAAATTATAGCTTGGAAGTCTTTTTCCTAAAAAAGAAAAAAAAAATGAACCATTATAAGGTTTCCCAACAGAATTTTATGTGAAAATTAATGTCACTTCAAAATCATTTCTCTGCATGACTGAAAAAGCTGTTCTTCGTGTTAATATTCCTCAAAGCATTGTTTTAAATGCTATTTGGCTATGCTAAGAAAGACAATTAATATTAAGCCATAGTAAAGTGCTATGTTCCAATGTACAGATCTGTTACTTACAAAGTGTCAGAAAAAAGAGAAAAAAAGCTATGGAGATCTAATGAAAAACTGCAGTGCTTAATAGTAATGGGATTTTTCAAAATGTTATTGGTAAGCCCAGAAGCTGAAAGGTCCCTATAGAGGCTTTTATTTAGTTCTTAAATTACTTTTAAACTCTAGGTTTAAGAAGAAATAAAATTAAACCCCTAACTTTCAAATCTTTCATAAAGTATCAGTGAATATCTTCATATAGCATCCCTCAAGGATTCCCTATTCCATAGACTGTATTTTCAAAAAGTCAGGTAAACAATAAGCACATTCTTTAAAACAGCTTAAAAGAAAGCAAGTGTGTGCTAGTATTTCCTGGCATGGAGTTTACTGTTAATTTATGTACTAGAAACTACCTCACAGACCATAAAAGAATCCCAAGAGGTTAGTAAATGCCTCAGTATTAACCTATTATTATCGGATCTCTTTTGTAACAACTCTTTCCAAATCAAAAGAAAAACACTAAGCTAAAAAAGCATTAAAACTATTTAATATAGTGTCAGTTTTTTCAACAGCTTTGTCAGCAGTTAAATATAATTAGAGTCACTTTTAATATAAAACATTATTGAAAAGAGTTATGAAATGCCCAGCCTTTTCAAGCATGGCATTGCTTTTTAAATAATTAATTTAATAAATTTATAGCACTTTATATTAACATTAATAAAATTAACTTGTTAATTTAGCATGCTATTTACTGACAAAAAAGTGAACGTCAAAGCTTTAATATTTCAGTAATAATTTAGTATGAATATGCTACATCTTCAAAAGCTGTAAAATACTTCAGTGGCATTGATTTGAGAAAATTAATTTACAAGTATCTTTGTAAATATGTGTTTTTGAGTAAAAAGAAAATAAAATATCCTATAATTTTTAAATAAAAAATATTCAACTATATAAGAACTCTTAGAATTGCCAGAAAATTTGAATACACTGAAGCAGCATGCAATATTCAAACTATACAACCTTTGTTCACTACTCACTATGCCAACACATCCATTCTTTTCTATCCAATATAAGGTATTAGCAATTCTAAAAAATAGATCTTCACTATAGGAATTTCTTAAAGGGATAAATGTCAGGAAGAACAAAAATCCCTGAGGGAGGGTCTGAGATACAAGAAGAGAAGAACAAACAAATTGGAAAATACTAGGTAATTTTAAATGCACACTGTGTAAAGTAACTTTGAAGGCACAAATTGAGATACTCTACAAGATAGGATATAATTTTGAAGAGGTTATCAGAACTCTATATACTTACAGTAATAATTTTTACATTAAAAGATCAGGCTAAAATGCAAGACAACAATGACATTATTTGGAAGGTGAGTGCTCAAAATTAATAGGTTCTAAAGTCTATATCATTTGGAAGAAAGTTTTAGACATTAACTTTAAAATTTGTTGGGTGTGTATGACAAAATTACAAAGGTAACCTTAAATTAATAGATGTAGAATATACAAGTTACATACTAATTGAAGGAGAAAACAAAAAATAAAATTAAATTTTATCACCTTGTGTTTTTTGATTGGAGCATTTAGTCCATTTGATCTATCATTAATGATAGATATGCACTTATTGCCATTTTGTTATGTGTTCTGTGGTTGTTTTTGAAGTTCTCTGCTCCTTTCTTCTCTTGCTCTCTTCATTCATGGTTTGCTAGCTTTCTTCAGTGATATGCTTGGATCCTTGCTTTTTATTTTTTGTGTATCTATTACTGGTTTTTGATTTCTGGTTACTATTAGGTTTATATACAACATCTTATGCATGTAGCGATCCATATTAAGTTGACAGTCACTCAGTTTGAACCCAGTCTTTACTCCTCTCCCTCTACCATGTTTAGGCATAGAGTGTCATACATTGTATCTTTTTATTTTGTGAATCCTTTGAGTGATTTTTATAGATATACTTAATTTTGCTGCTTTTGTGCTTCATACTTTTCTTACTCCTACTTATTGTCATTCTTTTCCACTCAAAGAGACCCCCTTAACATTTCTTATAGGGCTGGTTTAGTCATGAATTCCTTTAACTTTTGTTTTCTGGGAAACTCTCCCTATCCTCATATTCTGAATGATAGCCATGCTGAGTAGAGTATCCTTGGCTGCAGTTCTTTTTTTCTTTCAGTATTTTGAATATATCATACCACACTCCTCTGGCCTAGTAAATTTCTACTGAAAAATCAGCTGATATCTTGTAGGGGTTTCTATTGATAGCTATATAGGGTTTCTCTTATCTGTTTTCTATTCTCTTGCTGCTTTTAAAATTCTCTATCACTACCTTTTGTCATTTTAAGTTCTATTTGTCTTTGTGTGAATTTTGTTAGGGAGTTCTCTGTGCTTCCTGGATCTGGACTTCTATTTCTATCATCAGATATAGGAAGTTTTTAGCTAATATTTCTTCAAATAGATCTTCTGCCCCTTTTCTCCCTCTTCTTCTAGAATCTCTATAATGTGAATGTTATTACAATTGGTGTCACTGAGTTCCCTTAGACTACTTTTTCTTTTTTTCTGTCTCCTGTTCCACTGATATCTTTCTTTATTCTGTTCTCCAGGTCACTGATGCACTCTTCTGCTTCCTCTAGCTTACTGTTGATTCCATCAAGCATATTTTTAATTTCAGTTATTGAGTTCTTCATCTCTGATTGGTTCATTTTTTTATGTTTTCTATCTCTAAGGGTTCTACTGAAGTCCTCCATTCTTTGTTCAAGTCCAGTGAGTATCTTTATGATTACTTTAAATTCTCTATCAGTTATATTACTTATATCTGTTTCACTTAAGTCTCTTGCTGTGGTTTTGTCATTTTCTTTCATTTAGGACATTGTCCTGTCTCATTTTGTCTCTCTGCATCTGTTTCTATGTGTTAGAAAAGTCAACCATATCTCCTGCTCTTGAAAGTAGTGTCCTTATGAAGAAGAGGTCCTGTTGTGCCTTGCTGTGCAATGTCCCCTGTTCACCAGAACCTGGCATTTCAGGGGTGTCTCCTATGTGGGTTGCATGTACCCTACTACTGTAGTTGAGCCATGTTTGCCTTTAATCTAGTCATCTGCAATAGCTCTCTTTGCCTGTTGTGGACAGGGTTTGGTCCCTGTGTTGTTAATGGGCCAGTCTGGAGCCTCCCTGGGCTTGAGCTGAATCAACGTCAGCAAAGATACAGTTGCAGGAACTTGCAGGGTGCATTCCCTCTGCTGTCCCTTGAGAAGATTTTATTGGTGGGCAGGGCTTGCAGTCACACCAGATGTCTGATGCCAGCCCACTGCTGATGCCACCACGGTTTACTGGTGTGTGTGGTTATCTTCCCCTCTCCCCAGGGCAGGAGTCACTCTGGATTTATGCTGACCCTATCAGAGCTGCTAGCACTTTGGATGAATTCAGGCCAAGGACATATTACATGGAGCATGTCTAGAGGAGAACATGGGGGAGGGTCAAGGGGGTAGCTGTTAAAAAGCTGGGTCAAGAGTATTCATGTTTTGCTGCTTCTAGCAGGTACCAATGTATCTAGGCTGGGTGGCCAGGAGGGGAAATGGCACTCACTAGCTCTTTTGTTTTTGGAGAAGTCCCCCAAAGATTCCTGCCCTTCAGCACATACTCAGATCTGTAAATAAATCTCCTTCCAGTATACCCCCGGACGTTTTTCAAATTGTTGCTTCTATGCTATATCTCTGCAGGCTGTTTGTTGTGCTGTCTCTTTGGGGTGAGGTCTCTTCCCTCCTGGCTCCCAGAGCTAAGCCCACTGATGAAAGTTCCAGGTATTAAGTTCCACTGATTGTTAGGCCAAAGTCAAACAATTTTTTCAAAGCTAAATTTTATGGGGGTTCATCTTCCCCATGTGGGTCTGCAGTGCCTAGGGTACCTGGGTGTGAAGGTCTTGGTCCTCTCCCCTCTCTGTGCATGCAGTGTCCCTCTCACCCACTTAGAGTCCTGTGGGTCCATTTGGCACACAACTTCATCTCTGCCCTTCCTACCCTCTTCAATGAGGCTTCTTCTCTACATTTAGCTGTGAAGAATCTGCTCTTCCAATCTTCAAGTCATTTTCTGGGTCATCTGCACAGATGTGGATATTATCTAGTTGTGGGATGAGGTCAGTTTAAGATCCTCCTACTCTGCCATCTTCCCTCCAAATCCTTTATTTTTTTAATTTAAAAAATATATATCTACACTCTAACAGTGACCCAAAATAAAAATCTGAGAGCTGAAGAAGGTTTCCAGCTTTTAAACAGGTTTCATTTTTAAAGTGGGTTAAGCTCAGAATATAATCACAAAGACTTTCTTTCGAGTTATTTCAGGATTCACATAAGACTGCTTTGTGGAAATATGCATTCAAAATATTTATGTTGATAGGTACATGTGCCATTCAATTTTTCCAAAACAATTGAAATCTAAAATTTCACCAAAACTAGGGCATATCTTCAATGTTTTCTTCCATAGCATTTTGAACACAGAAAGCACTCAGTAAATACAGACCACATACACTATATTGGTAAATTAAGTCCCAAGTCATCACTTTCCTCTAGTTCATTTGAAAAATGAACATATAGTATTCCATGAGCCCTTTAAGCAATCTCTGTTTGTGAAACTCAGAGAAATAACACCTGACTGTGTATTCTGAGAAGAACTGGCACATTAGCTAAGAATGGTGCTGCATAAACATTTTCCCATGGTGTTTTTGGTAGCACATGAGCTTACTCATCTGCCTCTAGTGCATTCCTGAAAAATAAAATTTAAAAGTCACCAACTTAAAGTGTCGTATTGTCTTATAGTTTGATCATTAAAATGCTAAGAATGAAGAAATCTTAGTTTTCTGTGCTTTTTACTATGTAAATTGAAGCTAACAACAATCATTTATAGGCAGCTGTTGCCTTTAATATTTCTACTTATCCATGCTGAGATTTTTAAAACCTATCCACTTTTCAGAACTGCTTTCTCATTAAATGTCAACCTTACTGACTAGTAAGTAATAATAACTCTTCTCCCCTACCTGGGAATTGTGGAGGAGGAGAGGAAACCTCAACAGATTTCAAATGAACTATTAAAATAGCTTCTTGTTGTGAAGTACCCCCCTTTTTTTAGAGGCACATGAAAAAGTTAGAATAAATGCATTTTCTGTTATCTATTGCTTGGCAGACATGTCATTTCAATATTATTTCTCATCTTGCTTCACAACCTACACAACATCCACTACTTAGTGAAAGCTCTGTGGTTAGATCATCTTTATAGGAGATAGAAAACGTCATGATCCTTTGATAGATTAAAAATAAGATACAATTCAAAAAATGGCATAAAAGCAAGGGAAGATGGTAGTAATAATATTGTTATACTATTTGAATTAAAGGATAATGATGTTTATAATCTTAGATAATCCATATGCATTCTTTTTATTTCTTCTTGTCTTGTTGAGGCAACAGTAACTATTTCAACACTATGTGACTTTATGCTACTTTTTCCCTGTATTTTCACTATATGAACAAAAAGAGGACTGGAGAGCTGGTTTGATAGCCAAAACGTCCTTGTCCCCAACATAACATCTTTCATCAGTCAGATTCCTCCATCAATCAGTGAACAAAACTGACATTTAAATGTCATAAATTTTTATAAACTTATCATCTATTCTGTTTGGCATGGTAACTGCTCATAGAATTTTATGGAATGACATCTAATAATATAGAACATTAGTAGTTTCCCCTAATACGTATGAGTGTGTGAGATACATATGACACAATTCCTGCTTCCCATGGACTGAGGATGTAGGGGACAGCTGAAATGGAGAGGGAACAATGAGACAAGATGGCAGCCTAAATGAGTAAAATCAACTCTCTCAAAACTTTCACAAAGAAAATGATGCTTAGGCTATGAATTGAAAGATGAGAAAGACTTCATGAAGCAGAAGGGGTCCCGTCAGAGAGAACTGCATGGTGAGAATGCATAGAACATAATGGTACACCATTTTGGGAAAATATTTGGCAGTCTCTTGTATAGTTAAAGCATATACTCTGTCTACAATCCAGCAGCAATTCTCCCCCTAGGGGGAGACACAAGGAATACAAAAAGTTGGGCCCATAAAAAAATTCTTGAATAAGAGTGTTTATGGCCATTCTATTCATAATAGACAAAAACTGGAAATATTCCAATGCCATCATATATGAATAAGACAAACTTACGGAGCAATATTCATATAATGGAAACTACTCCACATAAAGAATAAGCTGCTGATTCACTCAACACATATGAATATCAAAAACATTATGTTGAACTAAAGAGGCCAGACAAAAAAGAGTATATGATTTCACTTATATGAAGTTCAAATACAGGCAAAACTAACCAATAGTGATGTATCAGAACAATAGTTTCTACAAGAGGATAGGGTAATTGACAAAAAGAGGGCACAAAGGGACCTTTCTGCTCTGATAGCAATGTGTTCTATTTTGATTGAGGTGGTGTTACACAGGTACTTATACTTATCAAAACTTACCAATTTATAAACTTAGGTTCACTATATTTTACTGTATATAAATTTTTTCTTGATAGAAATAATGAGCAAAAAATTAATGAGGCAATATTAAAACAAATAAAGAGGCATAAGGGCTGAAACCACAAAGTACAGACAACAAGTAGTTTAGCAGTGATGGAGCACAGTGCTTCAGCAAAGAAGCAACAGATAAACCTGGAAAGGTGAGGAGTGTGAAACTGGATTGAAACGGTTTCCATGTTTCTGACCAAAGAAAATTGGAAACTAGGTTAAAAGATAAATCCTGGAAGCTAAATATTGACTAACTAGTCAGAGACCTCCAGACATTTTACAGTTGTCTATGTTTCTTTATCTAAGAGGAATGAAATCCTGAGCCTCAAAGCCAGTCCTTTACATTCTAAAGGACTATAAAAACTAAAGAGTAAAGGTTTCTCTCTCCCTCAAGAGATGATGGGGCAGCGTGTATCCTATATAAACTCACAGATTCATAACTTCAGGATTCCTCTCCTGCGGTATACACTCTCCCATTCCCTGCAGTATACACTCTCCCATTCCCCCAAAATACAGGATAACATCTGGCTCTCACTGTATCACTTATGAGTTACTGGGTGTGGAGAATGAGTGAAGTCATTGCTGTAAGGAATAATAATTCTTATCTCTGCCCCCAAAACTTCATGTTTGCATTTAAGATAAGTATACATAAAATTTTAAAAACTTATCAAACAGGAACCAGATCATGAGAGCTTCGTATGACATACAACAAGTATCATCCATATTTATCCTGTTGCCACCAGGAAGGCAGATTTAGAAGTGTTTTAAACACAGAGCAAGATCACAGCTGAGTACAGAAAGATCACCTTGGAAGCACTATGGACAATAAACCCAAGATGATCAAGACTGAAGGCAGTAAAATGATTTAGAGGAAGATGCAATGTTCCTGGTCAGACATTGAGATAAACATTAGTAATAGGGAATTAGCAGAGGGAATAGACATGAGGAATATCATGTAGGTAGGAATGAAAGGATTTATATTCCTATATTTCCACACAGTTTCTGGTGGATCTTTGCAAAAACACCAGAGATATCAACTTCTTGCATTTCCCTGAACTACATTATTCCTCTGTACTTGCTAGTTTGTCATGCCCTTCCACTTATCCACCTTGTATTCATCTTCTACTTGTATTCATCTTCTACTGAGAAGATTCCTGAAACCCTTTTTTTTATTTTTAATTTATTTTTTATTGGTGTTCAATTTACCAACATACAGAATAACCCCCAGTGCCCATCACCCATTCACTCCCACCCCCCGCCCTCCTCCCCTTCCACCAGCCCTAGTTCGTTTCCCAGAGTTAGGAGTCTTTATATTCTGTCTCCCTTTCTGATATTTCCCACACATTTCTTCTCCCTTCCCTTATATTCCCTTTCACTATTATTTATATTCCCCTAAATGAATGAGAACATATAAAGTTTGTCCTTCTCCGATTGACTTACTTCACTCAGCATAATAATAATACCCTCCAGTTCCATCCACGTCCTGAAACGCTTAATCCAAAAAGTAAACTAGGATCCTGATGTTGACACTCACATGGCTAAGATATTACATTACTTAGCAATGCCCCCACTTTATCTTTAGATTGTGACTGTATTTTTATACCTAGCTTCCTCCCTAGGCTATAATTTCATGAATAGATCACATCTTCCTCAACATTTTAACTCCAACACAGAGCAGGTGCTGGCACAAAGTAAAAACTCAATAAATATTTGTTACTAAATTAATAAGCATTGCTCTAAGTCACACTTATAGATCAAGAACCAGAACATGTTCCATTTCCCAGAATTCCTACAGGACTGCAAGGATATTCTGTCCTCAATAAATTCAAACAAATCATTTGAACTTCTCTACTCCTCATTTTTAGTGTAATAAAATATAAACCTTACAAAACTTTAACAAAAATGAAATAAGGAATGAACCTTAAACATGAGCTTTTCAAGACATGTGGCTGTGCACCCTTGGAAGGACCTAATTTTGGTGCCTGGAAACTAAATATCCCTAATAGAGGAGAGAGTTGGGAAGATGGCACAGTAGGAGCTCACCCACAATTGCAGCTAGATGTCACTAATATCTGTGTAAATAAACCAGAGAGCAACCCAAAGACTGGAAGAAAAAATTCCATAATTAAATATATAGAAGAAGCCACATCTGAGAGGGTAGGAAGGACAGAATCATGAGCCTCTTGGCTATAGGTGTGAAGAGGGAAGAAAAATGGTCCCTTGTACTAGGGAAGGGATGGAGAAGATGAATCCCCATAACATTTGGCCTTGAAAACCAGAGGAATTGAATTGCATTAGTTTGTATAACCAACAGGACTTGGAACCTGGAGCTTTAAAAGTCAGCTGACTCAGCTCTCGGGCTAGCCAGAGGGCAAATGATACCTGGGTTGCCACCGTTAAGAGACAACAGCTTATGGAGAAGCAACACAGATTGCAAGTCTGCACAACTCCTGAGTTAGAGCAGGGAGGTCTACTTAAACTGATTTCAGAGCATGTTTAAGAACCTCTCTGAGAACAAAGGAGCTGGCAGGTGCCATTTTCCTCCTCTGCCCTCCACATAAACACAGGGCCACCTGCAGGACGTGGCACTGCACAGACACTTGCTACCTAATATCCTGACAGTACACCCTGCCCACAAGTTCTCCTAAGGACTTGTCCACTCCAAGCCTGCTCCCCATCACCCTGGGCTCAGTACAAATTTTGTCAATGCCACCACCTTGTCCCTGAGTTCCCTTTGAGGGCATGCCCCCTCACAGGCAACCTGCCTAAGTCCCACCAATACCACAATGAGCAAGCACAGCCTACAATGGCAGAGAGTCAGTGCAGATGACTCAACTGGAAGGAAAAGTGAATCAGACACAACATCAGGGTACAAGGAACACACATCCGACACTCCCCTGAAATGCCAGGCTCTGGTAAACAGGGGACACTGCACTGCAGAGCATTACACTATCTCTTCTTCATAAAGCCACTACTTTCAAAAGAAGGTATAGCTGACCTTTCTGAAAAACAGAAACAGATATAGAGGCAGGCAAAGTGAGGGGGCAGAAGAATATATCCCAAATGAAAAAACAGAACAAAAATTAGAGCTGGAGATCTAAACAAAACAGAAATACATAATATGCCTGATAGAAAATTTAATGATCATAAAGATACTGGACTTGAGGGGAGCCTGGGTAGATCAGTTGGTTAATCATCTGACTCTTGATTTTGGCTCAGATCATGATCTCAGGATCATGAGATTGAGTCCCCACACTGAGCTCCATGCTGGGCATGGAGCCTGCTTTAGGATTCTCCCTTTCCCTCTGCTATTCCCCCCTTCTCTTTCTCTCTCTCTCTCTCTCTCTCTCTCTCTCTCTCTCTCTCCTCTCCTCTAAAAAAATTTAAAAATAACAATAAAGATTCTCACTGGATTTGAGAAAAACAGTAGAAGGATATCAATGAAACCCTTAACAAAGAGATAAAAAATGACATATCAGAGTTGAAGAACTCAATAAACGAAATTAAAAATACAATAAATGAAATAAATACCAGGCTACAGGAAGCAGGGGAAAGCTACCATTGACCTGGAAGATAGAGTAATGGAAAGCAATCAAGCTGAACAAATGAGACACAAACAAATATTGCATAATGAGAACAGACTTAGAGAATTCAGTAACACTATTAAGCATAATAACATTAACATTATAGGGATCTCAAAAAAGGGGAGACGGAAAATGTATTTGAAGAAATAATAGCTGAAAACTTCCCAAATATGGGATGGGAAACAAGAAATCCAGATTCAGGAGGCACAGAGATCCCAAAAAAATTTCCATTCAAGGAGGTCTACACCAAGACACATAAAAATTACAATGGCCAAAAAACTGATAAAGAATCTTAAAGTGGGCAGCCCGGGTGGCTCAGAGGTTTAGCGCAGCCTTCAGCCCAGGGCCTGATCCTGGAGACCTGGGATCGAGTCCCACGTTGGGTTCCCTGCATGGAGCCTACTTCTCCCTCTGCTGTGTCTCTGCCTCTGTGTGTGTGTGTGTGTGTGTGTGTGTGTGTGTCGCATGAATAAATAAAATCTTTAAAAAAAAAAAGAATCTTCAAGTTTGCAAGAGAAAAGACAGCTACATATGAAAGAAATCTCATAACACTATCAGCTGATATTCCAGCAGAAACCTTTGGGGACAGAAGAGAGTGCAAGATATACTCACAGCACTGAAAAGGAAAAATCTGCAGCCAAGAAAACTCTGTCTAGCAAGGCTACCATTCAGAATAGAAAGAGAAATAAGGAGTTTTCCAGACAAACAAAAGGTAAAAATTTTAATAACCACTAAACCAGCCCTACAAGAAATGTTAAGAGGGACTCTGTGAGTGGAAAATAAAAACCGTAAGAATAAGGAAAATAGGAAATACAAAAGAAAAAAATCATAAATCTATAAAAATCAATAAAGAGAAAGAAAATAAAAGGATATGAAATCCAATACCAAATATCTGAAATGTGGAGGGGAGAAGAGTAAAATTAAGAAACCATCAACATATTATAGATGCAGAAGGTGCTATATGTAAAGCAAATGATAATCACAAGTTCAAGAACAGTGACAGATATGCAAAAAATAAAGAGTAAGGAATTTAAGTGTTTAACTAAAGAAAGCCAACTAAGCAGGAGAGAAGGAAACAACAGAAGAAAGGAACAGAGAGGAAATACAAAAACAACCACAACACATGTAACAAAATGACAAAGAATAGGTACATAATCAATAATTTCTTTTAATGTAAATGGACTAAGTGCTATAATCAAAAACACAGGGTGACAGAATGGATAAAAACAGAAGACTTACCTATATGCTGCTTAAAAGAGGCTCATTTTAGACCTAAAGACACATGCAGATTGAAAGTGAGAGGATGAAGAAATACCTATCATGCAAATGGAAGTAGATAGAAAGCTGAGGTAGCAATATTTATATCAAACAAAATAGACTTTAAAACAAAAGCTGTAATAAGGGACAAAGAAAGGATACTATACATTCATAAAGGGTACAATCCAATAAGAAGATACAACAATTCTAAATATTTATGCACTCAACATGGGAGCACCCCAAAACATAAAGCATTTAATAAGAAACATAAAGGAACTAATCAATATTACACAAATAGCAGGGATGTAACACCCCAGTTACATCAATGAACAAATCATCTAAACAGAAAATCAACAAGGAAACAAGATCTTTGAATGACACACTGGAACAGATGGACTGAACAAATATATTCAGAACATTCCACCCTAAACAGCAGAATACACATTCTTTTCAAGTGCACATGGAACATTCTCCAGAATAGATCACATATTGGGCCACAAAACAAGTCTCAACAAATTCAAAAAGACTGAAGTCATGCCATGAATCTTTTTCAACCATAATGCTATGAAACTAGAAATAAACCACAAGAAAAAACCTGAAAAGAACACAAAAAGACAGGTTAAATAATATGCTACTAAAAAATAGTGGGATAATCATGAAATCAAAGAGGAAATCAAAAAATACATGGAGACAAGTGAAAATGAAAACACAGTGGTCCAAAATCTTTGGGACACAGCAAAAGTGGTTGGTTCTAAGAAGAAAGTATACTGCAATGCAGACATACCTAGAGAACCAAGAAAAATACCAAATAAACAACCTAACCACATCTAAAAGAACTAGATAAAGAAAAACAAACAAAATCCAAGCCCTGTAGAAGGAAGAAATAATAAAGTTTAGAGTAAAAATAACTGACATAGAAACTAAAAAACAATGGAACAGATCAGTGAAACCAAGAGCTGGTTGTTCTAAAAGATCAAAATAACTATAGCCAGTTTCATTTAAAAACAAAAAAAAGACTCAAATAAATAAAATCAGAAATGAAAGGGAAGAGATAATACCCAACACCACAGATACACAAAATATTGTAAGAGCATATTATGAAAAATTATATGCAAACAACCTGGACAACCATGAAGAAATAGATAAATAGAAATATATAACCTCCCGAACCTGAATCAGGAAAAAATAGAAAATTGGAACAGACCAATTACCAACAATGAAATTGAATCAGTAATCAAAAAATTTGAGCAAACAAAAGTCAAGGCCCATATGAGTTCACAGGTGAATTCTACCAAACATTTAAAGAAAAGTTAATATCTATTTTTCTCAAACTATTCCAAAAAATAGAGGAAAAAACACTTCCTAATTCATTCTATGAAACTAGCATTATTCTGATAGCAGAATCAGATAAAGACTCCACTAAAAAAGAGAACTACAGGACACTATCTGTGACGTACATAGATGCAAAAATCCTCAACAAATTATTAGCAAATGGAATCCAACAATACATTTCTTTAAAAATTCACCAGAGTCAAATGGGATTTTATCTATAGGATGCAAAGATGCTTCAGTATTCACAAATGAATGTGACACATCATGTCAACAAAAGAAGAGACAGACACCATATGATCATTTCAATAGATGCAAAAAGAGCATTTGATAAAGTACAACAACCATTCATGATAAAAACCCTCAACAAAGTAGGTTTAGAGGGAATATGCCTCACCATAATTAAGGCCACCGGTGTGATAAACCACACCTAACATCATCTTTAATGGCAAAAAACTGAGAGCTTTTCTCCTAAGGTCAGGAACAAGACAAGGATGTACACTCTCACTACTGTTATTTAACATAGTATTGGAAGTCCTAGCCACAATAATCAGACAACAAAAAGAAATAAAAGGCAACCAAATCAGTAAGGAAGAAGTAAAACCTTCACTATTTGAAGATGAAATGATTCTTATATAAAAAATCTGAAAGACTCCACCAAAAAACTTCTAGAAATGATAAATGAATGCAGAAAAGTTGCAACATACAAAAACAATGTTAGAATTATGTTGCATTTCCATACACCAACGATGAAGTAGCAAAAAGAGAAATTAAGAAAACAATCCCATTTGCAAGTGCAGAAAGAATAATAAGATACCTAGGAACAAACCTAACCAAAAAGGTTAAAGACCTATACTCCGAAAACTGTAAAATACTGATGAAAGAAATAGAAGACCACAAAAAGAAATAGAAAGACATTCCATCCTCATAGTTTATTAGAACATATATTGTTAAAATGTCTATACTACCCAAAGCAATCTACACATTTAATGCAATCTCTATCAAAATACCAACAAATTTTTCACAGAGCTAGAACAAACAATCCTAAAATTTGTATGAAACCCCAAAAGACCTCAAATAGCCAAAGCAATTTTGAAAAAGAAAAGCAAGCTGGAGGTATCACAATTCCATATTTCAAGTTATATTACAAAGATGTAGTCATCAAAACAATATAGTACTGGCACAAAAGCAGACACATAGATCAATGAAACAAAATAGAAAATCCAGAAATAAACCCACAACTACATGGTCAATTAATCTCTGAATATCCAGTGGGAAAAAAAAAAAAGCTCTTCAACAAATGATGCTGGGAAAACTGGACAGCAACATGCAAAAGAATGAAACTTTCATGAGCCATTTTCTTACACCATACTCAAAAATAAATTCACAATGGATTAAAACCCAAATGTGAAACCTGAAACTAAAAATCCTAGAGGAGAACAAAGGCAGTAACTTCTTTGACATCAGCAGTAACAACATTTTTCTAGATATGTCTCTTGAGGCAAGGGAAACAAAAGCAAAAATAAACTAATGGGATTCCATCAAAATAAAAAGCTTCTACACTGTGAAGGAAACAATCAATAAAACTAAAAGACAATCTACTGAATGGGAGAAGATATTTGCAAATGATATATCTGATAGAGGGTTAATATATCCAAATTATAGAGAGAACTTACACAACTTAATGCCCACAAAAATCAAATTATCCAATTTAAAAAATGGACAGAAGACATGAGCAAACATTTCTCCAAAGAACACATCCAATCTACAGACACATGAAAAGATATTAATCATCACTTACCATGAGGAAATTCAAATCAAAACTACACTGAGGTATCACCTCACACCTGTCAGAATGGGTAAAATCAAAAACAAGAAACAACAGGTGATAGGGCACCTGGGTGGATCAGTCAGTTAAGCATCTGACTCTTCATTTGGGCTCAGGTCATGATCTCAGGGTCATGAGATTGAGCCCTGCATTGGGGTCTACACTGGGCATGGAGCCTGCTTAAGATTCTCCCTTTCCCTCTGCTCCTCAGCTCTCATTCTCTCACTAGAAACAAATGACAGGTATTGGAGAGGATGTGGAGAAACAGGAATTCTTGTGCACTACTGGTGAAAGTGCAAACTGGTATAACTACTGTGGAGAACAGTATGAAGATTCCTCAAAAAGTTAAAAATGGAACCACTCTATGATCTAGTAATTGCACTACTGGTGTACTTAGCGAAAGAATATGAAAACACTAATCAAAGGGATACATGCACCCCATGTTTATTGCAGTAGTATTTACAATAGCAAAAATATGGAAGAAGCCCAAATGTTCATTGACTGATGAATGGATAAAGAAGATGTGATATACATATTACATATTTAGTGTCTATAATATGTGAATATATATAACACATATAAAATCTATAACACATGAATATATATCATATCTATATATATGAATTCATATATATATATGAATATTATTCAGCTATAAAAAAAGAAATCCTGCCATATGCAACAACATGGATGGATCTAGAGGGTATAATGCAAGGAAAATATGTCAGAGAAAGACAAATACCATATGATTTCACTCATATGTGGAATTTAAGAAACAAAACACATGAGTAAAGGAAAAAAATAATGACAGAAAGAAGCCAAGAAAAAAGACTCTTAACTATAGAGAACAAACTGCTGGTTACCAGAGGGAGGTGGGTGGGTGAAATAGGTTATGAGGATTAAAGAGTACACTTATCATGATGAGCACTGAGTAATGTATACTAATTGTTGAATCACTATATTGTATACCTGAAACTAATATAACAGTGTATGCTAACTATACTAGAATTTGTTATAATTAATAATAAAAAAGAGAGGAGAGTTATCAATAACATAGCTGTGGGACACCCCCAGACTGAAAGACTGATTGTCAGACTGGCCTCTTCCTCTGCAACCACTGATGACTGCCACTGAGATAGAAGAAACATACATGATGGTGTCCCAGCAGTCTGGATTCCTCCCTGGAGTACCTTTAGTACATAGCATTAGACATCTTAGTTCTAACCTTTCACAGAACTCATTGTATGTTAAAAGGAGTAATATCCATGTGAAGTGGACCTAGTTCCCAGGAAACAAAGGAAAACCTTGTAACATCAGTTACAAGGGTCTACTAATTCCATATTAGAAAAGACTTTTGCTTTTGACTTGGCATAGTACTCTTTAGGGAAGGAGGGCATCTCCCTAGGAACCAAGGTGGTTAGGACATAGGAAAAGAATGCATCTTCTTCATTAGATAACTCTTCCTCTGAGGACCCATTTTGTGACCTTCCACTCAATGTGTTGACTCAAATTATAATGATAAACTTGTGGTCTAAATATTAAATTTTTGTTTTAAACTGAAAAAAAAAGATTCCTAGTAAAAAGGTACCATTATCACCTTGATGCCAGGAAATGGGTGTTTGATTTTTACTGTGCCTTTGCTTTGGCATGGTGACATTAAATGAGATAGCATAGGTAAAAATACAATAATATACACATATACAGTATACAAACAATAAGTACAAGTTTTATCTTTTCCTCTCCATCCACATTTTTTATACTTCATTACCCTGCCCTCATTTTTATTTACAGGTGAACCTATGAAAACTGATGAAATTTTCACAGCCTCATTCAAAATCACAAATATGGTCTATTGCCTCAAATTAATGGACACTGAAATTCATGATACAATTAAAATGTGCTCACACTGCATAAGAAATAAAACCATGGCAGGGAAGAAAAAATGTTTCTTCCTCTTCTCTGGAAAATAGAAATATATAAAATATACATTTAGTGCACATCTAGCCACTCTAATGATTTCGGTAAACAAGGAAAAAGATAAAAACTGTATGACAAGAATATACAAAATGAATAGTTCATTATTCTAAATGAGGGAATGGGAAACTATGTAGACTTTATTACCAACATCCAATTCCAAAAATTAAGGACATTACCACTAGCACTATTAGAAGATAGAAATATTGAGCATCTACCATTAGCACTATTAGAAGATAGAAATATTGACCTTCATTAGTACTAAAAGCAGTGCCTAAAATTAGAATTATTCAGAGAGTGGCATTGCATTCCAAAGGTGTCAAGTGTAACTTAAAACAAGCTTCAAGTCTAGACTATAAATATGAGAGAAGCCACTGATGTACACTGCTGCTTTCTTCAACTCCATAATAAGAATTTTATCAAAGCTCATATCAAACTAATATTGAGGCCAGCAAACTAGGACTTGTAAGGTGAGACTAGACTACATATTGGAACTTCAGTTTCACTTCGTTCAGAATAAAGGATATCTCAAGAAAGCTTGTCCCTAGAACAGAAAAATGCCTGAGAAAATGGACTGCAGCAATGGAGGCAAGAGAACACATTGATAGGTTAATGTCAAAAGACCATACAATCTAGAAATGATGTCCCGTGAGTTCATATCCTCCAACTCACATAGAGTCACTCAGCTCTCAGGATCTAACACTTACTGAGTATCTACTCTGTGCCAGCACCTTTATTAGAAAATTCCACTTCTCTTAGTTCACTTCAATTTCTTGTCAAACCAAAAATTCCTTATGATCTCCATGTTACAGATAAAGCATTTGAGAACCAGAGAATTATAAGGACCCAAAGTCATATGGTAAAGATATATTAGAGCTAGGATTTAACTCTAATCTTATACCTCCATGAACAATATTATATTCACAGTACCACAGCACCATCACTTCAAAATGTCAGAATATTCAAAGAGCCTTCCCCAAGGGGATGGGAGAAAGGATGTGGACAGAGGGTGAGGAGCAGAGCCAGTAGTGACAGGGAGGGAAATGGGGGGAAGGCGTGCTTCTGGGGTGTTGATTATATTCTCTGACTGAACCTGTGTGCTGGTTATAGGACTGTGTTCACTTTGTACAAATTCATCAAACTACATATGCATGGTATGTACAATTTTCTGTATGCAGGTTATACTTAAAGAAAAAGCTTATAGGGGAACCTGGGTGGCTCAGTGATTGAGCATCTGCTTTCAGCTCAGGGCATGATCCTGGGGTCCTTGGATCAAGTCCCGCATCAGGCTCCCCGTAGGGAGCCTGCTTCTCCCTCTGCCTATGTCTCTGCTTCTCTCTGTGTGTCTCTCGTGAATAAATAAAATCTTTTTAAAATAAATAAATAAGGAAAGAAGATTAGTGAAAACTTATATATATTATGATACCACTGAGGTAAAGTTAAAAAGAAGCAAATGAAATAACATATGTTTAGGGATTCATACATATCTGGTAGAACTGTGAAAAATACCAAGCAATGACAAATGCAAAATTCAGGACAGTGGTGATTTCTGGAGGGAGACAGGATGATGAGGGAGGATATGCCAACAGAACAGAAATTTTTAATAGTATTAGTGATGTTCTATTTCCTAACTTTGTGAATTCATGAGTGTTTGTACAGTTATACTTCATAACTTACATACATGTTATACATAATCTTTTATATATTAAATAATTCATACATTTGTAAAGAGATGTGTATTTTTCTCAGAAAATGTTGGAGATAAAACAGTAAGTACGAAATCTTAAAGTCACCAATAGATTTTTATTCCGATCTTTAACTGACTTAATACCAGGGTTTGTTCCCTATGGAGAAGAAACAGGATCATGATCTTGTAGAGGAAGTTGCCACCCAAGAAGAACAGATGAGGCATTTTAGTCCTTCTGTTTGTTGTTCTCCCAAATCTCCAACATGCAATGGGAAGTTATAATGGAAGAATGCTGGGGTTGCTACTGACCTATGTGAGAACTACACAGGATGATACACTCCCCACCCTCCAACCCAGGAACACAGTTGGTTGTGTGCATAAGGCCCCTTTATTGGAAGAAAAAGTATTTCTTCCTCCCAACACAGCCCAAACCAAAGCACCTGGTTTGGTGACCAATGGGCAGATCAGATTTCATTCCTCAGTCTAGTCCTCTAATAAACATTGGTACAATACACAGCTGAAGCCAAAAGTGACTCAAGTAAACATAACAGAAAATTCTTATTCAGACAAGATAATGTAACTCAACTCTTCTCTGGAAGAAATCATTTATTGACTTATTCCATTAATATTTATTGAGCATCTGTCTTACACCAAGTGCTGCTCAAGATGTTGAGGATTTCAAAGTGAATACAACAAACCCCTGTCCTCATAGAGCTTGCATCTTAGTGGAAGAGACCAACTATAAATCCATAAACAATAAAAAATTAAATAATTTCTGATAGTATGCAGAAAACATTTATCTTCTAGTATATTTTCACATTTGACCTCAGCTCATGAAACTACAAATTTTTCCGTATGATTTTTCTGCCATTTGGTTTAAAAAATACTGAGCCTCATATTTTACTGTAATAAAAGTAATTTCTTTAAAAGCTCCCACTTTCTGTAGGCAGCACATATACTAAAAGTTCCTACTTTCTATGAAAAAAAGAATCCAGAGAGGCCGGATGGATGGTGTGATGGTCTTCTTGGTATGTCAGTCTGACTAGGCTACAGTCTCCAGGTATTCAACAAAACACTAATCTAGGTGTTTCTGCCAAAGCATTTTATAGATGTGATTAAAGTCCATAAGCAGTTGGCTTTAAGTGAGGCAGATTATTTCAAATAATCTGAGTGGGCCTGCTGAATCAGTTTAGAGACCTTCAAAGTAGAGCTGAGTCTTCCCTAAAGAAGAATCAATTTTACTTAAGGACAGTAGCCTCAGTCCCTGCCCTTCTTGACAGCCTGCCCTATGAATTTCAGAGTTGGCTACACAGCTAAAACATTGCACAAGCCAATTCCTTGTGATAAATCTTTTTGATGTATAGCACCTACTGGTCTACATCTCTGACCAAGACAGATTGATTTAGGATGCATTATTTTGAACTCTCATTATAAAAGATCCTGGATCTAAACATAGCCTTGGTTGTATGCTTCCTCAATAAATAAAATATGGTTTGGGGGTTGATGAGATGGAAGGTGATTCACATTTATTGAGAGCCTACCAGAACCCAGTATTTCCACATGTATTGACGCTACTCATTTGACCAACTCCATGCAAGGTTATTTTTTTTAATTTTTATTTATTCATAAGAAACAGAGAGAGAGAGAGAGAGAGAGGCAGAGACACAGGCAGAGGGAGAAGCAGGCTCCATGCAGGGAGCCTGACGTGGGACTCGATCCTGGGTCTCCAGGATCAGGCCCTGGGCCAAAGACGGCGCTAAACTGCTGAGCCACCCAGGCTGCCCCATGCAAGATTATCTTTAGTATCTCCACTATACTTAAAATGGGACTAAAACCAACAGAAATCATGTCATTTGCATAAGGTTACCCAATTCACAGGCAATCAAAGCAAGATTCCAATGTGGATCCATATAAGACCAATGGCAAAGTCTACCACGTTGCTCCCCTAGGAAGATAAACATCTTATAATCTTGTCAGCTTATACTATAAAGTCTGTAACTAGAACACTACTACGGCACTGGGAAGTAAAGGGTAAATCAGCAAATAATCCAATCTAGTTAAAGGATTGGAAAAAATCTAGAGGATAATCAAATTTTTCCTCAGGCATCGACAGAAACATATAAAACTCAATTTTTATAACAGACTATTGAATTTCTCAGAGGGCTGCTGAAAAAGATGCCTAAGTGACCCAAAGGGTTCATTTAAGTATCTCCATTATAGGATTTGGGCTTCAATTTAAAGGGGAAAAAAGTGATTCACATTAAACCAAACAAATCAGGATCTGAAATGTAGCCGTATGCCAATCTGCCACTTAATGGCTTATCCAGAAATACTTCACAGTTACCGTTCTATCCTCAGAGTCTCTTCCTTTAAGAAATTCACCTTGATTATTCTGTGTCTTTAAAGTGCTGAAATTGAACAGTCAAAATCCCAGTTCTATTTAAGTTTGCATCCCTTGGATCCCAGGGCAACCTGTTACTTAAATATAACATATGAATTTCACTGTATTTCAAATGATTTGGGTGACATTTCCTTGACATTCACAATATGTCTATAAATTAGAAGTGCTATAGTTTTAACACAAAATGAATAAAATGATCAAAAGAATCCTCCAGTTGCTGCCTACCCCTGGAGGAGAGGGAAGCTAACTGGGTTGCTATTCTCTTGCATACCTCAAGGTATACGCAGAAGCATGGAGAGAGCACTGATAAATTGCCTTTTCTCATTATACGTTGGTTTACTTTTATGTTTTATAATTCATGTAATTACTCACTGTCTTCTATCGAAGTATATTATAGAAAACCTTGATTAATCTATTGAAACCCTCAAATTACTGTAATTTCGTACCCAGAAATTATTTTCTAAATGTTAAGGCTATAAAGAAGCAAACGACAACATAACAACCTGTGGGGTTTTTTTCTTCTTTTATTTATTTACTTGAAGCACACAATCTCTTATAATAGAACATACAAACCAATCCAAAAATATTCATACATAAAAGACCAAGCAGCACCAAATTTACAGAGAATAGCTCTTTCCAAGTTCTGGGGACTGAGGATTAAGCTCTCCAAGGAAAATGCCCATCTTCTCCTGCTATGAACCCAAACATTATATGCAAAAACCCTAACCTCCATGTGATGGTGTTAGAAGATTTGGTCTTTGGGAAGTAATTAGGTTTAAACAAGGTCATGAGGGTAGAGCATCATGATGGTATTAGTATCTTAATAGAAAGAAAAGGCTAGAACCCTCTCTTTCCCTCTACCATGTGAGGACAGAGCAAGAAAGAGGCAAATCAAGAAAAGAATCTTACCAGACCATGCTGACACCATAATCTTGGATTCCCACCCTCTATTTTGAGAAATAAATTTCTGTTATTAAATCCAGCCAGTCTACGGTATTCTGTTACAGCAGCGCAAACTGACTAAGACATCTCCAACTGCACAGGTGTTAGAAGTGCACTCTGGCCTACCCATGAATAAGAAGAGTAAAGGATGGTAATAATCACAACTAACATGGGCCTGGCACTGTGGGGATATGAAGAGCAACCCTAATGAGGCAGGTATGAAAGGTCAGTTAAGTGGCGACTCTTGATTTTGGCTCAGGTCATGATCTCAGGGTTGTGATTCTGAGCCCCTCATCAGGCTCCACGTGCTTAATATTCTCTCTTTCCCTCTTCCTCTCCCTCTGCCCCCCACCCCCACGCCGGCTCACACTCTCTTTCTCAAAAAATTTTTTTAATTTAAAAAATAATAATAAACAGATTAATCACCAGATCTAGAATAGGAAATAGCCAGCAACCAACTACAATCTCTCTCCTGTGCACAGACCTCAAGGAAAATATCAAGAAAACAACTACCTCTCCCCCTTCAACAGGAATAGAATATGAATACACAATCAAACTCAGCTTTTTACACCAAGAGGGAAACCACTAAATTAATACAATATGGCAACAAAAATTCAAATAAAAGGGGTATTCTATTTAGCCATCTAAATAACTAAAGAATTTAGTTACCCAGAACACTTGATTCCATAAGCATTGTAGTGAATCAAGGTTTTAACCAAATTCACTTAGTTCTTGGATGTTAAGTATGACAATTGCAGTATTTGCCTTGGGAGCTGACACGCAGGGCCATCTATGGATTCCTTATACCTTTATGAATCATGTCACAATGTTATCCTGTCATTTTCACTTTGAGATTTTTATCTACTACTTTAAGTTAAGAAGTAAAGACCTGAAATGTGTGTTTTTAAAATACATCCAGGACAACACTTCTATTTTGGAACTCTTCACTGGTTAAATAAAAAAACCCTCTAACAGCTGCTAGATAGGAGAGGAATACCAATCATTTCAGAAGCTGAGAAATATATGATGAGCTACTATTTCAGTTCTTGAAAAATAAGCCCATTCAAAGCTAGCTAAGACAGTGATACCCCAAATGAAATGCTAAACCTATGCTGCATTTCTTTCATTGGCAAATATGAATGTATAAAGTGCCTCAGAGGATGCAATTTTCCTTGAATGTTACTAGGGAGAACCTTCATTTTTGAGGGAAAGATTTCTTCTTGCTTATATAGTACCTATAGTCTCATTTTGGTGCAATGCTTTCTCAAGTTCTCTAGAATGAATATAAAGTTGTACCTCTCCAAGCTCTTTTGTACAATGTACATGCCAGAGAAATCAGATCCAGTGTTGAAATTCATCATGTACAGTCTATGAAATAAGGGCTGTGCAACCATATCAGCACATGTTACAAGATGTATTTCCACTTTTTTTCATGTCCTTCTGAGTTTATTTGACAGAATTTCAGAAGGGAAAATGTGTTTGCCAGAGGGCATGTTGTTTTTTGCTTCTTGGAGTCAGCAAAGATGCTGAAAGATTTTTAACTTTCTTTGCCATTATTTAAACATCATCTTCACATCTAGCCACACTCTGCATTCAGCAGCAGTGGGCATTCTTTCCTAAACTGGAATACCATTCCTTTGTCTCAAGTGTTTCTCAAGGCACTTCTAGACAGGTTTAGACATTTCAAAGTCACAGCTAGTTTTAAAACATCCTTATATAACACCCAAAATAGAAGCAAAAAAAAAAAAAAAAGCTGTTTTTTTTTAAACTAGTTCATTAGCCACCACAGCAGGTTCTTGAATTCTCTTAAATATCAACTTTCTTCTATTATTTTTAAAAGTATAATTCTGAAACCCTTCAGCACCCTCAAGCTACAAATATTTTTTTTCTTGCTTTCAGGAGACGGTTAAAATCATAATCCTTTGAAGGCTTTGCTTCCTCGCCTCCTATTCAATCCTCAACCCTCTGTTACCTTATTCTTTTACCATTCCAATAAAGCTATTTTTGTTCTTCTCTTGGTCTATGATGGCCTAACCCAGTGTCATTTTCAAGCTTTATCACTCAAGCAGCATTATATACTGTTAACCAGTATCTTCTTGGAACTATCCACTCCTTTTTCCCCCTGATGCCATGGATCCAGGATAGTTGGAGGCAACGATACAAAGAAAGACTCCAACTCTCACTAAATTTTAATCTGGGGGACAGAGAGACTGAAACTAGAACTCGGACTCAGACTGGACTCGGACCCTGAGGCTTTGTCTCCTCTAGTTTTTATTAAGTGAGATAACGGATCGTCTATAGGAATGATTAACTTTGGGAAGCAGAGAAAAATATGTTTACTTCAAAGGGTAAAAGAAGAGGCTATTGACTAAAGGAGGGGGGAGGAGCAGCAGAGGAGCTATATCTAGAGTACAATGTGGTCAAGAGTCAATGTGCAGACTCTGGACCTCACGCATCCCCAGTGTGCCAAGGACTATGAGATTTAGTTCTCAGGCTCCACAGCTGGTTCCCCACACCCTCTCCTTAATTGATAGGAGTCCCTGGGCTGATCTTTGCTTTTCTCCTCTGATGTGAAATACTTGTCCTGAGCAATCTTATATTCACATTCAAATCTCCAAAAACTTCTATACATTAATGATTCTAAAATCTATTACCTCCAAACTGGATCTCTCCCTTGAGCTTCATGCTTACTTTACCAACTGCTTCATGATCATTTCTACCCAGATGTTTCACAGAATCTCAAATTCCAGGTGTCCAAAACTGAATCCACCCTTTCCCTTCCCAAAAGCTGGCTCTTCTCTTTTGTTTAATAAAACAGTGATTCACAAAATCAGAAAGCTGAGATTAATCCTCTACTGCTCCTCTACCTCAGTCCCAGGTCTTCATCATTTCTCATCAAAAGATGTTAACTTTCTAACTGGTCACCCAGAATCCAACATCACCCATTGCCTTCATCATCCATTCTCCATCTTTTTGGATTCAAATCCCTCAAAGGCCCCCATAGTCTGCAGGTTGAAGTCCAAACTCCAGAGTAGAGCATTCAAGTCTTTTTGGGATTTGTGCCACTGTCTAACTTTAAAAGTTCTGTCTGCATTCGCATAACCATTTAGGTCAACACATGTCATCACAAATGGCAAGATCTCATCCTTTTTATGTCTGCATAATATTCGTCTTTGTGTGTGTGTGTGTGCATGTGCGTGTATACCACACTTCTCTATCCATTCATCGATCGATGGACACTTGGGCTGCTACTTTAATTTCAGTATTGTAAATAATGCTGCAATAAACACAGGGGTGCATAGATCTTCTTAAATACTGTGGGTTTTTTTCCTTTGGGTAAATACCCAGTAGTGGAATTATTGAATCATATGGTATTTCTATTTTTAATTTTTTGGGGAACCCCCATACTATTTCTCACAGTGGTGGTATCAATTTAACACTTGTACCAACAGTGTACAAGGGTTCTTTTTTCAAATAAGTCAGATGGAAAAAGATAAATACTATATGATTTAACTTATATGTGGAATCTATAAAGCAAAACAAATAAATAAGCAAACAAAAAGTAGAATCAGACCTATAAATACAGAGAACATACTGATGGTTTCCAGAGGGAACAGGGTCAGTGCATGGGCAAAATGTTTAAAGGGGAGTGGGAGAGACAGGCCTCAAGTTATAGCATGATTAAGTCATAGGCATAAAAGGCACAGCATACAGAATAAAGTTAATGGTATTGTAATAATGTTGTATGTTAACAGATGGTAGACCATACTTGTGGTGAGCATAGCATGATGTATATAGTTGTTGAATCACTATGTTGTACACCTAAAACTAATGTAACATTATATGTCAACTATACCTAAATAAAATTAAATTTTAATTAATTAAATTTTATATCTGCAACACACCCTGGTCTCCTGGCTGCTACAGAACTTTCTTCCTTTTCTTATATGTTCTCTTCAGTCTATAATGTTTCTTCCTATTACCCTGGAAGACTAATTTATTGTTCAATCATCTACTCAAATGCAACCATCTTTGAGAAGCTTTTTCTATGCTATCTAGGAAAAGGAAAGTGTTGCCTCTCTTGTGCTTTCTCAGCATCTTGTTTATTCCTCTATTGTAGCATTAATCACATTGTTGTAACTGCTCTTATAGTGGAAGGCAGGAATGATGGTTTACTCTTCTTTATATCCCCAAAGCTGAGAACCATACCTCTCACATAATAAGAACTTAATAGATATCTTGAGAATAGAATGATGCAAGGGTCATATAATTCTCTACCTTTCAGAAAATATGCTTGGTTTACATCTGAAATTTCCATTTTAATCGTAAGTGGAGATAAAGCCTGGTGCTCTTGACTTTACTGATTTTCCTCACATTCACTATATTGGTTTTTTAGGCATATATTCGAGGCATGAGAAATTCTAAAAAAAATCCAGTGTCACTTACATTCACCTAATCACAAATCATTTGCCCAAGGACACTGTCAAAGTTGAATCTTAGAGATACCAGGGAACAGCTAAAGTTGAGAGATTCTTCCTTCCTACATGTTGAACAGATGATATTACAATGTTAGTGTATTAGATTCTGCTGCTGCCAGAGAGGTCTGTCTGCTTCTGTCAGAATTTCCCTGACAGAAGGCCACTCTTGTGGAAATTTCCTAAAGTGTATATTTGTTTTTCAATATAGCCCACACAGGGTTGACCTCCATGAAAATCACTGACTCTTCCAATATGTCAAATAAGTTTCTTATACCCTTTCTATCTAATCAATTATCAAGAGGTTCTAAGCATCTCTCAATGACATAATACCCCCAAAATATCCAGCCTATCACCCAGAAAATCAAACTTACCACTCTACCACAAGAGTGAAGCTTCTATCATCTTGACAGGTTTAATCAATCTGCATTAATACCATAAGAGTAAGAATTTTCACATATTTGCCTCTCCTCTCCAGAGTAGCACAGTAACAGGTACAAGTAGCTTCTCAGTATAAAAATGGTTTGAAATGAATGAGTTTTGAAGTTCCATTTCATAATACTGTAAGTGCATTTGTAATACATTCCCACCTACCCCCACCCAAAATACTCTCACAAAGTTACATTCTGACTTTGTTTTCCACATGCACCTGTTTATTTGGTTGGGTTGCTTGTTGTTAAGTGAGTTTTCCTACCAGGCATAATCAAGAGGAAGGGTTAGCATTTTGAACTCAGCCACTGTAACTTCTTGCAAGAAACATCCACGAAGGCAAAAGAAACAAAAGCAAAAATGAACTATTGGGACTTCATCAAGATAAGAAGCTTTTGCACAGCAAAGGATACACTCAACAAAACTCAAAGACAACCTGCAGAATGGGAGAAGATATTTGCAAATGACGTATCAGATAAAGGGCTAGTTTCCAAGATCTATAAAGAACTTATTAAACTCAACACCCAAGAAACAAACAATCCAATCATGAAATGGGCAAAAAACATGAACAGAAATTTCAAGAGGAAGACATAGACACGGCCAACACGTACATGAGAAAATGCTCTGCATCACTTGCCATCAGGGAAATACAAATCAAAACCACAATGAGATACCACCTCACACCAGTGAGAATGGGGAAAATTAACAAGGCAGAAAACTACAAATGTTGGAGAGGATGCGGAGAAAAGGGAACCCTCTTACACTGTTGGTGGGAATGAGAACTGGTGCAGCCACTCTGGAAAACTGTGTGGAGGTTCCTCAAAGAGTTAAAAATAGACCTGCCCTACGACCCAGCAATTGCACTGCTGGGGATTTACCCCAAAGATGCAGATGCAATGACACGCCGGGACACCTGCACCCCGATGTTTATAGCAGCAATGGCCACAATAGCCAAACTGTGGAAGGAGCCTCGGTGTCCATCGAAAGATGAATGGATAAAGAAGATGTGGTTTATGTATACAATGGAATATTACTCAGCCATTAGAAATGACAAATACCCACCATTTGCTTCAACGTGGATGGAACTGGAGGGTATTGTGCTGAGTGAAATGAGTCAATCAGAGAACAAACATTATATGTTCTCATTCATTTGGGGAATATAAATAATAGTGAAAGGGAATAGAAGGGAAGGGAGAAGAAATGGGTAGGAAATATCAGAAAGGGAGACAGAACATAAAGACTCCTAACTCTGGGAAACGAACTAGGGCTGGTGGAAGGGAAGGAGGGCGGGGGGTGGGAGTGAATGGGTGACTGGCACTGAGGGGGGCACTTGACGGGATGAGCACTGGGTATTAGTCTGTATTTTGGCAAATTGAACACCAATAAAAAATAAATTTATTATTTAAAAAAAAAGAGGAAGGGTTAGGCTATTTTTTTTCCCCAGAAAAGAAGTCTAAACCATGTAGTTTAAACTGGAGTGACCCTACCTAAGACTAAACTGAAGGTGACTCTGACACCTAGCAATATACAATCTGAATCTTTGTCTTTTCAAATACTGTATCCTAAATTTCTGGCTTTTATTTGGGCTTAACAAAATATTATATTTGTCAGTCAGTATAAATATATTTTAGATAATTTTTATATTAATGTTTCATGTTTAATGCATTTTTGCTTGGTTTCTGTATACATTATATATTCTATGACAATTTCTCATACATTTGGACTATAGTAGTTATGAAATAATTCCTATTTTGCTGTGAGGTTGCAACTCTTCAGTGAAAATGCAAAAATAAAAATACCAAAAGCCAGAATATTAAAAACCCAGAAAGGATCTACAGTCCTAAAGCCAGAATTCATTCTAATTGAACAGAGAGAAACTTAATGCCCATTACAGACAGGAAGCAGGGAACTGGCTAATGAATGTGATTGTGCTTACTACAGACTTCACACTCTCTAATGAACAATTATCTCTTACAGGTCATGCTAGACAAGAACTCCCTTTGCCTTCCAGTGTAACTCCTCCACAGAAGAGTACATTTATTTTTCTGCCCTTAACCTTTTAAGCCAAATGGATATTAAACCATTTTAATACTTGCTCTGAAATCAGGCACATTATGTTGCAACAAAACATCTGGGCATTAGTTGGTGTCCTCGAAGATTATTCTAATTCTTTTCTCCTTTCTTTATATCTATTACTTGCTAATGAGTGCACAAAAGAATTTCCTCCTTTAAAATGGCATTCTGAGATTATATATACGGACCCAGTTAAACAGGTATGTAAGAACTGCAAACTTCAAATCTTCATTAAGGGAGAAAAAAGGAGAGAGATAGTATAGGAGGTATGGTTTTAGCTGTTTTAAAAAGGAGAAAAAATAAAGGAAAATATGAAATTTTAACATTTATTAAATATGATTAGAAACTGTATTTTTTCTGGGGGGGTTCCATATATTCGGAATACCTTATAACTTAATATTGGCCAAACAATTATTTATCTTCAGCTAGACAAGTCAAATTGAAATAGTAATAAGATTTAGAATTCCTCACTCTCTAAATGTCCACTTGTTCTTGCTTTATCAATCCTCATCCTTAATTAAACTTTACCTTTTTTTCCTAATCCTGCTTCCAAACTTCCCAGTTACTGTACAAAGCCATGGTCTGTTGGCTGCCTTACAAATTCACTCCAACCAACCTAAGATAGACACTGGTACTTAACAATTTGTTTACCCCTCTACTTTAATCTACTATTATCATATTACCCACTTGGACTATCTCAAGTCCTTTCTACTTTGCTCAGACCTCAATATTCAGCACATTTCCTGAAAGATCTTTGCAAAACTTGACCTTTCCTAAGCTTCTAAGCTTCCAGAGGGCTTTGTAAGTACCTTCCATTCATATCTTCTGTTGCTGTCACATTTTTTCCAAGAATTCTAGATGTAGTACCATTTTTTTGCTTTGTTCTATTGGTGTTTTTGAATAGACTAATTTATTTTTTTAAGTTTTTATTTTAATTCCAATTAGCTAACATAGTGCTATATTAGTTACAGATATATAATAGTGATTCAACATTTCATACGTCACCCAGTGCTCATCACAACAAATGTACTCCTTAATCCCCATGACCTATTTAACTGAACCTCTCACCTACCTCCCCTCTGGTAACCATCAGTTTGTTCTCTACAATTGTCTGTTTCTTGGTTTCTTTCTCTTATTTTCCCCTTTGTTCATTTGTTTTGTCTACAAATTAAATTCTACATGAGATAATCATATGATATTTCCCTTTCTCTGACTTATTTTGCTTAGCATAATACACTCTAACTCCATCCATGATGTCACGAATGGCAGGATTTCTTTCTTTTTTAGAGCTGAGTAATATTCCATCACATATATTTTTACTGCATCTTCTTTATCCATTCATCTATTGATGAACACATGGGCTGCTTCCATAATTTAGCTATTATAAATAATGCTGCAATAAATAGAGGGGTGCATGTATCCCTTTGAATTAGTGTTTTTGTATTCTTTGGGTAAATACTTAGTAGTGCAATTACTGGGTCATAGGGTACATCTATTTTAAATTTTTGAGGAAGCTCCATATTGTTTTCCACGGTGGCTTCACCAGTTTGCATTCCCACAAATGGTCCACAAGGGTTCCTTTTTCTCCACATCCTCACCAATACCTGTTGATTCTTGTGTTACTAATTGTAGCCATTCTGACAGTGTGAGGTAATATCTCATTGTAGTTTTAATTTGCAATTCCTGGTCGCAAGTGATGGTGAGCGTCTTTTCATCTGTCTGCCTGCCATCTGGATGTGTTCTTTGGATAAATGTCTGTTCATGTCTTCTGCCCATTTTTTAAATTGGATTATTTGGTTTGGGGGCATTCAGTTTTCTAAATTCTTTATGTAATTTGGATACTAACACTTTATTGGATATGCCATTTGCAAATATCTTTTCCCATTCCATAGGCTTCCTTTTAGCTTTGTTGACTATTTCCTTCTCTATGCAAAAGTTTTTATTTTGATAAAGTCCCAATAGTTTATTTTTGCTTTTAGTTCTCTTGCCTCAAGAGACATATCTAGAAAAAAGTTGCTATGGCCAATGTCAAAGAGGTTACTATGTTCTCTCTAGGATTTTTATAGTTTCAGGTCTCACATGTAGGAATTTAATCTATTTTGAATTTATTTTTGTGTATAATGTAAGAAAGTGGCCCAGTTTCATTCTTTTGCACATTGCTGTTCAGTTTTCCCAACACCATTTTTTGAGGAGACGGTTCTTTTTCCCATTAGATAGTCTTTCCTGCTTTGTCAGAGATTAATTGACCACATAGCTGTAGGTTTATTTCCAGGTTTTCTATTCTGTTTCACTGATCTATGTGTCTATTTTTATGCCAGTCCCAAACTGTTTTGATTACTACAGCTTTGTAATATAACTTGAAGTACAGAATTGTGATGCTTCCAGCTTGCTTTTCTTTTTCAAGATTGCTTTGGCTATTTGGGGTCTTTTGGGGTTCCATATAAACGTAAGGATTATTTGTTCTAGCTCTGTGAAAAATGTTGTTGGTATTTTGATAGGGATTTCATTAAATATCTAGATTGTTTTGGGTAGTATAGACATTTTAACAATATTTGTTCTTACAATCCATGACCATAGAGTGTCTTTCCATTTCCTTGTATGGTCTTCAATTTCTTTTATTAGTATTTTATAGTTTTCAGAGTACAGGTCTTTCACCCTTTTAACTAAGTTTGTTCCTAGATATCTCATTCTTTTTTAGTACAATTATAAATGGGACCATTTTCTTCATTTCTCTTTCTGCTGCTTCATTATTGGTGTGTAGATGGCAACAGATTTCTGTACAGTGATTTTATATCTTGAGACTTTACTGAATTCATTTTTATTTTATTTATTTTTATTTTTTAATTTAAATTAAATTTAATTAACCCAGCATATTATTAGGTTCAGAGGTAGAATTTAGTGATTCATCAGTTGCCAGTGCTCATTCCATCAAGTGCCCTTCTTAATGCCCCTCACCCAGTTACTCCATCCCCTAATCCACCTCCCCTCCAGAAACACTGTTTCTTCCTATAGTTAAGAGTCTCTTATGCTTTGTCTCCCTGTTTTCATCTTATTTTTCCTTCCCTTCTCCTATGTTCATCTGTTTTGTTTCTTAAATTCTTTCATCAGTTCTAGCAGTTTTTGGTAGAGTCTTTTGAGTTTTCTATATATAGTATCATGTTATCTGCAAATAGTAAAAGTTTTACTTCTCTCTTACTGATTTGGATGCCTTTTATTTCTTTGTGTTGCCTGATTGCTGTGGCTGGGACTTCCAGTACTATGTTGAATCGAAGTGGTGAGAGTGGACATTCTTGTCTCATTCCTGACCTTACGGGAAAAGCTCTCAGTTATTCCCCATTAAGGCTGATGTTAGCTGTGGATTTTTCATAAATGGCCTTAATTATGATGAGTATCCCCTCTAAGCTTACTTTGTTGAGGGTTTTTGGCATCTATTGAAATGGTCATCTGATTCTTTCTATTATTGATGTGATGTATCACATTAATTGATTTACAAATATTGAACTACTCTTGCAACCCAAGAATAAATCCCATTTGGTGTGGTGAATGATTTTTTTTATGTATTGTTGAATTCAGTTTGCTACTATTTTGTTGTGGATTTTTGCATCTGTATTCATTGGCGATATTGGCCTGCAGTTCTTTTTTTGTGGTGTCTTTATCTGGTTTTGGTATCAGAATAATGCTGGCCTCACATAAATAAGTTGGAAGTTTTTTCTTCCTTTTCCATTTTTGGAATACTTTGAGAAGAATAAATATTAACTCTTCTTTAAATGTTTGGTAGCATTTGCTTGGAAAGCCATCTGGTCCTAGATTATTGCTTCTTGGGAGTTTTTTGATTACTGATTCAATTTCATTGCTATCAGTCTGTTCAAGTTTTCTATTTCTTCCTGTTTCATTTTTGGTAGTTTACATGTTTCCAGGAATTTATCCATTTCTTCTAGGTTGTCCAATTTGTTGGCATATGGTTTTTCATAATATCCTCTTATGAATGTATTTCTGTGGTATTGGTTATTTCTTCTCCCTCACTTGTGATTTTATTTATTTGAGTCCTTTCTCTTTTTTTATAAGTCTGGGGTTATCAATTTTATTGATTTTTTTTTTCAAAGAACCAGCTCCTGGTTTCAATGATCTGTTCTATTTTTTTTAAGTTTCTATATAATTTTTTCTGCTCTAATCTTTTTTATTTCTTTCCTTCTGCTGGTTTTAAGTTTTATTTGTTTTTCTATTTCTAGCTCCTTAGATATAAGGTTAGGTTGTTTGATATTTTTCTTGCTTCTTGAGGTAGCACGGTATGGCTACAAACTTCCCTCTTTGAATAGCTTTTGCTGCATATCAAATATTTTGGACTGTTGTGTTTTCATTTTCATTTGTTTTCACGTACTTTTTGATTTCTTGGTTGACACTTCATTGTTTAGTAACATGTTATTTAACTTCCATGCGTCTTCCCAGATTTTTTTTCTTGTGGTTGATTTCTAGCTTCATAGCATTGTGGTTGGAAAAAATGCATAGTATTACTTCAATCTTCTTGAATTTGTTAAGGCTAGTTTCGCATGCTAATAAGTGATCTATTCTGGAGAATGTTCCATGTGAACTTGAAAAAAAAACGTGCATCTTGTTTCCTTATTGATTTTCTATCTAGATTATCTGTCCATTGATGTAAGTGAGGTGTTAAAGTCCCCTACTATTTTTGTATTATTATTGATTAGTTCCTTTATGTTTGTTATTGTTTTATGTATTCGAGTGCTTCTATATTGGGTGCATAATATTTACAATTGTTGTATCTTCTTGTTGGATTGTCCCCCTTACATAGTGTCCTTCATTGTTTCTTGTAACAGTCTTTATTTTAAAATATATTTTGTCCAATATAAGTACTGCTATTCCAGCTTTCTTTTGACATCCATAATAGGTATTTCTCCATCCTCTCACTTTCAATCTCCAGGTATCTTAGGTCTAAAATGAGTTTCAGGGCACCTGGGTGGCATAGCTTGTTGAACATCTGACTCTTAGTTTCAGCTCAGGTCATGATCTGAGAATCCTGAGATCGAGCCCCATGTCATTCAGTGAGGAGTCAGCTTAAGACTCTCTCTTCTTCTTCTCTGCACCCCCCCCCACCACTTTCTCTAAAATAAATAAATCTAAAAATAAATGAATAAAATAAAATGAGTCTTTTGTAGTCAGCATATAGATGGGTCTTCCTTTTTTTATCTATTTGTCACGCTATTTCTTTTGGTTGGAGCATTTAGTTCATTTACATTCAAAATAATTATTGATAGATATGTATTTGTTGCCAAATTATTACTTGGTTTGTGGTTGTTTCTGAAGATTTTCTTTTAGCATTTCTTGTCTTTCTCTCTTTCAAGTTTTATTAATTTCATTTAGTGATGTGTTCAGATTTCTTTCTCGTTATTCTTTACATGTTTATTATGGGTCTTTGATATATGGTTACCATTAGGTTTGTACATAACCTCTGCATATAGCAGTCTATATTAAGTAGATGGTTGTTTGCATCCATTCTTCTCTCCTCCCCACATTTTAGGTATATGTTATTATATTTTATATCCTTTTTATGAGTTCCTTAATTGATTTTTTTACAGAAATATCCATTTTTACTACTTTTGTGTTTCCTACCTTTATACTGTCACTTTTGGTCTTTCCATTCTACTCAAAAAGGCCCCTTTAATATTTCTTACAGGGCTGGTTTAGTGGTCATGAACTCCTTTAGTTTTTATATGGGAAACTCTTTATCTCCCCTTCTATTCTTAATGACAGCCTTGCCAGATATTCTTGGCTACAGATTTTTGCCATTCAGCACTTTGAATATAACATGTCATTCCCTTCTGGCTTGCAAAGTTTCTATTGAAAAATCTCTTGCTACCTTTATGGGTTTTCCCTTGTAAGTTACTGACTTCTTTTTTTTCATCTTTTGCATGTAGTTACTTACACAACCTTTTTGGACACTTTCAAACCATTATCACAACAAAAATCATGCACCCCCGTTAGATGCTGTTGAGCAGATTGTTCCTACCTTAGTTCATTTACTACTTCATGATGGTCCAGAAGTATTACTGGATACCTGTTTGGCCATTTCCTACCTTACTGATGGCCCAAATGAATGAATTGAAATGGTCATGAAAACAGGAGTTCTATCACAACTTGTAAAGTTTCTAGGGGCTATTGAATTGCCCATAGTGACCCCTGTGCCAAGAGCCACAGGAAATATTGCAACTGGGACAGATGAACAGACTCAGGTTGTAATAGATGTGGGATCACTTACAATCCTTTCCAGACTGCTAATGAACCCCAAAACTAATATTCAGAAGCAAGCTATGTGGACAATGTCAAGTATCACAGCTGGTCACTAGGACCAAATACAGCAAATTGTGAATCATGGATTAGTCCCATTCCTCATTGGTGTTCTCTCTAAGGCAGACTTTAGGACATAAAAGGAAGCTGTATGGGTTGTGACCAACTATACAAGTGGTGGAACAGTTGAACAGACTATATACCTCATTCATTGTGGCATAGTAGAACCACTGATGAATCTCTTAACTATAAAAGATACCAAAAGTATTCTGTTTATTCTAGATGCCATTTCAAACATCTTTCAGGCTGACGAGAAACTAAGTGAAACTGAGAAACTTAGTATAATGGAAGAATATGGAGGTTTGGACAAAATCAAAGTTCTACAAAATGATGAAAATGAGTCTATATAGACTTCATTAAACTTGACCAAGAATTATTTCTCTGTAGAGGAGGAAGAAAATAAAAATGCTGTGCCAGAAACTATCCCTAAAGGCTATATATTCTAAGTTCAGGATAGTATTCTTGGGACCTTTGACTTTTAGATTGTACAGCTGAGGCATAAAGCTGTTGTGTACTTTGTTTGGTATAAGTTTGTCTTACTATTTCTCTACTAAGAATTCTCAAATATGTCTTTTTTTGTGGCAGTACTATTTACAATGAAACTATACTTGCACAGTTCCAAACTGTACATATTGTATGAACTTCTCTTCTAAGTGGGTTTCTTATTTCTATGTAGAATGTTATATCTTGCAGTGTTCTATAAATAAAGATTAAATTTCACCCTTTTCTTTTAAAAAAAGGAAGAGAGAAAGAAAAGAAAGCCAACTATCTCTTCTGCTCTTGCTCTTAAAATTAGTGACTTTATGAAGAGGAGATCCTGGAATGCCCAGCAGTGCAATGTCCTCTGTTCACCAAAACATACTTCGGGAGAGTAACCTATGTGTGTTGCTTATGCCTTGCTATTGTTTCTGAGTTACTTTTCCTTTCAGTGCAATTGTCTGCATTGACTCACTATCTTTTTTGAGCGTGTTTGCTCTTTGTGATGTTAGTCAGACCCAGCAGGCCTGTCAAGGAATTTGGGAGCAGAGCAGCAGTGTTAGCAAAATTTGCAATGGGCCACTTGTTCCTATTCCAGATCCCCCAGAGTGCTCCAACAGCTGGTATCTGCACACCAATTCAGCCATGTGACTCAACAGTGTCTGGGGGCAAATGGCTGAGTGCAGTGTGGTGGCTGGGCATGGTGCAGTGGGCATGATGGCAGCAGTTGTGCACCTAGTAGCTGGGCAAGACGCAAGCAGTTTTAACAAAATTTGCCCCCACCCTGCACCTAGGCTATGAATGTCTGTGTGGCTCCACCTCCCACAGGTGGCTCTGCATTTATGCTGGTAGTAGAAGAAGAAAATGGCACCTGCCAGATCCCTCATTTTCAAAGAACAAGTTCCAAAATCAGTATGAACAAATCTGTCTCCTGTTTGCCCTAGATGCTGCCATTTTATGTTGCCTCTCTGCACAGGCTGTTGTCTCTTTAAAGGCAGTGACCCAGCTTTCGCTCATGCTTCTTGCTTGTAAACATGCAACAGGGTGAGCTCAGGGTCCTCCAATTCTACCACCACCTCAAATTCTCTTTTAGTACAATATTTTGATATCTTGCTCATAGAATTAACAAGATTAAGGTTATGGAAGAGTTCAGTATCCCCTTGACCTTACAATTTGTCAAGCATTTGGGCATGGCACACAGGCCCTATGGTGATCACCCCCCATACTGTATGGAAGAAGGTTTCCGGTTTCTGTGATTTGTCCTGCATAACTGACAACCCCAACCTGCACATACACAGGCAGGCTAAAGAATGTTGTTTATGAAACTTGTGCTGCATGAGTGACCTTGGGAACCTGGTTGGTTGACACTGGCTGGCCTCCAGGTCAGAATTGGCCCTTCTGGTCTGGATGCTAAAAGCTATAAATTTTGCTTTGCATCCCCTCTGGCTCTAGGCTGGGCCGGCCCCCTAGAATGGAAACTGAGAAGGGAAGCAAGCACATGTATAGCCCAGGGTCCTTGAAGATGTAAAGACATGATAACATAGAAATGCAGTTCACTCCAAACTATACATAGGTAAACAAATATTTAACTTCAGACCCCATCATCTGACCTATAAATATAGCCCTTATGGGCATGGTCAGTTGGAAATCTTACCTGAGGTGATGATGCTCTGTCCAGGCCTCTTATTTGGGACTCCAGCCTAGCTGTCTGCACAAGACTTCCCCAGCTAATGAGGCTGGATGTTGTAGGTACCCAATTTGATGTAACTGTCTTATTCTCCTTAATTGCTTACAATTGCCTTCATTTATACACAGATATCCCTTTTCTTCTGTTTCTATTAGATTTTTATAATATCAGTAAAGTGTTTTTTTCCCTTAAAAACTGAGAGCAGTATGAAACTAAAGATTCATAGCTGCCATGAATCTTTTCTTTAAAACACTCCCTCCAAAGACTGTCTACTGTCTAATGTTCACACCTTTGTGGAATCCCCTCTTCTTCAGTACAAAAGAGACCTGTGACTTGCTTCTAACAAATAGAACACAGCAAAAGTGATGGGATGTAACTTCCATTTTACATTACATCACAAAATACTACACCTTAGCAGACTGAAGTGAGAGATTCTCTTTGCTGTCTAGTAAAGCAAGCAGCCATGCTGAGGAAGCCATGTGTCAAGGAACTATGGGAGGCCAGCAGACAACAGCCAGTAAGAAGCCTGGGTCTTCAGTAATAGATCCTCAAGGGAATGAATACTTCAACTTGAACGAGTACAGAAGTAAATTCTTTCCTACTTGAATCTCCAGATGAGAATGCAGCCCAAAAAATAAATATAAAAAAATAAAAAAAGAGAATACAGCCCAACCAAGACCTTAATTATAGCCTGTGAGACCATGGACAGAGACCCAAACTGCTAAGCCATCCCAAACTCCTGACCCATTGAAGTTATGAGATAATAAATGTGTATCATATTAAGCAAAGTCTGTGTAATTTATTATTCAGAATAGAAAACTAATGCACAGGATTAGAAATAAAGACAGAAAAAAAAGAAAGAAAAAAACAGGAAAGGAAGGAAGGGTCAAAGATATGAAACTGTGTCTTACTGGAGACTGAAAAGCAGGAAAAATGTAGGATCCACTATAAAAGAAGGAATAGCTGGCCCACATATTGAACATGAATAATTGAAGAGATGCTACTGCTAGAAAGTGAGAGGTTTAATGGTATAATACAGAAAGTGTCATGAATTTTGTTTCTATTTAATAGTGGGGAGTAAGGGCACCTCGTTGACTCAGTCAGAAGAGCATGAGACTCTTACTTTCGGGCTCATGAGTTCAAGCTCCATGTTGGATATAGTGATTACATAAATAAATAAACAAACAAACTTAAAAAATAGTGGAGAGTAAATATATATTCAGTTTAGAACTCAACCAATAAACACTAGTAATGATGAAACCCTTCCTATGTGATAGTGCTGTGCTAAGCACTCTGTGTATCATCTCATTTCATCATCACAACAACTTATGAGGTAGGTAGTAGCATTATGGCTCCATTTCAGAGATAAGAAATATAAATGTCCAACCGTTTGTCCAAGACCATACAGCAAGTAACAGTACTCAAATTAAAGTCCAGCCTGCCTCATTCCCAGGTCTTAGCTACTAAGCATCACTACAGTGAGGAAAATGCAGATCAGGACAGAGAGTGCTGCATGGGAAAAGTGAGCAAGGACCACAAGGATAAAGATGAATGTAATAATGCAGAAGCAGAATCAAGGCAACAACCAGCCACTTCAGAAGTAAGAAGAAAGCAGGTATCAACATTTTGCAAGACAAAATGAATTAAACATTTTTCACAGTTTCAATGGGAAAAAAATTCATTCTAAAAAATATCTCTGCAAAAAAAGTTATATCCTCCAGCAGAAGATAGTGGCAAATTAGTGTGTAATACACAGAGGAAGATCAGAAGAGGATCAGCTAAATTTGGCCAATTAAGAAAATTTTAGGGGTACCTGGGTGGCTCAGTTAAGCAACTGACTCCTGATTTCAGTTCAGGTCATGAGCTCAGGGTTGTGAGATCGAGCCCCAAGTGGAGCCTGCATAAGATACTCTCTCTCCTTCTCCCTCTGCCCCATTTCCCCCATCCCTCTCTAAAAAACAAGAAAAAAGAAAATAAATTTGTAGTCAGACTCAAACAAAAACTATTTCTTTGGCAAAGGGTTTTCACCAAAAAACTGAGCACTTCTATCAAATGCCATTGTTCCACTTTCTATTTTGTGGTATTAAACTGCATGAACTGAAATAGTTATCCTTCCAGATTGGGGAATTAAGCATTGTCAACAAATTCTTTTGTTGCTTATTAAAGTTTTGAACTAAAAATCTCATCATATTGTTATAGATAGACCACTGGATTGGTAAGATCCTTACAATCAACATTCTGGTGATGAGGGTGAATGAAAACCTTTACTCAAGTCTGTTTTAATAAGGTTCATTTCTGCCCAAGTGAGTATACTTTATAAGACATGATATGATCCAAGAAGGTGAGTCAGAGTCAGCTACTAGTAATTCACGGATAAACACAGTAAGTCTGGTGGCAGATGATTCAGAGCAAAGCTTAAGATCAATAACCAGAGAAAATGGAAGACTATAGGGAGTAAGTAGGTGGGAAGCAGACTCAACTGTGAACCAGGAATGGAATCAGCCTGCTTGCCTTTGCTCCAGAGCTACTTGATCATAGGACAGCTGGCCAAGCTGGACATCCACGCACAGCAGCTCTGTCTCCTGTCCTTCCCTCAACAAATTAGAATTTCTAAGAATACCGTTCTTAGCTATCTCACCAATATAGCTGGATATTTATCCCTTAAAATGTGGTACATGATATCCACGGAATGCCTACCCTGAAAACAAAGTAAGAGCTTCAAGCCTTCTTGGTACATCCTGTTTATATTTCCACATTTATATGTCCACATTTCTCTTGGACAAAAAACAAACATTGCTGAGGCATTTAAGTAGTTCCAGTGGCATGGGATCCATCATCAAAAGGATTCTTTCCAGACTGTCAAGCATTTATTGATTTCTGGGCCTATGTAGTATATGATAAAAGACTCCTCTTTCCACAGACAGTTTGCCTCATTGTGTTGGAACAGTTCTAAGCTATTTAATGCTAGAGGAGTAGCTGCATGTAACTGGTCAGGACTTCGGATTTACCCTCTGGATGTGAAATGGTTGGTCAGGAGAAAACTTGTCTCAGAAATGTGGTATCAGAGGTTGCATAATGCCACTAAGGTACCCTAACTACAGCCATGCCAGCTAAAACTATATCATATTCTAACAGAATCTATATGAGCTTTGTTCTTTCCTTGCTCCTGTCTAGGATCAATTACTGCTCATTTTGGCCTCCAACCTGGTTTTGCTACCAGGACTTTTGATGTGTTCTCATCCCACTATTTCATTTTTCGTTTCTAACTCAGCTGTTCCCCTTGTAACTGGGGTTCCCCTTTGTAATCTGTTCCAAACTCAGCCCTGCCCATACTGCTTTAGTGAAACTTCTCACTTCAAAGGTCACTGATTATATCTTTATAATATAAAATATAATAAAAAGTTTTCTTAATATGCCTGTTTGCAGGCTGACACAAATGACATTTCCTCCTTCTTTAAACTCTCTATTTCCATTATACCATTGCTCCTCTCTGTTTTTTTTTTCTACTCCTACTTCTCCTGCTTATTTTTCTCCCCCATGTGTTCCTCTGATTATCAATTAAATGTCTCCCCAAGAGCTCCAAACTCAGTCCTCACCCCATGACCCTTGGGGTCTGGCACCTATGCCTATGACATCAGCTTTACAGAATAATTCTGGTCTATATGTCTTGCTCAAAACATTGAAATGAGTTGCCTAATAGACATTTCTTCTTGGATAACCAATGAGAATCTCAACTTCCACATGCCAAAATGTGAAATATCTATTTCCCAAAATCAGATCTCACTTCTGTATCCTCACTGAATGGTCACATTAAGGACTCAAATATCCAAGCCAAGCATGAGCATTTGTTCTTTTCTGTCACTTACTTTGTCAATCAAGGTCCAAGTCCCATATGGTCTGCCTCACTTTCATCTTCTTTCCGAGATTTCAGCAGTAGCTTCTCATAGACTGCCTTGCCTCCAATCTTACCTTCTTCAAATCCATTTTCCATTCTTGTGCCAAAATAATCTTTCTAAAATACAAATTTTATCAAGTTAATTCCTTGCATAAAATCCTAAAATGGTTCCCTCTAGCTTTCAGAAAGTGGTTGAAAGTCCTTTGAACCCAAGACTCATAATTATTTACTCCTGCCCACTTTTTTCACTCCATCTCCTAGAATGCCCCAAATAGGATCGTCTTTTCAGGTCTACAGACTATTTGTAAGTGTCTTTAAATCTCTACCAAGAATGGACTCTCTCATCCCACAACACTCTTTTTTTATAGCTACTTCCAACTCATCTTCAAAACACTGCTCAAATATCACCATTTTCAGGAAATCATTTCTCATTTATCCCTCCATTTCCAGGTCAGATTTAGTTCCCTTTTGTGTACTCTATCCGAGCATTTATGGTTCCAATGTACTAGACTATGAAGTTCCTAAAAACCAGAACTTATTCATCGATCTGTTCCTAGCATTCAACATAACGTCTGGGATGGAACAGGCATTCAATAAACATATTTTCAAAAAGAAAGAGAAAGAGGGGAGAAGGGAGCCTAGGTAAGTTTGAAAACCTATTTTAGAAACTGGATAGTTTCCACTGATTAATGGAAGACAAATATAGCTGGATAGTTAGTGGCCTAACTGTGCCCCACCTAACTTAAGCAAATTTTGGTGCTGCTAGACATCAACTAATAAAATGAAACCTAACCTCTAGAAAATCAGTCTAGCACCATCTGATAAAAATAGCCTCCAGCACCCTTCAAGCACTTGATAAAAATGGTCCCAAGATAGCACAAATCCTGTTCTAGCCACATTACCTTATAAGAGATTATTAACAATAAGAAAATAAGCAACCAAAAGGGCCTAAGGAGGGGTTCTGGAATTCAAATAAAAGAAGCACTGTAAGGGAAATTCATGGGGTCATTTTATCCAAATTAATTCTAAAGTTAAATCTGTCTCATTATTTACTAACACTACAGATGGATATTCTAAATTTATTGTGGTAAGTATTGTCAATTATCTTTGCAGGAATATTTGTATGAGTATATACATTTTTGTGTCTGTATGTCTGTTTATTATTAGAGTAGTTCTGTTAATTATAGAGTCATTAAGGATCTATGATTAATAGATATTGAAAATTAAACAATGTCCCCTTTTGTAGTTTGTCCTAAAACTTCCTTGCCAAAGCTTTGCATATATAGATAATATCAGCCTTTTCATTTCATTCCCATTTTCTAACCGAATAGATTGCCCTGAATTCCTTGCCAGTAACTCAACACAACCAGAAAGGCACTTATCTTTCTCCTCTTCCTTAAATAGATTTCACCAACTGATTCCTCTGCTTCTATTATGTTCTTAACCTTTTTACAATACTCCAGCCTCCAAATACCAAAATTATCTTTAAACTCTCCCTTTGCAACAGTACTAGTATATATACATATATATGGTTTTGTGTGTGTGTGTATATATATATGTGAATATATGTGAATATATATATATATTCAACCAAATACCCAGTACTATCAAATATAATTCTAAAATTCATCTTAAATTTGTCACATTCTTTGTTTCTATTGACGTCATCAGAGTTCAAGCCTGTTTCTAATCTATACAATGTTTTCTCATCTGTACTATTGTCTAATAGTATAATCTATGCCACTTTCTAATCTACACTACTGCAATAGCCTCCTAACTTCTAACCTTTTGTCCTTTTCCACTTCATTCGAAGTTACACATTGCCAAAACACTCTTCTCAAACCTGTGCTTACAAAGTGCAGTTCTAAATGTGTTACTCCATGACAACTGTAAGAATATCAAAAAAAGATAAAATGTCACAATTCAAAAAATTTTTGAGACTCACAACTGCTTACTTTGTAAAACCCAAGTGCCTTGTCATGGCATTCAAGTATTACAGGACCTGAAATTATTAAAAAGGAACTTAAATAGCACCTTAAAGAAAGCTCTCTAAACCCTCTCCCCTTTCCTGTCTCACATTTTTATCATGTTTAACATGCCTTACACTCCAGTAAGATTAAAATTATTATTGTTCATTTGACATTTATGCCTCCATGACTATTCTCGAGTTGTTTCCTTTTCCTGGAGTCCCTTCCTCTGAAATCTGTGTCAGAATGTACTCATCTTTCTAAGTTCCACGTCAAACGTCCCATCTTTCATAAATGGTTCCCTGATCCTCGCAAATTAAAAATCATCTCTCCTTTACAGATGGTCAACAGACACGTGAAAAGATGCTCAACATCACTAATAATCAGGACAATGCAAATCTAAACTACAATGAGATATCACCTCACACCTGTCAGAATGGCTAAAATCAAAAACACAAGAAGCAACCAAAAGGAACCCTTGTGCACTGTTGGATGGAATGCAAACTGGTGTTGCTACTGTGGAAAACAGTAATATTAACAATAGAATTACCATATGATCCAGTAATTCCACTGTTGGGTATCATCCCAAAGAAAACAAAAGCACTAATTCGAAAAGATACATGCACCGCTGTTTATTGCAGCATTATTTACAATAGACAAATTATGGAAGTAGCCCAAGTGTCCACTAATAGATGAATGGATAAAGAAGATGTGGTATACACACACACACACACACACACGCATGCATGCACACACACAATGGCATATTATTCAACCATATAAAAGAATGAAATCTTGGGACTCAGTGGTTGAGCATCTGCCTTTGACTCAGGTCATGGTTTCAGGGTCCTGGGATCGAGTCCCGCATCACACTCCCTGAAGAAAACCTGCTTCTCCCTCTGCCTATGTCTCTGCCTCTCTCTGTGTGTCTCTCATGAATAAATAAATAAAATCTTTAAAAAAATAAGATTGGCAAGAATGAAATCTTGCTATTTGCAACACTATGGATGGACCTAGAAGGTCTAATGCTAAGTGAAATAAGTGAGTTACAGAAAGACAAATACCATATGATTTCACTCATATGTGGAATATAAGAAACAAAACAAATGAACAAAGGAAAAAAGAGACAAACTGAAAAAGACTTAATTATAGAAAGCAGAGGGAAGGTGGGGATGGGTGAAAAAAGTGAAGGGGATTAAGAGTACACATATCATAATGAACACTAAGTAATGTATAGAATTGTTTTTGTTTGGGGTTTTTTTTTTTTGGTCTTTTATTTTTATTTTTATTTTTTTTTGTATTTTTTTTATTGGAGTTCGATTTGCCAACATATAGTGTAACACCTAGTGTTTTGGGGGTTTTTTAAGTGTTTTCTAGGGTTTTAATTTTTATTTGAATTCAATTTGCCAGCATATAGTACATCATTAGTTTCAGATGTAAGTTTTTATTAATTTATTAGTTGCATATAACATCCAGTGCTCATCATATCACGTTCCCTCCTTAATGCTCTTCATCCAGTTACCCCATCCCCCCACCTGCCTCCCCTCCAGCAATCCTCCGTTTGCTTCCCAGAGTTAGGAGTCCTCTTGGTTTGTCTCCCCTTCTGATTTTTTCCCATTCAGTTTCCCCTCCTTCCTTTATGGTCCCTTGCACTATTTCTTATATTCCACATATGAGTGAACTGTTGAATCACTACATTATACGCCTGAAACTAATATAACACTGTATGTTAACTATACTGAAATTTTAAAAAATCTCCTCTCCTCTAAACTTTTACAACTCTATTTGAATATTTTCTTAAGGCACTAGAACATTCTGTCCTTTATTATAAATATCATGAATGTCTCCCATCACTGTCATTTGACTATGAAGGGTAGGGACTTCAGTTTATTTATTTGTATCCCCTATAAATACTTTTTCTGACCTTTAAGAAGAAGAAATCACTATCTATATGCTGCTTTCTGTTTTAAAAAAAAAAGTGTTGATAGAAGGTAAATTACAACATTGCAAATGAGATTTCACCTTTTAATTACCAACCACTAGCACTTTTGGGGGAAAGAACTGTTTTCAACACTAGATCTACATCAAGTAGGAAACAATGTCAGACTATTAAGCAATTTTATTCAATAAAAATTCATAAAACATCTACTATGTGCAAGAGGCATTATGCCAGTAGCTTTGAAAATACAAAGATACAACCCTATTCATTAATAATAACAGACTAATGAAATAACACAAAATTTTACATAACTATAACACTAGTATAAGTGCTATATGAGGAAAAAACTGCTGTGAAGATTTAACTACATGCACAACTAAGGGAGGAATTTCTACAGCAGAGTCAGAAGCATATGGAGTTAGAAGTCATTCAGTATGGTTTGTATCCTATGGTTTGGATCTTATATGTGGGGCAGCTGTTGGCAAAATATTTAACTGCTTTAGGTCTCATATTTCTCATCTGTAAAATGGGAATAATACCTACATTTAGCTAACATTCCTAAAACAGAGTAAGTGCTCAAAAAATGACATCTTCCCTCCTCCATTCCTACAGGTCTAAAAAGAGCTCATGACCTTCTTAACCTCACAGGTCTGGGTTGACTAGTGCAAAGAATCAAATTTGAAATGTTCTACATCCTCTCCCCACTGTTCAAAATGACATCGCTAGGAGAAGGTAAAATGAAATCAGCAGTAATTAAAGCCAGAGTTCTGAGGCTATAGTATAGCAAGGGTTGAATTACTGAAAAGACTGCAAATCTCTTTTTGTAGATGATGATTTCAACTTGGGGTAGTAAAATCAAGTGCCATTAATCTAGCATATCAGAGTCAGTTCTATTCAGTTTCTCATGATGATTAATAATTGAGGCCATATCTCACAGTTACAAATATGCTTCAACCCTGAAATGTTCCCAATAAATTTACCATCTTTCTCAAATGGATGTTTTACTGTCAGAACATAGTTTCTTATCCTGTTATATTGGCATTGAGCAAGACAGGCTTAAGCTTTTACTGGTAAAAGCACCAAGATAGTTGTTTTATAAGGCTTTAGCATGCCATCATTTCAAAAGTCCATTTTTATTTTTTAAAGATTTTATTTATTTATTCATGAGAGACACAGAGAGGCAGAGACATGGGCAGAGGGAGAAGCAGGCTCCCTGTGGGGAGCCCGATGTGAGACTTGATCACAGGATCCCGGGATCACGACCTGAGCCAGACAGACACTCAACCACTGAGTCACTCAGGTGCCCCACGAAGGTCCATTTTTAATAAGAAGTATAAGTCTTCCTGCTCCCAGCTTCCCAGCTCCTCTGGACCCCTTTACTGATACAAACTTTTCCAAGTGGAGGAGAACCAGGCATTCCCTAAACTGCTAACCTTATAAACCCAAGTTGATATCAAACTCAATTACAAATATAACTACCTTTTCAAGTCTGTTGCTTTTATCAATATCCTGGCCTTAAGGTCTACAGCAAACCTAACCCAGGCTGGATTCTGAGTGAGCATCAAAGAGTCATTTGAAATCCACTGTTCCTCCAGCGGAGGAAAAAAAAAAAAAAAAAAACAAGGAAACCTGGATTCTATATCTTAATTTGCTCTCAACTGCCTGATTACCCACCATCAAAGTACCAACTCAATTTGATTCAACACTCATTTATCAAACTCCTATATATCCCAGGACTCTGCTAAGTATTAAGTATAAAAAAACAAATACGATCAGGTATGATTTTAAGTTGTTTTAAAACCGAATGTTTGTAAAACAGAAGTAGACAAGTTATGTTACAGATTTTCTTCTTAAAGTAAAATAAAATAAGACTGTATATCGAGATGAAGAGTAGCTTCAGAGAGGTCATCAAGGAAAAACCCCTGAGAAAAAAAAGCATGTGCTCTCTGCCCATGTTGTCCAGACCAATGAGCCAGGTCACCCACTTGAGCTCATCACCATCTTTTATTATCTAGGCAGTGCACTTCTATGCCCTGTTCCAAACATAATACAACAATGTGGTCCCTGCCCTCGAGGCTAACAATTCAGACTCAAGAGATAGCTTGTTCTGACAATTCCTAAATAAGCTTCAAATGTACAAGAGAGAAGCCAAATCAAAGGAAACAGCATCAGACATGTAGTAAATATATTATGACTAACTGACCTAACTCATGATGTATAGAAATCATTTTTCTTCCAAAGATAACAATGTACTTGTAGTCACCACTGTACCAAAACAAGTTGTTTGATAAATCAGTGTATTCCAAATGGTCATATGGTTCAAACATAATATGATTTTAAATAATTTAAAAATATTTCTAGTCTCTAAGAGAATCTACATACTTTTAGATGAGACTTGCACACCATCTTTTTTTTAAGATTTATTTATTTATTTATGATAGACATAAAGAGAGAGAGAGAGGCAGAGACACAGGAGGAGGGAGAAACAGGCTACATGCCTGGAGCCTGATGTGGGACTCAATCCCAGGACTCCAGGATCGTGCCTGGGCCAAAGGCAGGCACTAAACTGCTGAGCCACCCAGGGATCCCCACACACCATCTTTAAAACACTTTCATAGTAGGAATGTTTTAATCTTATAATTTCACAATACTCAACGAGATGATCAGCATCACTCCAAAGTTTTGCAGCAAAACAGGAGAGAGCCATTGCTTGAGGACTTTAGTAAAAGGCAGATTATAGTGCAGATTATACTCAGTGCTTATTACATGATACATTGAATTAAGTAAGAAACTTAAACCACGGAGAGAATTCTAGGTCTGACTTCTAGTTTCCTAGACTTCAAATGTAGAACTTATAATCCTTGCCAGTGTCAATTCATCTTCCAACTTGAAGTTAGATTACAAGAAAAGCATTAATCCAAAATATAGAATTGTACTGGGGTTATTACATTTTCATTACAAGCTGGTCAAAGGTGCTTGCTGATCTACAAGCCCCACTCACAACTATGCCCTGGGCAAAAAATCTCTGGCTCTGAAAGCCTCCCATGGAAGTCATCTTTTCCATCCTACTTTCTTCTAGCAATTTTAAATAACAAAGCCAAACCTATCTAGAAGATTGGCAGTGTAAGTGCCAAGAGTGTGGACTCTGAACCCAGAAGATGGGGAGGTGGGCACCCCAACTCTACAACTTCCTAGCTGTGAGACCTGGGACAACAACAGATGGAACGAGCTAGAGGACTCTCTGTGCCTTAGTTTTCTCATTCCCCCAAATAAGAATAATAGCATACACCTAGATTGTCATAAAACATATACATTATTATATATAAATCACTTAAATCAGTGTTTAGCACATTGTAAATGCTCAGAAAATGTGTTGGAAACATGAATGTTGTGGTAGGGAGTGATTTGGAGAAATAGTTGCATATGTCAGCTGCCTCTATCTCACAAACACACATTACTTGATAATGACTTCACCTCCAATTTAAGACTGCTACAAAAATATTAAGAGCATGGATTATTGTTCAGGAAGCTATTTGTACTAGTAAAAATGTATTATAGATAACAAAGTACACATAGCTGAATACATGCTCATTTCATTTCTGAATTCTATCTAAGAGTTTAGCAGAGAGTATTTTAGCTAAAATAGTGAAGCAGTTAGGAGGCAGAGAAAGTAACAAAAATAAATCATATGTAATTCTATGAAGTATTGGGGCCCAGAGAACATAGAAAGTGGGATGTCACAGGACTGATAAGGAACCTACCCACTCTGACTGTAAAGTCTGATAGTTGAGAGTCATATTCTCAACTTAAGACTATTGATTTCCATGTCATAAATATACCTTTTTATACAAATAAAAACTGTAAAGATGTCATGCCAAGAGGTACCAAGTGTAAAGTTCACGTTCTACCATGGTTTTCACGAGAGGAACCTCCATAATCCACTTACTTCACACCCCAACCAGGTTAACTCTGAAATCGCATCATATTCTCCATCGTTTGAATGTCTAGTTCTAAAGATGAAAAGTGAGTGGAGCAGAAAACTGGTAATTCAACTCCACTAGCCTGTTGGTAAAGGAGTAGGGACAGTCAGGGAGTTACCACTAAGGGAGAGTTGATAAGGCTTTGGAAAGAAGAAGAGAAGAGGAGGGGGAGGGAAGGGGAGGAAAGAGAAAGACACACAAAGACAAAGGTAAAGAATAAGGCTTTGAAATTCAAATTTAATACAAATTTTAAAACAACTGTTAAAAATGTCAGGTAAAGTATTACTGTGCCAATCGGTAAATACAATACTTCAGTATTATTTCTAAGTGTAGATACTACAAATCCTACCCTTTTATGTTTCCAAAAGCAATTCAAAGCCTGTACTCAACAGGCTATTGAGAAACATTTGGCTATTAGTGATTTTGGTGAAATATATATATATATATATATATATATATATATATATATGAATAATTTATGTACACCTTACACACATTATATTGGTGTTGAGTACTTCAAATGCATCAACTCTAATCTTCACAACAACCCTAAGAAATGTAAGTAGCATTATTCTCTCTTTATAAAGAAACTGTATTTATGAGAGGCTAATTTCTGGACCAAGGTAACACAGATTAAAAGTGGCAAGTCCAAATTTCAAACCAAAGTTGATACTAAAGGTGCAATGTATTCAAAACATACTATCCTGGGACAGGCCACAGAAATAATGCATCCCTAAATACCTGAGTTCCTACCCGTGAATAAAGTGCCCTATCTCTAAATAGTTCTTCAGGACACTTGCTGAGTTAAGTAATACATGAAACAGGCACCAAAAACCATATTCCAATTCATCCATGATGAAATTTATTCCATAAATTCTGAATAGCGGTGCCTGGTGGCTCAGTCGGTTAAGCATCTGCCTGCCTTCTACTCGGGTCTTGATCTCAGGGTCCTAGAATCAAACCCCATTGAGGCTCCCTGCTTGGCAGGGAATCTGCCTCTTCCTCTGCCTCTGCCCCTGCCCCTCCTCTGCTTATGCTCACTCTCTCTAATAAATAAATGCAATCTTAAAAAATATTCTGAATATATGCCTTATGATTAATTTGACTATTGTACCAGTTTGAAGTGCTGACACATTAGAACAAAGAACAGTGTCCCAAGGGCACATCTCCTTCCTTTCAAGGCTTACGTCACCACTATCATTAATCATATTTTCAATAAATAAACAAGATAAATTCCAAAATATAAATTGTCCTTTTTCACTTATTCTAACAGCTCTTATCTAATCATATACATGTTCACAGGCTTATCCTCAAATTTTTAGATTGTCATTAAATTCCTTGAATTGTTAATCAGTTATCACAGATTCTATATGTGAATTACATTTTCATTACTGTTCTGGGATTATAAAAATCTTAATTTCCCAAAACATGTTCAATATATACTTTCATTTTAGTTCTAGAAAATAAAATATGATGCATTTTTATAAAAACATGCAACATAGGGGCAGCCCGGGGGGCTCAACAGTTTAGCACCGCCTTCGGCCCAGGGCATGATCCTGAGGACCTGGGATCAAGTCCCACATCGGGCTCCCTGCGTGGAGCCTACTTCTCCCTCTGCCTCTCTCTCTCTGTCTCTCTCATAAATAAATAGATAAAATCTTAAAAAAAAAAAAAACATGCAATATATATACAAACCATAAATGCTACCAAAATTACTTCCTGATAAGATTTTTATAAGAGAAATAAAAAGCAATATTCTCTGAGTATCTTATTTCAGCGCTTCCTATTAAATCATAGAATTTTATCAATGGAAAGCACATTAGGAATAGTTTATCCAAGTTCTTTATTTCATAGACCAAGAAAAAATGCTCAAGAATATAATGGTAAAGATTCAGCTTTCTGAGTAACAGAAGACAGCAATATTAGATTTTGTGGGGAAAAAAAATCTTCAGAGATTTTAATTGTACTATCACTATTTCTTGCTGCATTTCTGCTTGAGTACATGACATGATTGGTCATTTGAAGTAAAATCAAGACAAATTTATCTTCAAGGTGAATAATACCTCAACCTGAATCAGAGATTATTATAGAAGCTATTATTTTATCAACTTATAATATTTAATTAATGAACCTAGGCATATAAAATGTAATTAAGTATATTCTTTATAAGCTATACATGCAAGATGTACAGTCATAACCTTAATAAATATAAAATTCAAAACAGAAGTTTAGCATATGTGAACTTGTTTAACCTATTAGAGCTCTCAAATAAAATGAAAAATGTCATTAACTATGAACAAACCCCCCCAAAAAATGAGGTTAAGGTAATGGAATAGCAACAGTGACATCTGCTGTCTATTTTTATAGTTGCCTTTACACTTCAAATCTATTTTCTTCTATATTTGTCAGTCACATCTGTAACGAAAGAAATGCTTTGATGACTGAGCACATTGTCTACTCTAGTGATTTGCTTCCAGAGAATCTGAAGCAAACTACTTTGAATATATGATCTGTGTCACAGATCTTTTAATACACATAATCTGATGAGAGATATCACAAAAATTTAGAGTGTATAATAATGGTATTCATGAGTTATTGACAGGTTAATAGTCATATTGCTACTGTTCTTTATGTTCCACTAGTAATATTTTTAAAAATAATAAAATAAAATGGTTTTACCTTTAATTTCTATGATACAAAGCACAATGCACAATGCATGAAATTACAGCATTTAGATTCCTTCATGGGAGAACAGAAATGCAAAATTTAGACCTAGCAATCCTTAGGTTGCTTCCACCACCACTAGTAGCAGTCCTACAAATGGGAGAGGTAGGCAGCAGGGTATGCATCCCTCCTGGATATGCAATTTCTCAGGCCCCACCTCAGGACTGCTGAAATACCACAATCACACTCACTTGCTTGATTAATGAATTTTTCATAAGTTCTTACCTGTTCTACAATATTCATTTTCACTCTAGAAGATTAAGATATTGAGCCATTAATGACAAGTAGCTCCCTGGAGGGAGGAAGTTAATCAGATAGATGTTCTTTTTGACAGCCAACTGGTGAGCGTTTTAGTTGAAGAAGAGGGGAAAATGGCTTTGTCTATGGAATGCTGGCCCAAGAAGCAGGCAGACTGTGGAGAAAACTGAGTAGTAAGAGTTTAAGAATATTTAGTGCTTGATCAAGGTCAGGGGGAAAGAACACACAGAAAGAAGATAACACTATAGACAGACCTTTACAATTTTGTTCAGTTCACAGAATGCCCATAAGACAATCTTTACATGGATATGAAGTAGTGAAAGTATTATTATGAAATAAATAAGAAGGAAAGAACTAAGAAGATTCCTTAGCTCTTAAACGAGTGATGCAAGACCAGAAAATCACAGGCAAAAAATAAGTGTCCCAAGTATATTTGTCTTATTTGGGTAGAGGACAGCTGAATTTTCCTATTTGTTATAAGAAGGAAAAGGTACTCCTCAGTCTAAGGTGTGACAAATGACATCCTTCTATTGACAGCACTCACCACAAAACAGAATCTGTGGAAGCTGATCTCAAAGTTTTGCATAAGTGAAAACAAAGGTTATTGGTTAGATAAAAGAAAATCCATTTTTAAGATGACAGTATAAAAAATCCTCTAATGGCAAGAAGCCGTTTTCATTCTAAGGAAAAGTGAAATTCAAGAGCTCATATGGGAAAAAGACATCATTTGCTCTGTTTATTCTTGCCTGAACAGACACATTCTAAATTGGCCATCAGTGAAGAATAGGATAAACATTCAGGAGCAAATGTGCCTACGCTTTTAGTCCTGACATTTGAAGAAAATTTATAAAGAAATTTTATATAAAAATAAATATTTTCAGACACGCAATAAAGGCAGTGTATTTTAGGGATCAAAGGTCATGATGAATATCCCAAGCCATTGAAGTAATTTTTTAATGAAATCATAATTTGATCATTTAACCTCTAGAAACAGCATCAAGCAATGATCAAAATGGTCACTGGAGTGTACACTGGATATACAAAGATAGGTAAGTCATGGACTCCGCACCACAGAAGTTTCAATACACAAATAGCACATAAACATAAGCGAAAGAAAAAATTATTCTTGCCTGAGATTTTCCAGGCCTGCATCATTAGTTTAAGAGTTAAAAAAAAAAAAAAAAAAAAAACTCTGGGGTGTCTGGGTTGCTCAGTGGTTAAGCATCTGCCTTTGGCTCAGGGTATGATCCCATGGTCCCGGGATCGAGTCCCACATCAGGCTCCCTGCATGCAGCCTATTTCTGTCTCTGCCTCTGTCTCTGCCCCTGTGTGTGTGTGTGTGTGTGTGTGTGTGTGTGTGTGTGTCTTTCATAAATAAATAAATAACATCTTTTTAAAAAATAAGAGCTAAAAAAACTTCTTGGTTCTTTGCCTTTCATTGTTTCATTCTTTGTCACAATTACTCATTACAAATGTAAAAAGATTGTTTTATGGGAATTTTGGGTACCAGGTAAACATCAAAGTCAGTTTTCTTTGGAGATATTAGGAAGGCTCTATTCTGTAAGAAAATGGGCTGCATCTTTGAAAATGAGAAGGCATTCAAAATGTGGACAATAGGGAGACTGGCATCTTATGAAGAAAAAGAGGTGAGAGGAAGAGCCCTAAAACAAGATGGCATGTTAGAGAAATCCAGTTCAATATGGCTGAGAATGGCCGTGAAGAAGAAAGGGATGAGAGATGGAGCTGATGGAGAAGTAGGAGTCAGATACTGGAAGAGTGAGTATGACATGGTTCAATTAAGGTCAACATCAACTTTATACCTGTTTCCTTTTGTTTTGTTTTGTTTTTCAGATAGAGACAGGAGAAACCTTCTCAACCATGCTTCTCACAAGTAAAGTAGTAGATTTCCCCCACATGATTTGGGAAAAAGAGGACAAGAATAAGCAATTTAAAAAACGAATCTTGATAAATCATTCCAAATAATTTAACAGTAAAATACATGAGAACATGAAAATGAGGATAGTATCCTCATAAATAGTAAAGGATTTATCAGTTTAAATACCTTCTTTGTATATTTATTTACTGTGTCAGAAGTATACATCAGCAAGCTATAGCCTCAAGAACAATTAGGAAAATAAACCATTCAGTTGTCTTCAGTAAACATTCTTTCTAGACACACAGCTGGAAACGTCCTTTCATTCAGCACTTGCTCATTGGTGAAATAGTCTTAGTCCTTTCCCAAGAGCATGTGTGCCAAGATTTAATGGATCTGGACAGACATCTGCTTAGGGCTATGAAAGCCACCTGAACTGTGCAGAAAGCTTTTTGGTTCCAAGAGGAAAACCTTATAGGTTTTATTTTCTCACAACTGCATCTGCGATAGCAAGTGCCTCCTAAATCAAGAATTTAAGGGATCTTTACAAGAAAAGCTCATACCCAGAGTCTTGACAAAGAGTAACAAAGAAAGTAAGATATTGTTTCAAGACAGTGGTGGCTATGATTGAACTATCTCTTAAGTACCATGTGTCCTACAAGCTCTATAATACTACCTGGAATATCAAAACTTTGAAGAATAAAGGAAGAGCATAGTAAATATTAAAGAGATGGCAGTGAGGAAACCTGGACTCATAGCTAGGTCCTTTGGTATCTCTTAGTATCTTTCACTTAAACAAGTATACATATATTATACATAAAATAATCAAAAGGAGAGAACAAAAGGAAAATATATCAGGAAAAAAACTTAAGTGTACATGAGGCCCTCATTGCACTCTTGCCTAGACATACAAATATTTCCATTAGGACACAAACTCTCTCCTACACAATAATGCACAAGACTTCATCCAGGAAGCTTCTCAACTTCATTTGCTATTCCTATTTCATTCTTCCATAAACAAAGTCATTTCTAACAAGCTCCCAGGTGATGTCAGTGCTGCTGGTCCAGGGACCATACTTGGAGTATCAAGGCTTTCAAGCATAATGAGCATAACTCGCTTGCCTTAGGAAAATTTTCTTAATTCCTACACAGAAGAGACCCACCCAGGAGACTCATTAGCTTCTAACCCATGACTCTCCTATGGAGCATTCATGTTGTTTCTCTGGCTTTCTTTGTTAAACATGCATCTTCCATCTTAACTTCCTCATAAAATGCTATGCAATTCTGAGCAGAGCAGGTAAATCTACACTCAATTATAACAGGTAGTGTTTATTTAATGGCATAAATAAGGAATCTACATCAGACAGCTATAGGTCCAAATCCCACTATTGTCCATCCTAGATGAATGACCATAGGAAAGTATTTAAACCAGCCAAACTTCAATTCCTTCATCTGTAGAATACAGATGACAACAACAAATACTTCAAAAGTTCATTCTAAGGATTACATGATGTAATCCATGTAGCATTACATGGTGAGCACTCAACAAATGCTAGTTATTAGTATCATCACAATGCCACAGCAGCTACAGTGCTTCTAATGTATACTCCCATCTCTATTAATGATAGCATTTTAGATCGGAAACTTACAAGCTGATTTAGTAGAATACTTTGCTCTCACAACCAACAACTATACACATCTGCTAAGTATATTAATCATTTTTTTCTTATAAATACTGATGAAGGGGTGCCTGGGTGGCTCAGTCAGTTAAGTGTCTGCCTTCTGCTCAGGTCATGGTCCTGGAGTCCTGGGATTGAGTCCCGAGAACAAGTCCCACATCTGGCTCCCTGCTTGGTGGGGAGTCGGCTTCTCCCTCTGCCCCTCCCCTGCTCCTGCTCTCTCTCTCTCTCTAAAATAAATAAAATTATTTAAAAATAAATAAATAAATAAATAAATAAATACTGAGTGAAGATCAATACCTCCAATCTTTACATGTATATTTTAACATAGACAAGTATTTATCATTCTTTTGGGCCACCCATTACCTTAAACTTTCTATTAGTCTGGGCTTTTACTTGCAAACAACAGCACTGAATCAAGCTAATTTAGCAGAAAGCGATTTATAGAAAAATATTTAGCCAACTCACAGAATCCCTGAAAGAGACAAAGAACAAGGCTTGGGAGCTCACAGGCAATTACTGAGCCAAGAACAACACAGTGAGAGAAAAGGAACAGCTACAGTGTAGGTCTCTCCTAATAAATTCCATTAACAACCCCACTCACAGGTTAGTACACTTGGTTCTGAAAGCCAGAAGTCCCCCACAGCCACTCTTAAAAAAAAAAAATCACCTTCACAACCATGTTTGCAAAAGGTTCAATCTCCCTGTATGCAGCCATATGAGTTGACTTTATATCCCAATTTTGTATATGTATTCTAGGGGCAACAGAGCTTGGAAATCCATCACTCTCCAGACAAGGACTATCCAGAAAAGGGTTGGAATGAGTGTTGAATGAGCTAACCTATTTTAGTGCTTACCAAAACCTACTCCCTATATTTTGGGGTCTTGCAACTTACGAGTACTGGTAGATGGCAGAGCCTGCTACCACCTGTAGGAAACAAAACGCCAGATATTCGCCTTGTATGGTCCTCACAACCGAAACATGAGCCCATGACCTAAATTTTACCAGTCAGATGTATCCACTCAATTATGAACCAGGAATGCAAAGAAGAGGAAAATGTGAGCAATTTAGTCTGGCAATGACACGAGATGGAACATGATAATATCCCTGGGGTGGCAATGGCCGCAGTTCTAATGGACCCAATCCAAGATCCATTATCACTACTGTCAGCCTTGCAAAGTACAGCACCCAGTGTCAGCAGCAGCAGCAGCAATGGACATGATCTGGAGTATTGTTCCTAGCTCTGCAGCCCTGAAGATTCTGCGCAGGTAGTATCGAAATAATTTATTCATTTTTCTGCTTACATTGCATAGAGTTGCTTTAACTAAGAACACTAAGTAACATATAAATTGCTACCAGTTGCAGTTATAGGCAATGATCCCTCAGAAAAATGGAACTGGATATCTGACCACATTGGAAATAAAAACAATGAAAATTCAATGTTAAGAGATTAGAATGGTAGCCCATGGCACAAATTATCAGATTATCACCTTAAAGAAGTAGTCTTTGAGGAACACATAACCCTTGCCACAAGTATATGATCGGCGTGAGGAATTCAAGAACTTTGAGGCACAGAAGTTGCTTCTAACAGTGCTACAATGCTTAAATGGGAAGGAATGACAAGCTGAAATCACAAATTCTTGGCTAGAGGCACGAAGTGAAATCCCGAGTTTCTCTGACTGCTAAAAGAATGTCTTATCACTTTCTGCCGCAGGGCTGAGATAACTGGAAATCAAACTCAAACTTTGATCCTGGAGCTTTCTAAAAATTATAATGTCAGATGAATTCACAGCCCACTGAGATCACTTATGTGAAAGTAAAAGCATTGATCATGGTAGAACAAAACTGAGATTTGGAATACAAGAAAATGGATGAATTTGGATGTCATAAGTACCCCAAACCCACCAAATCCCATGACAGGCCCTTGCTGACCAAAGCAGTGTTTCCCTTTGTCGGATGAGACACAGAAGGAATAAATTATCTATGGTAATGGAGGTGGCTGTCACAAAAATCTAGTTCTTCAGGTAGCAGGGATAGCAGAGCTGATGGCAGCTTTGAGTCCATTGCTAGGGATGTCAACAGGGCGGGCTGTAGTTCTTAGCAGCAATGACAGCAATGTCTCCACTGAGCTAGTTCTGCAGCATGATTTGGAACATTGTTCCTATCTGCATAGTCCCAAGGCTGGTTCTCTAGCCCAGTGTTCTCTGAATAAATAATTTCCTTCTCAGATCAACAAAATTTGGTTTCTTGCTTATAGCTAAGAACTATTATGCTTAAAAATTTCAATAATGTTTTTCTATTTTACCCTTGAATCCCTCCCCCCAAAAATATGATCAGGATATAAAACATTTCAACTCTGTTTGACGACTTTGGAACAATAAGTCCATAACTGGTCTAAATTTTCCTTACAATAAGAACTCATGCTTAGAGTGACAGGCTCCCTGCCTGGAAAATTTAATAAGAGATTCATGGCTGTTTGCTACTTACAGAGAAAATTTATTCCCTTCCACCTTTATCCATCCTTGTCTCTTTTATATGCAATATTATTATTCACAGTTTTCCAGTGAACTATCAAAGAAAAAGCAAACACAAATGGCTCCCTATGCAGCAGCAGTCAACTAATTTATCAAATCATAACCTACAAATTCCAACATGAGCAATTGCCTGGTCAATCTAACACCATGACAAACTAAATGCCTCATAAACAGTCACAATCCCTTAGAAAATCTATGGCAAAGACTTTCAAAACCTCCAGCAAAGCGCAGTATTGGTAGAAACCACAGATCAAATATAGCTCATACATTGTTGATAAGGCTATTCAAGTCTATATATATACATATTTGTTTGTTTTTGGGGGGGTCTGTTTTGCTTTGATCTGTAAAGAATGAACAGTCGTTTTGCTGCATTAGACCCATAATAGGTCACTATAATGATGGCTACCCAAGTGGGCTGTTTATGTACCTTTCCAGATTTGTAGTATCTCATCATCTCCTAGGCTTTGGATATATTGATCAAAGATAATCCAGCCCCATATCCTCAGTCCCATATCCTCATCTCCTACCACTACTGCCTAGGAGAGCCTGTCTCCAGGCAAGCTTCCACATGGCCTTCATCTGAGCTACCACAGCAGACACAGTGGCTCCTTTCACTGCTTTTAGGTTCATATGAAGCTAGGCTGGCTCCTTTTTGTCATTAAAGTGTCAAAGCATTCTTTCTCTCTCTCTTCTCTCTCTCCTGTTCTCTCTCTCATTTTCTCTCTTATTTTCATCATAACACATATCAGTACTTGACACTCTTGTTCATGACATGACACTAGGAATTTTACGTCTTGTTCAATACTGTATCCCAGTACCTAGAACAGTGCTCACAACACAAGAGGAGCTCCACAAATGTTTGGTGAATAAATAAAGATTGAAATTTTCCCACCAGGTTTAATCACAAAGAGGTGATGAGCTATTTTGGCAATTTTAATAGAGTTTTGATGAAGAAACCTAATTGAAAAGGATAGGAAGTGAGAAAATGGGCAGAGTGTAGTTCTATAGAGAAATATAACTATGGATAGAGAATTGCTGAAAGGGTTGTGCATATAGAGAGTCTTTTTAAAGATGAGTAGATGAGGATATTTAAATGCTGGTGCAAGGGAAAGAACTCAAGATTCAGACACTCCTCTACTGTTGTTCTTATCCATTCATTCACTCATTCTCCTGGGCTTAGGAAACCAAGTGAAACTAATAAAATGATCAGCATGCACTCTTCAGGAAAAGCACATGCTGTGGGAAATAGTTTCAATAACCAACACATTTGTGTGACAATGCCATTTTTTGAGCTCAGTGAGGTGAATAAACAAGCTGAACTTTTTGTCATTAGCTTTCAATAGGATAGCAGTTTTCTAGACAAATTCAATCTTTTCTGACTCTCAAAGAGCAATTTTATGTTGCAAGGGCTCTATATTCAAGAGAGAGACTTTTATATTAAGCCTGAGAACTGAGGAGACTCACAATTGCTAATGTGATGAATAAAAATAAACATAATTGTTTCCTCATAAAAATACTTTAGGTAGCAGGAGTAAAAGCAACTAAACATAAAGCCTTCCAATGTGGATTATTTTCAAATATTTCATCAATTCCACACAATATGGTAATTCTTAAAGTGGTCAAATTTTGCCTTTTTGTTCTTCCAAAGGACACTCTACTGATTCAGATAAAATTTCTTAAATAAGATAAAATTTTCATAGTATAACACAATCATCTTAAGTGAGCTCTTTAAGTGGTCATCTCAGAAAAGACATAGGTGATATACCAGTAAAATCACTAAGTTCCATACTTTAAATTTATGATTCTATTAAATGAAAGTAATACAAATAAGAAGACAAAACAATAATATGCCCCTGATTCCTATTTCTGCCTAAAATATACCTAGATTTTTTAATATTTTATTTTAAAATATTAAAAATCCATGTGAGGTCTAGAGAATAAGAACAAATACACTCAATATATTGTAAATAACAAAAAAAGCCTTAAAATACAAAAGGCAGGTGGAATTGGAAGGATGAAGGAAAGCATGGTCCCAACATAGAAAAAACAGAAGCTGAAATAAGATGAAGAGATACCATGGGTGCTCCAAACTCTGAAGTGGCAAGCAGTGATAGGAGAAGAAGATCTGGGAAACTACTCAAGTTATTGTTAGGAGAACCACATTTAGTGCAGCCAGTTGGGTCAGCAATTCTGGGGGGGATTGCTCTATGATGGTCACAAATCTTTCTCTTCCCTGCATTCACATCCTTACAATGTGACATTGCAGCTCCTTCCTTCAACAAGTGGATTCTATCTCATTCCTTAAATATGGATTGGCCATCTGACTTGTTTTGGCCAATGGAACATTACCAAATATGATGCAGGTAAGTCTTAAAGTCTTTTTCTCTTGTTTTACTTAGAACTGAGACAACCATGTCAACAAGCCCCAGCTGGCTTGCTAAAGAAAGAGTGGATTCATGGGGGAGAACCAAGAAGTTCAACCAACTGTCAGACTTATTACTGAGACCATCTGAGACCAGTTGCCTCAAACCAACCCACCAACTGACAGCAGAAAAGCAGAATCACAGAACCACTTGCTGGTCACAGATGCATAAACAAGAACAGCAGAGAAAAGCAGAACCAGCCAAGACCAGCTGAGCTACCTAGCAGATCCACAAAATTGTCAGCTCAGTAACTCTGCTATTAAGTCACTAAGTTTTAGAGAGGTTTTTGGTGTTGTTACAGCCATAGATGACTGATAGAAACTCCCCTTCTACTACTGCACCATGTAACACACAGCAGAATCTTCTGTCTCTGGCAAGGATAGTTAATGTGAATGCATACCTTGCCAAGGAAAGTTAAGGTACCTGGTGGCTGGCAACATCTATAAGAAAACAGGGACTATTAAAACCAGAATACTAACTACTGGCTCACCTTCCCCACAATAACTGAAGTAAGCTATGGTAAACAGAAGAAGCATTCACTAGTTGTCCTCAAAGACTCTTAAATACAAAGATGAACACACAACCAAGAATCATCAAAATATTTATGGAAAAGGGCACCTGGGTGGCTCAGTTGGTTAAGTGTCTACCTTTAGCTCAGGTCATGATCTCAAGATCCTGGGATCACGCCCCACATCACTTCCCTACTCAGTGGGGAGTTGGCTTCTCCCTCACTCTCTGTACCTCCCAACCACTCCTGTTCTCTCTGTCTCACTCTCTCTCTCTCTCTCTCTCAATAAATAAAATATTTTTAAAATATGTTTAAGGAAAAGCAACACAATAAAAGAGAAGCACTAAATAACAGAAGAAATAACACATGAGCTCAGTGAGAAAAAATATTAGAGGAAACAAAGTAAATTTAAAAGCAATCTAATTAATAATTTTAGTGAAATAAGAAACAAAATCAGGCCATGAAAAAGAACCAGTTAAGATATGGCAAATGAAAATATGATTGTCAAAATAAAAACTCAATAGATGGGCTGAAGATAGTAGCTATATTTGTGGTGAGCATAGCATAATGAATAGGGTTACTAAATCACTATGTTGTTCACCTGAAACTAAGGTAACATTGTGTATCAACTATACTTCAATGACAACATTGACAACAACAAAAAATAATAATAGATGGTCTGGGGGAAAAAAATGAATGAATACAGCTAAAAATTAATGATTCCCAAACTGTACCCCAAAAGGAATAAAAAGATGAAATGTAGAAAAAATTTTAACCAGATAATACTAGTATCTAATGTTAAACTTCCTGATTTTAATTCATTGTAATATGATTATAAAAGAGAATATCCTTGGTCTTAGGAAATTCACACTAAAGTGTTTAGGGGTAATAGAGAACCAATTCTGTAACTTAATCTCAAATGTTTTCCCAAAAAAAATTATATACATATAAAGAGAGAAAAAATGATAAAGCAAATGTGGCATGAGGTTAACAGTTTCTAAATTTAATGCACAAGTTCCTTGTACTGTCCTTGCAATGTTCCTATCTATTCAAAATTATTTCCAAATAAATGATACACAAACTATACAGTACGTGGAGAATAAATTCAGAAGATGCAACCTCATCTATCAAAGTTCCATAAGAAATGACCAGAAATAAAGGGACAGAGAAGAGAATCAAGAAAATAATGGAAGACACACTCTTGTAGCTGAAGAAAGACCCTGACCTTAAAACTGATGGACCAAAGAGGATAAATGAAAAAAGTCTCACACCTGGACACATTGTTATATAATTTTAAACTACCAAGGATAAAGTCAAAAAGGTAAAAGACTTGATGGAAAGATGGCGAAGAGTTACCAGGGAGGGTGGGGAGAAGTTGGTATTTACTGAAAAAAAGAATCAGATTAGTATCACATGCCACACCATTCCTAGATTCAAGAAGATACTGGAGAAATGTCTTCAAAGTTCTAGTGAAAATTACTTTGAACTTGAAAATTTTTTCAGTCAAAGTATTATTCAAATATGAAAGCAAAATAAATTTATTTTCAGATTGTCAAGGGTAAAGAAATGTTATCTCCTATAAGCCCTCTACAAACAATATGTGGTATATCAAAACATATTGTACAGTTTAAATATACATCACTTTTATTTGTTAATTATACGTCAGTAAAGTTGGGATGAGGGTCAGATAAATGAACAAAAACAATCTAAGAAATGGTTAAAAAAAAAAGCAACCATAATGATGAGCAATGAAACCAATAAAACATTAGCTAAATATATTTTAATATTAAATAATAATGATCTGGAACTCAATTATCTCAGATGATCTCAGCATGGGAAGGAAATACCAGGAGGAGGGGGTAGAATGAAGCAGAGTTTTGAGGTCCCTGTCTTGTCCAGAAAGGATTTATTTACTGGTTTATTTTAGATACTGATAAAAAAAATATATATATATATATATGCTTAAACGTATACCTTAAAAACTAAAGTTTAGCCTGTAGAGTCCAGAGGAATAGAATGTATAATTAACCTAACCATAAGAAGGGAAAAACAGAACACAAATATTTCCATCAAAACAAGAGCAGAGGAGCAGCCAGGGTGGCTCAGCGGTTTAGCACCGCCTTCAGCCCAGGGCCTGATCCTGGAGACCCGAGATCGAGTCCCATGTCGGGCTCCCTGCATGGAGCCTGCTTCTCCCTCTGCCTGTGTCTCTGCCTCTCTCTCTCTCTTTCTCATGAATAAATAAATAAAATCTTTTAAAAAAATAAAAAATAAAAAAAACAAGAGCAGAAAATTGGGAAGTTGAAAAAATAATAATTTGGAAGAATATAAAACATATATTACAAAGTAACATGGCAAGAATAATCCCAAACATATTAACAATGACAATAAATGGCAAATTATATACTCCATTACTATATTAAAAGTAGAAAGTAATATTACATTATTAAATGCAGCTATAAGCTGTCTATCCCAGACACATCCCAAACCAAAAGACCCAGAAAAAAAATAAGTAGATAATTAAATTTTTTAAAAAACATATGATTTCACTCATATATGGAATTTAAGCAAAACAAATGAACATATGGGAGGGGAAATAAAAATGGACAGAGGAAAACAAACCATAAGAGACTTTTTGTTTAATTATTTATTTAAATTCAATTTAGTTAACATATACTGTGTTACTAGTTACCAGGGTAAAATTTAGTGATTCATCAGTTGCATATAACACCCAGAGCTCATTATATCAAGTGCCCTCCTTAATGCCCATCACCCAGTTACCTCTTCATTACACCCACCTCCCCTCGAGCACCCTTCAGTTTGTTTCCTAGAGTTCAGCATCTCCTATGGTTTGCCTTCCTCTCTATTTTCATCCTATTTTATTTTTCCTTCCCTTCCCCTATATTCATCCATTTTGTTTCTTAAATTCCACATATGGATGAAATCATATATTTGTCTTTCTTGACTTATTTCACTTAGCATAATATCCTCTAGTTCCATCCACATCATTGCAAATAGCAAGATTTCATTTTTTGATGGCTGAATAATATTCCATTGTATATATACACCACATCTTCTTTATCCATTCTGTTGATACATCTGGACTCTTTCCATATTTTGGCTATGGTGGACATTGCTACTATAAGCATTGGGGTACATGTGCCTCACTGAATCACTATATTTGTATACTTTGGATAAATACATAGTAGGGCAATTGCTGGGTCATAGGATAGCTCTATTTTTAACTTTTTGAGACTCTTAACAATAGAGAACAAACAGGGTTGATGGAGGGAGGTGGGTAGGGGATGGTCTAGATGGGTGATAGGGATTAAGGAGGGCACCTGTTATGATAAACACTGGGTGTTGTATGTAAGTGATGAAACACTGAATTCTACTCCTGAAACCAATATTGCACTGTATGTTAACTAGAATTTAAATAAAAAGTTGAAGAAAAAAAGGTAATGTACACCCAAAACTAATATGTCAATTATATCTCAATTTAAAAATTAATGAGAAATTTTTAAAACAATTCAAAATAAAAAGAGTAATCACATTATAAATAAAAGTTCAAAATATCAAGTGAGTATATATATATGTGTGTGTGTATATATATATATGTATGTATATATATATATGTAATTAAGATGTTTCATACAATAAAGTATATAGTCAAGATATATCATGAAATTAGGCACAGTTATGGGGTGCCTGTGTGGCTAAGTTGGTTAAGCATCTGCCTTCAGCTCAGGTCATGATCTAGGGTCCTAGTACTGAGCCTTACATCAGGATCCTGGCTGAGCCTGCTTCTACCTCTCTCTCTGCCTGCAGCTCCCCTTGCTTGTGCTCAATCTTGCATGTGCATGTGCACTCTTGCGCGCTCTCTCTCTCTGTCAAATAAATAAGTAAAATCTTTTAAAAAAGGAATTAGGCACAGTCTTAAAATATTTAAACTTTAATAGAAATGAAAAATAGATCTATAATCACAGTAGGAGATTATAACATTCTTCTCTCAATTCACAACAAATTAAGTACACAAAAATAAGTAGAGATAGAAATTTTGAATAAAACAACTTTGATTTGGACAAACAAGGTTTGATCAAATTGATATGCAGAAAAGGACTATACCATGATCTGCTTACTAAGTCATGCTGACCAGAATTTTAACAATGATCCTAGAATTCATATAATTCTTCCAATGTATTTCCGGCATTGAAGGCTGTTCCAAATCAATCACTCATATCATTGTTGTACAAATATTATAAAGGTCTACAGTGTGAGGTGTTGGTGATAGCATCTCCTGAAAGTTAACAAGCACATAAGGAAAAAAAAGAAAGGTTTGGGTTTGAAGGAATGCTACAAAACAGCAGCAGATGGTAAAGCCATCTTTTGACACAGAATATCAGGAAACCAATCCATTTAAAGTAGGAAGTATAGCACATACCCTGTATTTATTACTGAGTTTTAAATGTATAACTATTAAATGGTCTGACCTTTTAAAGTCATGGGCTCATTGAAAATTCTGACATTTGTAAGCACAGCATCTGTTAGAAGCCATTCATTCTTCTTTCCCTTACTATTGCACATAAAATAACTGTATTATCTTGCTCAGCAAATTTGATTTACCCCAAAGTTGAGTGAGTTAAAGTGATAGTAATCCATGTTGCAAGATAATTTCTAAAGGAAAAAGTCTGATTTGACCAATAAAATCCTTATGAGAGAAAAAAAAAACTAAAACTAGAACTATACATGTCAAAATTGCTAGTCTTTCTTCTTTAGTCACAGCAATTCACCTTTCAAAATTGTTCCTTACACAATTATGAGAGTGTCTGGGTCCTACCCAAACACTTCTTATGAGAAAAACAGAGATGATGATGACTCTAAAAGATTTCACACAAAGTTATCTATTCATTCTACCAAATATCGTTCCCAAGATCATAAAAGAACCTTGTGTATCTACATGCCAATACTATAAATGTTAAAAAAAAACATTTGAGTGAGGTTAAGAATATAAAGATTTTAGATTGAAAGGAAGACTTTCAACCACTGATGAGTGATAACATAAACCAACATAATACCCTAAGATGTGTTTATAGTAAGGGATATAGCAAATCTTTGATAACTATTTATAGAGATTTGTTTTACCTATGCAACATAAGAGGTTACTGTATTAGTTTCCTGGGATTCCTATATTACAAATTGAGTGGCTTAAACTGAAATCTGTGGTCTCAAAGTCTGGAGGCTAGAAGTCCAGGTCAAGGTGTCAGCAGAGTTGTTTCCATCTGAAGGCTGTGAGGAACAATCTGCTCCATGCCTGTCTCCTAGCTTTTGGTGATTTCCTGGCAATCTTTGCTGTCCTTTGGCTAGTAACATATCACCTCAATGTTTGCCTTTATGTTCACATGATGTCCCTGCATTTGGTCTATCTCAAATTTCCCCTTTTTATAAGGTCACCATTCACACTGGATTAAAGCTTACCCTAATGACATCACTTTAACTCAATTACCTCTGTAAGGCCTTATCTCCAAATAAAGTCATAGTCAGAGGTACTTGGGGTTAGGACTGCAATGTATCTTTTTGGGGAATAACACAATTCAACCCAGAGTAGTTACCTTAAGGTAAGTAGTAAATATACCTTTATTAGCATAACCACACAATGACCTTGGCAGTGAGAAACAGCAGCAATCAAGAACTATTCATAGTTTACTAATTCCAAAAGACCATGCTCTATAATCTGAATTCTTCCCTACTTTCAATGTATCTACAAATGAATTCCAACACAAACATCCTATTTTCCACTAGTCTCAAATGCAGGTGTCCTACTTGTAGTAAGTCTGGAAGAAAGGCCCTACTCTTCCTTTGGCCTCCTCATTACATATACACATGTATGCATGCACACACACATATGTACAGCAAGCCTACTTGGAAACCTATTGTCTGAACACAAATAATCTCTTTTTTAAAAAAATTAAGTATCAAAAAATATGATGTTTGTACTGTATAGGCAAACAGTTAACTAGAATTTAAGTAACCCAAAGATAAGCCTGTCTTCCCCTAAAATAAACTGACACAGCAAAAATGCAGGTCAGGATAAACTAAACATGAAAATAAATGAATTTCAAAACATGTTACTTCATAGTACAACAGAATAAGAGATCAATATTAATATACAATATATCCTATATCCTAAATAATTATTTTGCTTTAAAATGTTATTTCTGGGATGCCTGGGTGGCTCAGTGGTTGAGCATCTGCCTTCAGCTCAGGTTGTGATCCTGGGGTCCTGGGACTGAGTCTGGCATCAGGATCCCCAAAGGGAGCCTGCTTCTCCCTCTGCCTATGTCTCTGCCTCTCTCTGTGTGTCTCTCATTAATAAATAAAATCTTAAAAAATAAAATAAAATGTTATTTCTAAAAATATGGTGAACTATAAAGCTCCTGGCTCTCTTTCTTTCAAAGAAACACTGACTTAACAATATATGTACCAGAATACCTCTGTGAGAACTCTAGAGGTGAAAAGCTATAACATGCGGGCCACTGGAAAACCAAGAAGAGATTCCAGTGAAAGGAGTAGGAAAATTTGTCCCATTTAGTACACCTGTATGTGTCCCTTACTCTATGCGGCATAGTACAGAACATCTAGAAAGAAACTCCATAGCAGAACTCCTTTCTCAGCATGGAAATAGAAGTGACTATACATAAAAAATTCGCCTTGTATAAAGGCTTCTGTCTTGGTATCGGTCTTAGCTGACTCTGAGTGCTGACAGGACCAGATCAGAGTTCAAAAGCTGCTGAAAACATTTGAGCTACAGTTACATAGGCAAAGGCCAGGAAGACCAAAAGATCAGAAAAAGTTCCAAAGGTACAAGAACCTCTAATGAGGCTGACTGACAAAGGTATTCCCCTCTACAAAACCAGTACACAAAGACTGAGGGAGGTGGTTGTTTTTTCAAATATCTGAATCCAATGAGAAATTACAAGGCATGCAAAGAAACAGAATTATAGCCCAATGGATGGTACAAAATAATATACCAGAAACCAATCCTAAAGAAATGCAGATCAAGAGCTGCCTGACAAAGAACTTAAAATATCAAAATAGATGTTCATTTGACTAAAAAAGAACATAGACAATTAAATTAAATTAAGAAAATAATGCATGAACAAAATAAGAGTATAAACCAAGAAACAGAAACTATAAAAAAAAGAGCCAAATACAAATTCTAGAGCTATAAAATGCAATAACTGAACTGAAAATTTCATTAGGGGATTTCAACTGCATACTTGATAGGGTGAAAGAATCAGAGAACTTAGACAAGCCATTTCAAATCATCAATTCCAGGAAATAAAAAGAAAAAAGAATGAAATACAGTGAAGAGAGCCTAACAAACTGTTAGAACACTAATAAGCAGATAAATATATACATTAGGAAAATCTTTTTAGCAGAAAAAAAGAGAGAGGCAAATAGATTATTTGATAAAATAACAGGTGAAACTTCCCAAATCTGAGGAAAGAAATTGGACAAACTTTAAAATCTCATAAAATCACTGGGGGTTATTCTGTATGTTAGTAAATTGAACACCAATAAAAAATAAATTTAAAAAAAATAAAAAATAAAATAAATAAATAAAATCTTGAAAGAAAAAATAAATAAATAAAATAAAATCTCATAAAATTCTAACTAGAATAAATCCAAAAAGAACCACACAAAGATATATTATAACCAAACCGTCTAAAGCAAAAGACAATCTTGGAAACAGGTTTCTCAATAGAACATCACCAGGACAGAAGGCAACAGAATGATATCCAAAGTGCTGGGGGGAAAAAAACTGTCAACCAAAATATTATATCCTGCAAAACTGTCCTTCAAAAAAATGAAGCAGAGGGGTGCCTGGATGACTCAGTGGTTAAACATCTGCCTTTGGCTCACCTCATAATCCCAGGGTCCTGGGATGAGCCTCGAGTCAGGGCTCCCTGCTCACCAGGGATCCATCTTCTCCCTCTCCCTCTGCTGCATGCCCTGCTGCTTGTGTTCTCCCTCTCTCTCTCTCTTTCTCTCTCTCCCCCCTCTCCCTCTGCCAAATTAAATAAAATCTTTTTTAAAAATGAAGAGATGTTAACTAAACTTTTTGTGGTGATCATTTTACAATATATACAAATATTGGATCACAATGCTGTTCACCTGAAACGAATAAATATTATACATCAAATACATTTCAATTTTATTTTTTAAAGATTTTATTGATTTATTTGTGAGAAAGAGAGAAATAAAGAGAGCATGAGCTGGGGAAGGGGGAGAGGGAGAAGTAGATTTCCCACTGAGCAGGGAGCCCAATGTGGGGATCAATTCCAGGACCCTGGGATCATGACTTGGGTCAAACTGAAGACACTAAACTAACTGAGCCATGCAGGTGCCCCTCAAATACATCTCAATTTTAAAGAAAGAAGATATTAAGACATTCCTAGATAAACAAACCCTGAGGGAATTCACTACCAGTAAACCTGCTTGATAAGAAATACTAACAGAAGTTATTCAAGTTGAAACATAAGGACAATAGAGAGTAACACAAAACCGTAGGAAAATATAAGATTCTCCAGTAAAGATAAATATATGGACTAATACAGTAGCTTGACCTATTGTCATTTTGGAGCATAGAATTTAAAGGACAAAAACATTTTTAAACCATAAGTCTATGTTAATGAATATATAATATATAAAGATGTAATTTGTGACAATAACAAAAAAAAGGGGGTTGGAACAGTAAAGGCCTTTTGTATGCAACTGAAGTTGTTAGCAGTTTAAAATAAAAACTATAACTTTAAGATGTTTTCTATAATTGGAATGGTAACCACAAAGAAAATATCTATACAATTTACATCAAAGGAATCAAAACACATCATTATTATAAGTCAACAAAATACAGGAAGATAGGAAAAAAGAGGGGGAAGGTACAAGATATATAGAAAACAGGGGTGCTTAATTCATTACTTAGTTGACGTAGTTGGTTAAGCATCCAACTCTTGATTTCCACTCAGGATCCTGAGATCAAGCCTGCTTAATATTCTCTTTCTGGTGTGCTTGAGTGGCTCATTCAAATAAGCATCTGCCTTTGACTCACATCATGATCCCGGGTCCTGGGATTGAGTCCCTCATTGGGCTCCCTGCTTGGTGGGGAGCCTGTTTATCCCTCTCCCGCTGCTTCCCCTGCTTGGGGCTTGTCAAATAAATAAATGAAATCATCTTAAGAAAGAACAATATTGGAGGCATTAGACTCACTGATTTCAAACTACATTACAAAGCTATAATAACAAAAACATTACGGTATTGGCATAAAAACAGACACATAGACACTAGAATAAAAAAGAGAGCCCAGAAATAAACCCATGCATATATGGTCAACTAATATATGACAAAAGCCAAGTATACATAATAGGAAAGAAAAATCTCTGTAATAAATGGTGTTAGGAAAACTGGACAGCCACACGCCAAGGAATAAAACTGGATCACTGTCTTAAGATATGAAATCAAAAAGCTCCTAGAAGAAAATAAATGCAGCTAGTAGCTCCTTGACCTTGGTCTTGGCAATGATTCTTTTGGATTTGACATCCAAAGCAAAAGCAAGAAAAGCAAAAATAAACAAATGAGACTATATCCAACTAAAAAGCTTCTGCACGGCAAAGGAAACCATCAATTAAATCTAAAGGCAACCAACCAAATGGCTGAAAATATTTGCAAGTCATATGTTTGATATGGAGTTAATATCCAGAATGTATAAAAGAGCTCATACAACTCAATACCAACAAACAAAAGAACCTAATTTAAAGATGGACAGAGGATCTGAATAGACATTTTTCCATAAAAGATATACAGATGGCCAACAGGTACATGAAAAGATGTTTAACATCACTAATTATCAGGGAAATGCAAATCAAAACTATGATGAAATATTACCTTACACCTATTAGAATGCCTAATATCAAAAAGACAAGAGATAACAAGTATTGGTGAAGATGTAGAAAAAAAGGGGACCCTTGTGCACTGTTGGTGGGAATTTGTTGGAGGGAACTGGTACGGTCATTAAGGAAAACAGTATAGAGTTTCCTCAAAAAATTTAGAATAGAACTATCAGATGATCCAGCAATTGCACTTCTGGATACTTATCTGAAGAGAATGAAAACACTAATTCAAAAGATGTCTACCCCTTCTTGTTCATTGCAGCATTATTTACAATAGCCAAGACACAGAAGCAACCTAAGTGTCCAGTGATGGATGAAAGAATAAAGAAAACATTACACACACACACACACACACACAGAGGAATATTACTGAGCCATAAAAAGAAGGAAATCTTACATTTGTGGCAACATGAATAGAGCTTAAGGGCATTGTGTTAATGAAATAAGTCAGATAGAAAAGGACAAATACCATATGATGTCACTTATATATAGAATCTAAAAACAAAAAAAAAAGTGAACTCACAGACACAGAGAACAGATTGGTGGTTGCTAGAGGTAGAGGGAGGGAAAGGAATGTGTGAAGAGATCCAATGGTACAAACTTCCAGTTACAAAACAAATAAGTACTGCCAATGTGATGTACAGTATGGTAACTATAGTTAATAATAGTGTATTGTATATTTGAGAGTTGCTAAGAAGGTAAATCTTAAAAGTTCTCATCATAAGAAAAAAAATATAATTCTGTTTTAAGGATGTTAACTAGAAAGATTGTGGTGATAATTTTGCAATATATACATATATTGAATCATTTATGTAATACACTTGAAACTAATATAATGCTGTATGTCAATTAAATCCCAATTACAGAAAATTCTACAGTTATCCCCACCTAATTCATGACAGTCCTAAGCTAGCTTTTGGGATGAAGCCTCTACTTTAAGAAACTTAGAAACATGGGGATCCCTGGGTGGCTCAGTGGTTTAGAGCCTGCCTTTGGCCTAGGGCATAATCCTGGAAACCTGGGATCAAGTCCCGTGTCAGGTTCCCTGCATGGAGCCTGCTTCTCCCTCTGCCTGTGTCTCTCATGAATAAATAAATAAATAAAATCTCTTTTTAAGATTTTATTTATTTATTCATGAGAGACAGAGAGAGAGACAGAGAGAAAGAGACACAGGCAGAGGGAGAAGCACGCTCCATGCAGGGAGCCCGATGTGGGACTCAATCCCGGGTCCCCAGGATCACACCCCAGGCTGCAGGCGGCACTAAACCGCTGCACCACGGGGGCTGCCAATAAATAAAATCTTAAAAAAAAAAAAGAAAAAGAAACTTAGAAATAAATAAGAAAAGAGAGGGATAAACAAATAATGAGAAAATGGTAGAGTCAGTTCTCAATAAAAAGCATAGGCAAAGGTACAACAGAGGTAGTAGAATAGTATTTGTAAAGGTAATACAATAGAAGGTGACTCGTTCTGCTGGGAGTGTCAGAGAAGGCATCACAGAGAAGATCTGTCTCAATAGGAGCATGTAAGGAGAACAATGGGGAATATTACTGCAGAAAGAACAGGAAAAGGCACAATGATTTTAAAAAGTATGAAGCATTCAGGAACCTAGAAGCAGTTCAGTGTTGCTGGAACATGTGTGGATATGAGCAATGGGTGAGAAAGAAAACTGTTCAGGAGATACATCACTAAGGACCTTATGATGATAAATTTCAGTTTTAATCACAATTGAAACAACTGCAGAAGGGTTTTAAGCAAGAGAGTTTTGTATTTTAGGACAATAACTCTGGTAGCAACCGGAAATGTGAATTGAGATGGGGAAAGCTGAGAATGGAAACTGTTGTGATGTCTCCAAAATAGATGATGCAAGTCTGAACTTGAGCAGTGGGAAAGGAGTGAATAGGATGGCTTCTAGAGATACTTATGAAACAGTAGTTGATAGCTGTGTAATATGAGACAGAAAGGAAAAATAAGGGAAGTTTCTCTAAAGGAAAAAGAAAAAATTTGGCTCAAAAGGAAAAATGGCACAAAAGTGAGAGAAATCTGCTAGAGAAGGAATAGATTCTCTTGTCCCATCACCAAAGATCTTCTTCTTTTGCCTAAAATCATTGAAACAAATTTCTACATAGACACTTTAAATTTAATTATAAAGCTGAAGAACCTAGAACATTAAAATCTAATCAGATATACCTTTCCTAAGTTTTTATTGACTTTTAAATAAGCAGTTAGTTAAAACTACTGTCTTCCACATCTAGGGTTATATTAACCTAAAGGAATCACACAGGCTTCATTTTTCTTGAGCAATTAGGAAAGGTTTTCACTTTTCAATGTGAAGAAAAATCTAATTTGAGAATATTTTCTTTCCTCAACTAGTAGTCAATCATATTATCTTCATGGTAAGCATTTCTCAGGCTTACAACACAACCACATCCCAACTGGATGTTCACAATCCTTAAAAGGATGCTGCCCTCTTCAGCATCTAAAAAAAAAAAAATTCCTTATGAAAGGATCTGAGTGGCTAGGTGATGGGAAAGACAAATACAGCTGCCCAAATTATAGCCAAGTAATCCACTTTTATGTGAGGCAAGAAGATTTTCCTATTGAAGTATCACAATAATTATCAAATCTCAGCTTTAACTGTCACAGTGAAGAACTGGTGTGAAAAGAAAAGGCTTGGGGGATCCCTGGGTGGCTCAGTGGTTGAGCGTCTGCCTTTGGCCCAGGGTGGGACCCTAGGAGTCCCGGGATCGAATCCCACATCGGGCTCCCTGTATGGAGCCTGCTTCTCCCTCTGCCTGTGTCTCTGCCTCTCTTTTTCTGTATCTTTCATGAATAAATAAATAAAATCCTTTAAAAAAAAAAAAGAAAAAAGAAAAAAAGCTCTAAGAAATTCAGAAATCATTTTCCTGTACACTTTGTAACTTGAAGAGGAGGACTTTGCAATCCATATAGCACTTTCTGAAACCCCTGAAACAGAGCAGAAGAACATTAGGAGTAAAAATACAACAAACAAGAAAGGCATGGTTTCTGGTCAGAAAGCAATCAGGAATAAACAGAACATTGTCTAGTATTTCATTTAAGTGGATATAGAAAAGAACATAGACAAGATTTATTACATAAGCACAAATAAAGAGGAATAATATCATAATAACATTCTGAACATTGTATCTGAAACTAATTGGACCAAATGGAGAAACTTGGCAGGCAAGTGGAAACTGTGAAATCCTCTCCCATCTCCCTTCATGACTTGGAATATGACCATTTTAAAGCAGAAAGGTCTAAATTCCCAGATTTAGAGGTGCTTTTTTGATCTAGCTTAGTGAATGAGAACATTGCTTTTCTTAGTCTAGCTTAATGTTTGATGACATTCCTACTTTCCCCCCCACATCCTTTTTCAGTTTAGCCTTTTTGGAGCCCTGAAAAGGACCTAGATTCCCTTCAGGCTTGCAAAGTCCAAATTTTTTTAAACTTTCCTTCTTTCTTTCTTTCTTTCTTTCTTTCTTTCTTTCTTTCTTTCTTTATTGAGAGAGAGAGAGAGAGAGACTATGAGCAGGGGGAGGAGCAGAGGGAGAGGGAGAAGCAGACTCTCCCCTGAGCAGGTAGCTCAATGCTGGGACTCAATCCCAGGACCCTGGAATCATGACCTGAGCTGAAGGTCCATGCTCAACCAACTGAACTACCCAGGCTTGCAAATTCTAGACACTATGTGATCCTCAGAATTTTTTTCCCACCGCCCAGCATCCAGGCATCCTTGCCAACAGTTCCTCCATCTCTTTTGGGAAACCTCTTTCACAGGGTACAGTCTTAGTGAAACTATAATCAAGATGCCCTGCCCTCAACCTCTGATGAAATTCAGAGGCCCCTCAAGAGTCCCTCTGAGGGATGAGATTCTTCCTCTACCTACCCTCCCATGGTCTGGGGTTGGGACCTTTCAGATTCCCTATCCTAGTTCTTCAATCTCCCATGTATTTATTTTAGTTATAGCACCATATTTCTGAGTCTGGTTCTCCATTCTTTCCATCAATCCCAGGTATTGAGAGCCTTCCCAACCAAAAAAAAATCTTTTTTGCTTAATGTGACTGAAGTTGGTTTCTTCTATTTGCAATTCAAGCACAGTGACAGGTTCATAACACTGGAAATGCTGGTGACCATTTTTAAACTTCTCTATTCAATCTAAATTAAACCCAGAACACAATTTTATTTATAGAAGAGACTCTTAATGGTAATAACCCAGAATGCATAGAAGGTAGCATTGCAAGACATTACCACACTTCAAAGATTTCTGTAAAAAACGTCTTGCTTAACAGCAAAAGATTCAAGCAGATTGAAAGGATCAGGAAACTCAATGATGCTGGGGCTCCCAATTAGAGGAAACTGTTGTTTATCTTCCCAGCATTAAATTATACCTAAGTCTCTCGACATCAGATAAACTTAAATTATCCTTTAGCCTCCAAGGCAGAGTTCCTATACTTAATTTAATTTCCCTTAGCCTTGTCTTGGCAGCTTTTGTCTTCCCGGACCATCTCAGGGGATGGTTTCAATAGGCAATGCAGAGCAGCACCTCTGAGAAACCCAGCCAAGTTTTATCAACTGGCAAGAGCATATACCCTTTTTCAATTAGCTCACATTTCTTATAGATTAATAATAATTCACTCTGAGCAGGTGTGCTGTGTTTTTATTACACAATATTTCCATCATTGCACAGCTGTGTATCCTTAGATGCCCCACACTGGAGCTACCAGCAGGCTTCACTATGTCTCATTCTAGGTGAAAGGCAGAAATCAGGAGGAAAAAAAAAAGAGTACAATTGTTAATATCATTCTTTCACATTAATAGGATTCAAAATCCTAAATAAAATTTTAAGACAGCTTTCTTTTTCAAGCCTGGTAGGAGAATCTTTTTTTTATAAAAGGCCTGATGCCTTTTTTAAGGGCTCATCTGAATAATCTTTGCATTAACTAAAAGTCAACTGATTAATAACTTAATCATTAGAGTGACAGCCCATAATATCCACAGGCACCACCAACTCTCAAGGGAAAAGGACTATATAAGGCATGCAAACCACAGGCAGAGAATATTTGGAGACATCTTAGAATTCTTCCTAGCACAACAGTCATGATCTAAAGTAGGTAAATCAAAATATAGAGGAACGAGCATACTATCCAAGCTTATATTTAGACATTTTACAACTAAAAAAAAAACAAAACAAAAAAAACAGTTAAACATAGGTTGCTTTTGAAAAATGGATCTGGGCAAAAAGTAAAATTGCTGCTTCTTATCAAATGCCTTTATGCACTATTTGATTTATTTAACCCTATACATACGTTATCTCAATAAAATCAAAGGAAAAGGAAAGTTCATTAACAAATTATATGGTTTATTTTTACTTTGTGTGTCATCTAAAGCTGTGAACATCTCTAACTTTTTGACGTGACTTTCTCCTGTTTTTCCTCCTATCTTTCATACTAGTTCTTTCTTTTCATTTTATTTTATATTACACAAGAAAAAATGCTATTGTTGAAAGTTAGAAACCACAGATGGGCAGTGGAAAAATCCCACCTTCACAGGCATATTCTCCTATACTCTTCTTAGATGTTCAAGTTAGTCTAGATTAACTCTGGACTTATTTCCTTAACCCTCCAATTACTCTCCCTGGATACTTCATCCATTCCTGTGGCTTCAAGAACCTTCTCTGTGCTGATGGTAATCAAATATGTACTTAATAGCCTTGACCTCCCTCTTGAGTTCCACATACATATTTTTTAATTGTCCCAGATATCTCCAACTACTTAATGCACCAGCATCTCAAATCTATTAAGTCTAAAATTTATTATTTGATACCGCCAAGTCTTCTCTTCATATTTCCTCTATCAGTTGATAGTATAACCATTCACTCAGTGTTTCAAACTATAATTTTGGCATCTGTCACATCTGCCTATTCCTCATCATTCATGGTCACCAAGTTCTTCTGACTATACATCAGACTTGCTCCATATCTGACACTGTCTCACCATCACCACTGCTACCTCTTGACCAATCCTCATGTCTTTTATTTCCACCTACTAATCTCCCACTTTCTAATCTATCCTCTATTCTCTATGCCCCCAGGGCCCATCTTCCTAAAAGCCAACTTTGATGTTTCCACTCGCTGGTTGGAAACTTTCTCCCTAATTTCCTTTACAATAAAGCCCAACTCAATTCTCATCCTCATCTCTATTGGCTCCTCATCCCTCCCTTCATGCTCTTTCTCACACTCTCCCATGCAAGCACAATCTACCTTCTAGCCATACTGAATTTCTCACCATTTGATAAATATGCCATGTTCCTTTATAATTACCTAATTCTACACATGTAATCATCTCTGCCTAAAATGTTCTAGCCTCATGTCCATCAATTCTTGTTCCTTCCTTGTCCTTCTCCCTCTCACCTTCTTGCACACTGCCTCCTATAGCAAACTTCTCACCATTTTATGAACACACTTGTTCTTTGACAATCCTGTGTCTTTCATATATTTTTCTCTCTACATGGGGCGCATTTATCAAACTCCTACTCATTTTCCAAGATCCAGCTCAAATTCTGACTCCTCTAGCAGAGATTTCCTCATCTCCTCACAAAAAACTCATTCCCTTAACTCACAACATACAATTCTTAATATGATTACTGTATTTTTCATTATTATCTCATTTATTATCTTCTTCACTCAACCAAGACCATCTTCAGGACAGACAACCTCTATTATTTGTATCTATATCATTAGTACCAAACACAATTCCTAGTGTACTAGTGTACTAATTTTCCTAGTGTACCTAGTGTACTAATTTTACAAAACAAAATTAATTTGCACATATACAGTCAGTTGATTTATGAAAATGGGGACAATATGGTGCATATCCTTCTGAAAAAGTGAATCTTGTTCTTCCCTCACACCATATGCAAAAATTGATTCCAGATTAATTATAAATTCATATAAATTCCAGATGATTTAAAAATAAAGTTTCCAGAAGATAAATTTGGAATATATCTTTTTTTTAAGATTTTTTAAAGATTTTATTTATTTATTCATGAGAGACACAGAGAGAGAAAGAGGCAGAAACATAGGCAGAGGGAGAAGCAGGCTCCACGCAGGGAACCCAATGTGGGACTCAATCCCGGGTCTCCAGGATCATGCCCTAAGCCGAAGGGCAGGAGCCAAACCACTGAGCCACTCAGGGATCCCCAAGATTTTATTTTTAGGTAATCCATACACCCAATGTGGGACTTGAACTGACAATCTCAAGACCAAGAGTTGCATGTTCTACCACATGAGCAAGCCAGGTACTCCTGGAATACATCTTTATGACCTTGGAGCAAGCAAAGACTTCTTAAACAGGATACAGAGTATGTTAATCATAAAATAAATGATTGTTATTAAATAAAACTACATAAAAATTTAAAAACCTCTGGTCATAAAAAGACATAACTAAGAAAAGGAAAAGTCACAGAGTGGAAAAGATATTGGCAATACAGCCACCTAACAGATGGCAATACAGCCACCTAACAGAATTTATACCACCTACAAATTTATTTTTTATAAAAAAGAAACCAGGCAACCAATAGGAAAAAAAAAAGAAGAAATTATTCACAGAATATAATAACTGATATAAATATGAGAAAGTATTTCATTAGTCATCAGAGAAATGTAAATCAAACTCACAAATGAGGTATCAACCTGTAAATGTTACCTTATAAGGTAAAAAGGTCACTGTGAATGGGATGAAGTTAAGGAACTTAAGATGGAAAGATCATCCTGGATTATTCAAGTGGACCCTAATGCCATTACATGTATCTTTAAAAGAGGGAGACTTGACTACACAGAAAAGAAGGTGATATAAAGACAGAGTAGAGAGAGATTTGAAGATGCTATCCTTGAAGATTGGAGTGATGTGGCTGCAAGCCAGAGAATTCTGACAGCCACTAGAAGCTGGAAGAGGCAAAAAATGTATTCTCTCCTAGAACTTCCAGAGGGAGTGTCACCCTGACAACACCTTTATTTCAGCCCAGTGATAAAGATTTTGGACTTCAGGCCTTCAGAACTGTAATAGAATAAACTTTTGATGTTTCAAGCCACCAAGGCTGTGGTAATTTATTACAAGAGCTATAAGGAAATAATACAGGTACTACATATCAACCCCATCTCCATTTAATAACACTGTTAAACACTGAAAATTATGTGATAGCTCTAGAAATAATATTTTTTTCAAATTTTTCTAATAAGTGCATTTTTTGAATTTCCCAATTGATATTATAGACTGGAGCATCTTATATAACATAGAGATATTCACAGCAAGGGACAAGATATGACAAACATGGAATATAATGTTACTCAGTACATCACAAAGATCTTTAAAAATATGTTTGTTGCAATGTTTCTAGTACCAAAGTACCTTTTGTCTGCTAAGGGCTGAGCTTTAACACTACTTAAAACTCCAAATGGTGTTAAATACAGCCTTCTAGCTCAAAAACTCAGTGTATAAAAGGTACTTATTTAATTGATTAAGGATTATTTAAAATGCAAGTATATACTGACACACTGAGATTTCAAAAGGTTCTCAAATAAAACTTAAGTGCTTTACAGTAATTCATTAATCCACTTATCTTCATATGAATGCTTCAACTAATTACAGCATATTGTATTCTCAATGAATATATCCCAATTCACCCAAAAGATTAAAGTTTTATCCAATGCATACTTATCAAGTACTAATATATACAAAGCAATGTGTTGTTACTTGCTGATGTTGGGAGGTAGAGGAGTGGGCAATACCAAAAAAAATTTTTAAGTGCTGATTTCTGCTGTATAGAAGAAACTACAAGCACTAAGATAGACCTACAGGAAGAAAAGAAACATAAGTATCTATATTTATCAAAATACTGTTTTTCTAAGTGCTATAAGAGATTTAGGTAAAAAGGTTAGAGTTCAGAAAAAGGAGAAATTTCTATACAGTTTACATGGGAAGAGGGAGAAGGCAATGAAAATGGTTCACAGAAAAGGTGGTCCTTGAATGATCTATCGTGCCAAGATGAACAGTCCCAGTGGTGAGAACAGCATACACAAGTACAGAGGTGACAAAGTGCCATGTGTCCAAATTTCTGTAGAGATCATTTTTGCCTGGGACATAATTTTGCAGAAAAAAAAAAGATAGATTGGAAACAAACAGTAAAAGCCTTAAATGCCATGCTAAGGTGGCTGGATTTTGTCTATTAGCCATGAAAATCCACAAGAAGTTCTAAAGCAAAGGAATAAGATCAGGAAGAGAACACAGGGGGGAAGTGATTCAGGTTATATCTCTGCCACTTACACTAATCTCAGGCAAAATTACTTGTGGAAATAGCTCTGGAGCTATTTCTATAAATGGAGATAACTAAAATAATGACCTCCTAGAATTGCTATGAAGGTCAAAATAAATAAGGAATGTGACAGTATTGTATAAACTTTAAAACAGGATAAGTAAAAGGTATAAAATATAAAGTTCAGACTTACATTAATAATTCAGGCAGAGTTAATAAGGGCCTGAAGTATCAATTGGAAACCTAAGGACCAGATGCATATGACAGAGCCTGCCAAAATTATTCAAACTATACAATCCTAAACTTGCTCAGTTGCTTGCTCCGTCTTTCCCATTTCTTCCCACAAAAGTTGCAATAATGGCTCTAGCCCATGCTTTCTCCTCACTCTTTGCATCCTGACAGCCCCCCAGCCTTCCCCAGTGCCCCATAGCACTGAATGCCTCTTCCTCTTGCAAACTGTAAAAAAATATTTTTCAGCAATCTTCTCTCATTTTGAGGAGCAGCCAGGGTGGCTCAGTGGTTTAGTGCCGCCTTCAGCCCAGGGCCTGATCCTGGAGATCCAGGATCAAGTCCCACATCAGGCTCCCTGCATGGAGCCTGCTTCTCCCTCTACCTGTGTCTCTGCCTCTCTCTCTCTCTCTCTCTCTCTCTCTCTCTTTCTCTGTGTGTGTGTGTGTGTGTGTGTCTCATGAATAAATAAATAAAATCTTTAAAAAAAAATCTTCTCTCATCTTTTGGACTCACCACATCTGAATTTTAAAATCCTAGGTATATTTGTAAATGGTCACAGAAGTTTTATGGAGAACAAATAATCAGGGAAGGGTGTTAGGAAATGCTGGGTAGTCAGGATGGTCAGGGAAGGCCTTTCTGATAAGGAGATAATCTACTCAGAAGCCTGAGCAGGCATAAGGATAGGGGGCGAGCCCATTACAGGTAGAAGAACAAGTGCAAAGGAGCAGGGAAAAAATACGGGAGTCAGAATGGTGGAATGCTATAAGGAAAGAAGAAACAATATCAAACAGGTAAGAGAGGAAGCAGCTCCTGAAGACTCTGATCAACATTAGTAAGGATTTTGTCTTTTACTCTGAACAAGAGAGGAAATAACTAAGGGCCTTCAGAGAAGAATGACATGATGTGATCGTGTTTAAAAGCACCACTCTGGCTGCTGTGTGGAGAATATATGGGCAAAAGAGAAAGCAGAGTATACATCAGGATGCTTTTGCAGTAATCCAGAAAAAAAGGTAGTGGTGACTTGTACCAAAGACTGCAAGCTGACTCTAGGTAAGGGAACTGGTAGTTGGAGCAAAGGAGTGAAGGGAGGATTTTCACTCTCGATTTTTTTAATATAAATTTATTTTTTATTGGTGTTCAATTTGCCAACATATAGAATAACACCCAGTGCTCATCCCATCAAGTGCCCCCCTCAGTGCCCGTCACCCAGTCACCCCCACCCCCCACCCACCTCCCCTTCTACCACCCCTGGTTCATTTCCCAGAGTTAGGAGTCTCGATTTTTTTTTAAGGTAAACCATGTGAATATTGTGCCTATACAAAAAAAGTTAACTAAGCTTTGTATAAATTCCATATGTATTCCATTACACTGTTTTTCCATTTCTTCAGCTTCAGAACTTCAAAGCATAAAAGTTGTGACGATTAAGGCATAAGCTTTCATAGACATGTGAAAAGTTCTATTAACCAAAAGAACACCCTATCACAGCAGATAACTGAGATTTTACCTAATATATTCAGATTAATTTTTAAAGTACTAAAGCTAAATAGCTTTTGGTATGTCTCCAATATACAAAAAGAGCTTTATACTTGGAAATACCTGTGATAAAACTTTCACTAAGTCATTTTAATAATAATTGAAAATGTATATAACTGAATGCTTCATAATTTGCAATAATCTTCTTCCTCAAAGTATATTCTTTTCCCTTGTCTATATCGCTTATCTAAAAAGAGGATTCATTTAAATATTTCAAGCTTTTCAACAATATGATCTAGTTCAATATTATTAGTAAGTTATTGATATTCCATAATCAAAACAAATTTACAGATGAATTTCCGCACTTATACAATTATTTCAATTGCCACTTGAAATAAACAGCACCAGTATTCAAATCCTAAGTGTTGATATAAATATTGAAAATATTAAACTCTGGAGAAGTTTTAAACCTTGAGACTATATACATTAAAAGTGTTGTTACATGTTGCTATCTTCATTACCTTAAACGTAAATTACTTTCACCAGCATGTTTTGAAGAATCTTACTCATTTTTGCTGATTCCCTAAGTAAGGTAAATATAACTATTAATTTGGAAATACTGGCAATCTACAGATACAAAGTATTATAATCCAAATAAATCAAGATAAATGTCTAAACTTCAGAAAAGATTTGTGATAATATTAAAATTTGAAAGCTCATTTGTTATAAATTGTTTAAAATGATTCACAGCTATTTGTTATAAGGTGAATTTCAATCTGCAATGAAGACTGTACAACTATTTAAAACCTCCAGTTAGCAAATCAATTATCTCATAATGAATGGCAAGTGACATCAACTGTAAATATGTGTCACAAGGATCATGTACAATTTTAATAGAGATGTTTGGAAAAGAAAAACACTGAACAGTAGGTATTAACATAGTAATGCAGCACTTATTTGTGACAACTATATAGGACCCAGAAAATAATGCCTAAATATCAATAAGTGCATTTACAATATAATTCTATAACCCCTAACTTCTTCAAATGACTGCTTATATTACTCTAAACGAGCAGTATTTGAACATTTTGGTCTCAGGATCTCTTTACCTTCTTAAAGATTATGGAAGACCACATACACAAAAGAGCTTTTTGTCCATATCAATCAATTATACCCTTACAGAAATTAAACTAAGGAAATATTGAAGTATGTTTCAATTTACTTATTTAAAAATCATAATAAATTTATATCTTAACATTAGAGCAACTATGTCATCACATAATGTAGCTTCTGGAAAGGGGGAAAAGAAGAGTCCTTTGTATTATATGGAAAAGTTAAAATGGAAAAAGTTTTCACCTTCCAGACTCCTGAAGCCAAGAACTACTTTGAGACTGCTGCTCCAGGCAGCCCCGGTGGCGCAGCGGTTTGGCACCGCCAGCAGCCTGGGGTGTGATTCTGGAGACCTGGGATGGAGTCCCACATCGGGCTCCCTGCATGGAGCCTGCTTCTCCCTCTGCCTGTGTCTCTGCCTCTCTCTCTGTGTCTAAGAATAAATAAATAAAATCATAAAAATAAAATAAAATAAAAAAGGAAAGAAACTGCGTTCCACTCCCTAGCCGACTTACCAAAGGAAAAGAGAAAGGACCCAAACAGATAAAATCATGAAGGAGAGAGGAGAAATAACAACCAACACCACAGAAGTACAATTATAAGAGAATATTACGAAAATTTATATGCCAACAAATCTGGAAGAAATGGCCAAGTTCCTAGAAACAAACTACCCAAACCGAAACAAGAAGAGATAGAAAATTTGAACAGACCCATAACCGGCAAAGAAATTGAATTCAATAATAAAAAAAAAAATCTCCCAACAAACAGAAGTCCTGGGACAGATGGCCTCCCAGAGGAATTCTACCAGACATTTAAAGAAAACTTCATGCCTAGTGTCCTCAAATTGCTCCAAAAAATAGAAGTGGAAGGAAAACTGCCAAGTTCCCTCTACAAGGCCCCCATTACCTTGATTCCAAAACCAAAGACCCCAGTAGAAAGGAGAATTACAGGCCCATATCTCTGACAAGCATGGATGCAAAAATTCTCAGTAAAATACTAGCAAATCAAATCCAACAGTACATTGAAAGCATCATTCACCACAATCAAGTGGGATTTATTCCTGGGCTGCAGGGTGGTTCAGTATTTGCAAACCAATCGACGTGATACGCCGCGTTAATAAAAGAAAGGAGATCAACCACACAATCCTGTCAACAGATGCAGAAAAAGCCTATGACAAAATACAGCATCCATTCTTGATAAAATCCCTCAACGAAGTAGGGATAGATGGAACATACCTCAACATCATAAAGGCCATATGCAAATGACCCACAGCTGATATCATCATCAATGGGGAAAAAAACTGAGAACTTTTCCTCCAAGGTCAGGAACAAGACAGGGATGACCACTCTCACCACTGTCATTTAGCATAGTACTGGAAGTCCTAGCCTCAGCAATCAGACAACAAAAAGAAATAAAGGGCGTCCAAATCAACAAGGAAGAAGTCAAACTTTCACTGTTTGCAAACAACATAATACGCTATGTAGAAAACCCAAAAGATGCCACCAGAACATTTTTTGCTAGAACTGATACACGAATTCAGCAAAGCTGCAGGATATAAAATCAACGTGCAGAAATCTGTTGCATTTCTATACACCAATAATGGAGCAGCAGAAAAATAAATCAAGGCATCAATCCCCTTTGCAACTGCACCAAAGACCTTAAGATACCTAGGAATAAACCTAACCAAAGACAGAAAAAGATCTGTACTCTGAAAACTATAGAACACTTATGAAAGCAATTAAAAGAGGACACAAAGAAGTGGGAAAAAATTCCATGATCATGTCTTGGAAGAAGAAACATTGTTAAAATGTGTACACTACTCAAAGCAATCTACACATTTAATGCAATCCCTATCAAAATACCAACAGCATTTGTCACAGAGCTACAACAATCCTAAAATTTGTGCAGAGCCAAAACAGACCCCAAATAGCCAAAGCAGTCTTCAAAAAGACAAGAAGCAAAGCTAGAGGTATCACAATTGTGGACTTCAAGCTATAGTACAAAGCTGTAGTGATCAAGACAGTATGGTACTGGCACAAATACAGACACATAGATCAATGGAACAGAATAGAGAACCCAGAAATGGACCCACGACCATATGGTCAACTAATCTTTGACAGAGCAGGGAAGAATATCCAATGGGAAAAAGGACAGTGTCTTCAACAAGTGGTGTTGGGGAAAGTGGACAGCAACATGCAGAAGAGTGAACCTGGACCACTTTCTCACACCATACACAAAAATAAATTCAAAATGGATGAAAGACCTACATGTGAGACAGGAAGCCATCAAAATTCTGGAGGAGAACACAGCCAGCAACGTCTTTGACCTCAGCCACAGCAGCTTCTTACCAGGCACATCTCTGGAGGCAAGGGAAATAAAAGCAAAAATGAACTACTGGGACTTCATCAAGATAAAAAAAAGCTTCTGCACAGTGAAGGAAACAATCAACAAAACTAAAAGGCAGCCTACAAGATGGGAGAAGATGCCTGCAAATGACCTATCTGAAAAATGGTTAGTATCCAAATTCTCTAAAGAACTTCTCAAATTCAGTACCCCAAACCCAAGCAATCCAGTTAAGAAATGGGCAGGATATTTGAATAGACATTTTTCCAGAGAAGACGCCCAAATTGGCTTACAGACATATGAAAAGATGCTCCACATCACCCATCATCAGGGAAATACAAATCAAAACCACAATGAGATACCACCTCAGACCTGTCAGAATGGCTAAAATTAACAACACCGGAAACAACAGGTGTTGTCGAGGTTGCTGAGAAAGGGGAACCTTCTTTACACTGTTGGTAGGAATGCAGACTGGTTGCAGCCACTCTGGAGAACAGTTTGGAGGTTCCTTAAAAGTTAAACGTAGACTTACTTTACGATCTAGCGATTGCACTACTAGGTATTTACCCAAAGGACAGACAAATACAGATTGGAAGGGGTACATGCATGTTTATAGCAGCATTATCGACAATAACCAAACTATGAAGAGAGCCCAAATGTCCATCTTCTGATGGATAGAAGAGGCGATATGTATATATGTGTGTGTGTCTATATATGTATATATATAGACACATATATAATGAAATATGTATATAAATGTATACATACACATAATGGAATATGCATATATGTATATAAAATATATAATTGAATATATGCATAATATATATCATATATACATATAATGGAATATTACTCAGCCATCAAAAAATCGAAGCCTTGCCATTTGCAATGATGTGGATGAAACTAGAGTGCGTTATGCTAAGTGAAATAAGTCAGTCAGAGAAGGACAAACACCAAATCATCTCATTCGTATGTGGAATTTAGGAGACAGAACATATGGACATATGGGAAGGGGGAAAAGATAAAAAAGGAGAGAGAGAAGCCATAGGAAACTGTTAATAATAGAGAACAAACTGAGGGTTGATGGAGGGAGATAGGTGGTGAATGGGCTAGATGGGTGATGGGTACTAAACAGGGCACTTGTGTTTAGCACTGGGTGTTTTATGTAAGCGATGAATCACTGAATTCTACTCCAGAAACCAATATTGCACTATGCGTTAACGAAGTAAAACTTATTTATTTATTTAAGATTTAATTTATTTATTCATGAGAGACAGAGAGAGAGAAAGAGACAGAGAGAGAGAAAGAGAGAGGACACAGGCAGAGGGAGAAGCAGGTTCCATGCAGGGAGCCCAACTCAGGACTCGATCCCAGGACTCCAAGATCACGAGCTGGGCCAAGAGCAGGTGCTAAACTGCTGAGCCACCCAGGGATCTCCCCATTTCAAAAAAATCTAAGAGAAGTGTAACTAGTAGTGAAGGTAAAATGTAAGTTAGTCAAGGCCAAGGATCTTTTTTTTGCCCACTTATGCATCTCATATCTTTAAAACCTGACCTGGCACAAAGCTTATGCTCTGTCAATATTCAGTGAAAGATTGAAGACAGAAGAGAGACTGATGAAATATATCCTGAAATAGAAGATGGAGGATAGAATTAAGGTGATCATCTTCCTTTCATGCTGGAGACAAAAAAAGGAATAGCACATGTAGATAGATTTAGAGGTAAGGGAGAGCGAAATTATGCCCAATGATATCTATATTGTCATTGAAGTAGAAGGTCAGGCCCCAGGTTGAGACTGAGGATGAAAATAGAATAGAATGGTTGCAAAATAGAAAATTCAGTTAAACAGAGGGTTAAATCTTTGAAACTCCTCCCTAAAAGTGGGAAAGGAATCTTACTTGGGATGCCTACAGGGTCTACTGAATAGTTTTGGAATTCTAGCTTAGGAATGTGAGCCAAGCAATTTGATGAGGCAATTCTTTTCTATCATTATGTAATTTATTTTTTAGTAGTCTGAAAACCAGTGAAGATAAAATATGCCCATGACTGTCTAAGTAAGTGTTGTGGAATGTCAAAGGAAATTGAAGGTATGGCTATAAAATGGTAGAAATAACAATGAGATGGAAGCAAACTATGAAATTTGTCAGGGTGTTGTGAGAGTTACATGAGGTAATGCTCATATAACACTTAGAATAGTGCCTGGTAGAATGAACACTCAATCAATGTTAATTATGACTCCTGGTTCAGTTGGAAAGATGTAATTAAAGGGAAGGGACTGATTGGGAAAGTGGTTAGGATGGTAGGCTCACTGATAGGTAAGCATTGAGATGATCAGAGAAATTAGGTATTGTCTAGTTTTACAGTTCAGGATTCCAGAAATGCAGTGCTTCTGAATGATGACAAAGTTTTGAGTATTTCCTGAGAGATGATTGCTGCAGTAGAGGCCAAGTTTGTGATAGCAGTCCAAGTCAGACAATTGTGTGGTTACTATTTAGTGGATCTTCCATGTGAGTAATTAAATCAGAATGTGACAGGACTTTGTCTTTGAAGGGGTATCCTGAGCCAGATACTGGAGATCTTAATGAACATTGGGGGAGTGCTGTGGAGGTTAATAATGACAGTGAAAAGAACGGGAAGAGAATAGTGGTTATATATATAATGGTGGAGGCTTCAAATGAGAGGGCACTATTGAAGGATATTAAGAAAAAAAAGTTCTAGCTCTGAAGTGTTAGCATGCAGCCTGGAGAGTAGCTGGACTCTGAGATTGCCCCAGCATTCTCTTTTCTGATCACATGGATACAAAGGATAGAGATGGCACGTTGGCTTTCTCCCAAGGTCTTAGTCACTTCACCCTCTCTAATCAGTCTATTTTTGTTAAATTAGGTTCAGAATAGCAATTTCTTTATTGGCTACTCTGTTTCCTGAGAAGTGGAATTATCAATATAGCAGAGAAATTTGGGGATATTTCAAGTTACCGGCTATGTGAGAATCAAATGAGACTACTTACAAATGTTTTGAAGAGGGTGAAGTCTTCCAAATATCTTTATCCTTATAAATCACATTATAGTATCTACATGTGATTTTACTAAGTTATATTTTAGAGAGAAGTAAAATTTTATTTTTTAAATTTATTTTTTAAGATTTTATTTATTTATTTATTTATTTATTTATTTATTTATTTATTTGAGAGAGAGAGACCATACATGAGGGGGGAGAGGGAGAGGGAGAAACAGGCTCCCTGCCTAGCAGGGAGCCGGATATAGGACTTGATCCTAAGACCCTGGGGTCACCACCTGAATAGAAGATAGACACAACCAACTGAGCCACCCCAAGTGCCCTGGTAAGTAAAATTTTAATAAACAAAGACCAATATTGTTGTGCCAATTATTAAGTTTTTAAGTTTTTTTAAAAGGTTTTATTTATTCATGAGAGAGGCAGAGACATAGGCAGAGGGAGAAGAGGCTCCCTGCGAGGAGCCTGATGCAGGACTCGATCCCAGGACCATGCGATCACAACCTGAGCCAAAGGCAAGATGCTTAACTACTGAACCACCCAGGTGCCCCCAGTTTTTAAGCCCTTCTGTATTCTGCTTTGTAATGCTGGGACTTGGACTCTATAAACTCCATTTCTGTTATCTGGCCCCCTGTTAGGCTCTGCCAGTTGGAGGAATTGGAGGAAGAATGGGAGATTGAAGGAGAAAGAAGGGACTTGCTCCATTCCTGTTGGCTTCTAGTTTTCTTCCTTTCTTTTTCTGTTCCTGTATTAGTCCAGTGACACTTCACCAGGCAGCTGCAGCTCCCTTCTACAATGTTGACTGAGATGGCTTTCCAACACTGGCAATATCTCCAGCCCGCAACGTAAGCACCAGGCAAGCAACATTCCCTCTTCAAAAGTTGGAGTCCCCACAAGGTCACCCCTCTACATTTCTAGATTTTAACAACTACTTCCTTGTTCGCTTAACCTTAAGGGTGGTGCTAGCTGCTTCCTGCAGTTGCTATTTCTGTAATATCTTTTCTTACTTTTCTAGTTGCCAGTTCTTTGTTGTAAAATCCCTCTGCTCAAAGAACTGGTATGGTTTCTGCCTCCCGATTGTACCCAGACTGATATAATTGTCTTACTGATTTTTATTTTTTTTCTTACTTATTTTTAAATTTGTGAACAGTTTAGGGTTATATCTTAATTGTATGTAACATGCACTTATTATATAATGCTGTTTAGTGTACAATATTCTTCCAAAAATTAATTGTAAAAATATTATGGATAGAAATGAAAACCAAATAAGTTTAATTTTATGAGAAACTTGCTGCATTGCCCTTACTTCTTTTTCATTTTACTGCAGACTAATGATTATTTCATCAGATCCTCACTGGCCTGTGGTCAGCCATTTGGGAACTACCTACTTAGTACAAAGGACTAAGTTTTAAATTAAAATGTTTCACTTTGGCCCAGACTCACATACTTAGGTGATACAATTGACATTTCTGAGCTCCAAATAAAACCAGATTAAGTTCTAAATTTACTTTGGAAAGACAGGATATAAATGCCTATCATAAAAATTCAGTTTAAGGTGGTTAATTTGAAAATCTCCAGGATCAGCATTGCTCCTTTGGTATCTTTCCTCCCTACAGCACTCTTAAACGTAAGGTAGAAATCTTCAGTGTGCCCTCAATAATGTGCTTTCTTCCTTTATCATTTACAAGCCCGAAAAGTTAAAGATGAGTAAGTTTAAAAGAATTCTGGGGAGGACACTCTGAACTGTCATTCTTTCATGGGACAGAACCTGTGCTAATGATTCTGGTTTTAACTATGAAATCAAAATAGATTAGTTCTTGGTAGCCAAGGACATTACTTTGCTTCTATCAGTAGATAGATCAATTGAAAAAATGTAGGAACGAGTAAAATAATGAATTAAAAAACACAATCTTTCCATTCTACTTGCTAACTCATCTCAGAGCACCACCCAGTTTATTTCCATTATTCATGCTCACATATTCTTTACCTCTTTTTTCTCAGCGCGTATCTTAGTGTTCTAGAGCATCTTCTGTATTCTACATTCATAATTTTGCTTTTGCCTCTAAACTTCCAAAATAACAATATTTACCTCTAAAGAGGCTATACTGTATGGTCTTTTTATTTTTTTATTGGAGTTCAATTTTCCAACATATAGCATAACACCCAGTGCTCATCTCATCAAGTGCCCCCCTCAGTGCCCATCACCCAGTCACCCCATCCCCCTGCCCACCTCCCTTTCCACCACCCCTTGTTCGTTTCCCAGAGTTGGGTGTCTCTCATGTTATGTCACCCTCACTGATATTTCCCACTCATTTTCTCTATATGGTCTTTTTTTAAAAAAGATTTTATTTATTTATTCATGAGAGACACAGAGAGAGGCAGAGATATAGGCAGAGGGAGAAGTAGGCTCCCTACGGGGAGCCTGATGCAGGATTTGATCCCAGGATCCCAGGATCATGCCCTGAGCCAAAGGCAGATGCTCAACCACTGAGCCATCCAGGCATCCCTAAATTATATGGTTTTAGGGTTGATCTAATCTGGGTGTGGTCTCCCAATAACCTAATTTATTGGACAGGGATTATGTTTTGATTAACATCTATATTTAAATTTTTTATGTATGTGTTAATGGGCAGAGAGCTAATAATGAATTTATTTTTTCTCTTTCCATAGAGTACCTCTTTCCTGGCTAGATAGAAATATTTCAGTGATCATAAAATTATTTTGGTGAACATAGATTTTAGGTATAGGGAGAAGTATGATCCTAAAACATATTTAAACCAAACTATTTCAAATTGTCCAGTTCATCCTTCCAGTTTTTGGGTTGTGTTATTTTATTAAACCATAATTATATTGACTCTCCTTTATTTGGAAATGATATAAATAATACTTAAAAATTTTTATTACCAAAAAAAAAATTTTATTACCATATTCTTTGTTGGAACTTGTCATTTTGAATTACATTTATTTCAACCAAAGATAATTAATTTTCTCTGAACTTTGTTTGATCTTACCTTTAGTTTAATTCTAGAAACATGCCATAATTGTTTGTTTCAGGTGGCTACAATTATTTTTATTTTAGATATTTCCTTTTACTCATTTATAAAACCTTCTGAATGTTTGCCAGGAAAAAATCACAAATGATCCTTAATGATGAAAAAAAGTCAACAAAAGTTAGAAAGTTCCACCAATTTACAACAAGTAAATGAGCAAAGGTAGTTAAGTCTATGATGACCACTGTGGTGGACACTTCTGTGATTACTGTCTAACGTTCAACTCAGAAGAGTTGCTCATTACTTGGAATGATCTCCAATACATGCAGTGTGTACCCAGTGACAACTATATGCTGACCTTGACTTCCTGTCTGTAACTGACTTTCCAGGATGATTTATCTGATTTGACCTTGCTTAATCACATTCTTTCTCGCAAGAGTTTAAAATTTGGAATTGAGAATGAAGAGTAGAAGTTTTAGGAACTGGATCAGATCAATAGCAACTTCAAACACAGTCTGTGAACTCCTGTGTTTAAGATCGCCAGTTGCCTTTGCTCTTGCCCTTTCTTGGTATTTGTTTTCAAATTATTCTTGAATTCTGTGAGTTTTCCTAGTATCCTACTAATAAGGTTATCTTTTGGTTTAGACTTATCAGGATCGACTATAGTTTTTTGTAACAAAAATACCCCAGTGGAATAAAAAGAACATTGAATGAAAGGGGATATTCTTAAATTACTGGAAATTAGAAAACAGACATGTAATATTAAAACCAGGTTGGAAATAAAATCTTAGGTTGTTAAGGCTTCAGGGAATTTATTCTTTAAATGTTGCCTTTAACAAATTCCTTTATAAATAGTAAATGCTATTCTGCTTTGATTTAAACAGCTTATTCCTATAATGACAGCATTATCATTAACCTAAAAAGTATCTTTTAGTCTAATTTATGATTTTTAGAACTGTTGAAAATAGGAGAAACATTTTATTTGGCAACTGTATTATAAACAAACCTTGCAGTCTCTCAGAGGGGAGAGGAATTACTTTAGTTACTTTCAGAGTGTTTCAGAGTAATATCAATCTAGATTTGGGGAGATGGTTTTTAATTATAGGAAATAGTTTGCTATATTTGACCCACATAACACCTAGCTTTCCAAACTGTTAAACCTGAACACTCTTGTGTTGTCTCAATCAGGAAATGTGGAAAAATAACTCACATTGGTAAATTTTGGTTGTGTATGTTGCTAAGATAATTCCTTATCTTCATTCATTTATTCTATAATTATTTATTGCATGCCTCTTATGTGTTTGGCTCTGTACTAGTGTCTGAGATCATCAATTAAAAAGTAGACAAAGATTTCTGCTCTTGAGATGCTTACATTCTAGTTTTAGAATGGATTTATTTTTTGTTGTTAACTCAGTTAAATTTCTGTTGCCTTGAAACCATTTTGAAGCTCATTCAGATTGTATCATTCAGCATTATTTAGGGTACTGTTAATTTGTGGGGGTGGGACTGATGGTAATGGACAAGCATCTACTACACAGACATCAAAAATTATTTAAGATGGCTATTATTTTGTGTTAGAATTCATTGAGTCCTAGAACAATGTTTATGTCTTCATTTTGGTTAAAAAAAGATTAATATGGCAGATTAGAAACTAGGAAATTCATGAATATATCTGCATATTTATAGATACCAAATAAATATCCACTTGCCATGCACACACACACATACACACACACACATGCACTATTATATTGTATGAATGTTCTTCATTAGCTATTTTGTCAGATCCAGCTCAAGGGCTTATTTAAGTATCCTTGGGAATTTTAGCACATAGAGGGATATTTTAACACAAAATGAACAAAAGCACAGTTTCTCACTTATATAAGTTAATTACAGTACTGATATGTAATTTACCCTAATGAATTCAGCAGTCATAAAGAAATAGTTAAATTGATTTTTAAAACTAAGATTGTTGTCACAGTTAACTAGTTGCTGATGGCCATTTTCATTTCACAAACATTACTTCTGTTTATGAGAGTATCCATGCTGTGCAGGTTGCTGGTTCAGTCTGTGGACTTCAACTGTGTCAGGCTGGAAACTGCAGCACTTGTTTTAGTCATTGGGCCTGGGCTCTTTGTGAAAACTCTTAAGAACTGGCAAGGTAAATGTTCATTCTTCTGAAAACTGCATTTCCTTGTTGATAAATAACAAATTAAGCTTCTCCTACAAACAAAAAAAAAAAGATTTAGAGCATCAGTTTTCTTTTAATTTCAATTTTACTTAGTTGGGCAGCCAGAGTGGCTCAGGGGTTTAGCACCGCCTTCAGCTCAGAGCTTGATTTGACCTGGGATCGAGTCCCACATTGGACTCCCTGCATGGAGCCTGCTTCTCCCTCTGCCTTGTGTCCATGCCTCTCTCTCTCTGTGTCTCTCATGAATAAATAAATTAAATCTTAAATAAATAAATAAATAAATAAATAAATAAATAAATAAATAAGTTTTACTTCGTTAACGCATAGTGCAATATTGGTTTCTGGAGTAGAATTCAGTGATTCATCACTTACATAAACACCCAGTGCTAAACACAAGTGCCCTGTTTAGTACCCATCACCCATCTAGCCCATTCACCACCTATCTCCCTCCATCAACCCTCAGTTTGTTCTCTATTATTAACAGTTTCCTATGGCTTCTCTCTCTCCTTTTTTATCTTTTCCCCCTTCCCATATGTCCATATGTTCTGTCTCCTAAATTCCACATACGAATGAGATGATTTGGTGTTTGTCCTTCTCTGACTGACTTATTTCACTTAGCATAACGCACTCTAGTTTCATCCACATCATTGCAAATGGCAAGGCTTCGATTTTTTTGATGGCTGAGTAATATTCCATTATATGTATATATGATATATATTATGCATATATTCAATTATGTATTTTATATACATATATGCATATTCCATTATGTGTATGTATACATTTATATACATATTTCATTATATATGTGTCTATATATATACATATATAGACACACACACATATATACATATCGCCTCTTCTATCCATCAGAAGATGGACATTTGGGCTCTCTTCATAGTTTGGTTATTGTCGATAATGCTGCTATAAACATGCATGTACCCCTTCCAATCTGTATTTGTGTGTCCTTTGGGTAAATACCTAGCAGTGCAATCGCTAGATCGTAAAGTAAGTCTACGTTTAACTTTTAAGGAACCTCCAAACTGTTCTCCAGAGTGGCTGCAACCAGTCTGCATTCCTACCAACAGTGTAAAGAAGGTTCCCCTTTCTCAGCAACCTCGACAACACCTGTTGTTTCCGGTGTTGTTAATTTTAGCCATTCTGACAGGTCTGAGGTGGTATCTCATTGTGGTTTTGATTTGTATTTCCCTGATGATGGGTGATGTGGAGCATCTTTTCATATGTCTGTAAGCCAATTTGGGCGTCTTCTCTGGAAAAATGTCTATTCAAATATCCTGCCCATTTCTTAACTGGATTGCTTGGGTTTGGGGTGCTGAATTTGAGAAGTTCTTTAGAGAATTTGGATACTAACCATTTTTCAGATAGGTCATTTGCAGGCATCTTCTCCCATCTTGTAGGCTGCCTTTTAGTTTTGTTGATTGTTTCCTTCACTGTGCAGAAGCTTTTTTTTTATCTTGATGAAGTCCCAGTAGTTCATTTTTGCTTTTATTTCCCTTGCCTCCAGAGATGTGTCTGGTAAGAAGCTGCTGTGGCTGAGGTCAAAGACGTTGCTGGCTGTGTTCTCCTCCAGAATTTTGATGGCTTCCTGTCTCACATGTAGGTCTTTCATCCATTTTGAATTTATTTTTGTGTATGGTGTGAGAAACTGGTCCAGGTTCACTCTTCTGCATGTTGCTGTCCACTTTCCCCAACACCACTTGTTGAAGACACTGTCCTTTTTCCCATTGGATATTCTTCCCTGCTCTGTCAAAGATTAGTTGACCATATGGTCGTGGGTCCATTTCTGGGTTCTCTATTCTGTTCCATTGATCTATGTGTCTGTATTTGTGCCAGTACCATACTGTCTTGATCACTACAGCTTTGTACTATAGCTTGAAGTCCACAATTGTGATACCTCTAGCTTTGCTTCTTGTCTTTTTGAAGACTGCTTTGGCTATTTGGGGTCTGTTTTGGCTCTGCACAAATTTTAGGATTGTTGTAGCTCTGTGACAAATGCTGTTGGTATTTTGATAGGGATTGCATTAAATGTGTAGATTGCTTTGAGTAGTGTACACATTTTAACAATGTTTCTTCTTCCAAGACATGATCATGGAATTTTTTCCCACTTCTTTGTGTCCTCTTTTAATTGCTTTCATAAGTGTTCTATAGTTTTCAGAGTACAGATCTTTTTCTGTCTTTGGTTAGGTTTATTCCTAGGTATCTTAAGGTCTTTGGTGCAGTTGCAAAGGGGATTGATGCCTTGATTTATTTTTCTGCTGCTCCATTATTGGTGTATAGAAATGCAACAGATTTCTGCACGTTGATTTTATATCCTGCAGCTTTGCTGAATTCGTGTATCAGTTCTAGCAAAAAATGTTCTGGTGGCATCTTTTGGGTTTTCTACATAGCGTATTATGTTGTTTGCAAACAGTGAAAGTTTGACTTCTTCCTTGTTGATTTGGACGCCCTTTATTTCTTTTTGTTGTCTGATTGCTGAGGCTAGGACTTCCAGTACTATGCTAAATGACAGTGGTGAGAGTGGTCATCCCTGTCTTGTTCCTGACCTTGGAGGAAAAGTTCTCAGTTTTTTTCCCCATTGATGATGATATCAGCTGTGGGTCATTTGCATATGGCCTTTATGATGTTGAGGTATGTTCCATCTATCCCTACTTCGTTGAGGGATTTTATCAAGAATGGATGCTGTATTTTGTCATAGGCTTTTTCTGCATCTGTTGACAGGATTGTGTGGTTGATCTCCTTTCTTTTATTAATGCGGCGTATCACGTCGATTGGTTTGCAAATACTGAACCACCCCGCAGCCCAGGAATAAATCCCACTTGATTGTGGTGAATGATGCTTTCAATGTACTGTTGGATTTGATTTGCTAGTATTTTACTGAGAATTTTTGCATCCATGCTTGTCAGAGATATGGGCCTGTAATTCTCCTTTCTACTGGGGTCTTTGGTTTTGGAATCAAGGTAATGGGGGCCTTGTAGAGGGAACTTGGCAGTTTTCCTTCCACTTCTATTTTTTGGAGCAATTTGAAGACACTAGGCATGAAGTTTTCTTTAAATGTCTGGTAGAATTCCTCTGGGAGGCCATCTGTCCCAGGACTTTTGTTTGTTGGGAGATTTTTTTTTTTATTATTGAATTCAATTTCTTTGCCGGTTATGGGTCTGTTCAAATTTTCTATCTATTCTTGTTTCGGTTTGGGTAGTTTGTTTCTAGGAACTTGGCCATTTCTTCCAGATTTGTTGGCATATAAATTTTTGTAATATTCTCTTATAATTGTACTTCTGTGGTGTTGGTTGTTATTTCTCCTCTCTCGTTCATGATTTTATCTGTTTGGGTCTTTTCTCTTATTTTTGTTAAGTCTAGCTAGGGGCTTATCCATTTTATTGATTCTTTCAAAGAATCGGCTAAGTTTTGTTGATCTGGTCTACTTTTGTTTGTTTCTACATCATTTATTTCTTTTCTGATCTTTATTATTTCTCTTCTTCTGCTAGTTCTAGGCCTTATTTGCTGTCCCTGTTCTAGCTTCTTTCAGCATAAGGTTAGGTTGTGTATTTGGGACTTTTCTTGCTTCTTGAGTAGGCCTGTATTGTAATATACTTCCCTCTGAGGACCATCTTTGCTGCATCCCAAAGGTTTTGTACTGTCATGTCATCATTTTCATTTGCTTTCATTTGCTTTTCTTCTTTAATTTCCTGGTTAACCCATCATTCTTTAGTAGGATGTTCTTTAATATCCATGTATGTGTGGTCTTTCTAAATGTTTTCCTGTGGCAGACTTCAAATTTCATAGCACTGTCCTCTAAAAATATGCATGATATTTTTGTATTTGTTGAGGGCTGAATTGTGAACTAGTATATGTTCTAATCTGAAAAATTTTCCATGTGCACTCAAAAATTTATATATTTTACCTGCTTTGGGATGAAATATTCTGAATATATTTGTTAAGTCCATCTGGTTGAGTGTGTCATTCAAAGCCACTGTTTTCCTGTTGATTTTCTGCTTAAATGATCTCTCCATTGCTGTAAGTTGGGTGTTAAAAGTGCCCTGCTACTCTTGTAATATTATCAGTGAGTTTCTTTATATTTTTTATTGACTGAATTATATATTTGGATGCTCCCAATTTGGGGGCATATTTACAATTATTAGATCTTCTTGTTGGATGGACCCCTTAATTATGATATAATTCCCTTCTTCATCTCTTGCTATAGTCTTTGATTTAATATTTAGTTTGTCTAATATAACTATAGCTACTCCAACTCTCTTTTGGCATCCATTAGCATAATAGTTCTCCATACCCTCACTTTCAATATGCAGACATATTTAGGTCTAAAATGAGTCTCTTGTAGGCAGTCTATAGACAGGTCGTTTTGTTGTTGTTTATCCATTCTGATATCCTATGTCTTCTGATTAGAGCATTTAGTCCAATTATATTCACAGTGATTATTGATAGATATGAACTTAGTGCATTGTGTTACCTATAAAGTTGGTGTTTCTGGTAATGTTTTGTGTTCCTTTCAAGTCTTTGTTGGTTTGGGTCTTTTTCTCCCCAGAGTCCCCTTTAATATTTTTGCAGGACTGGTCTAGTAGTCACAAATTCCTTTGGTTTTTGTTTGTCCTGGAAACTCTTTATCTCTCTTTCCATTCTGAATGACAGCCTTGCTGGATACACATTTCTTGGCTGCATATTTTTCCCATTCAGCACATTGAATACATCATGCCACTGTCATCTGGCCTGCCAAATTTCTGTGGACAGATCTGCTGTAAACCTAATCCATCTTCCCTTGTAGGTTAAGGAATTTTGTTTTCCCTTGCTGCTTTCAAGATTCTTTCCGGTCTGTGTACTTAAGAATTTGACTATGGTATGCCTTGGTAATGGCTAGCTTTCGTTGAATTTAATTGGAATTCTTTGTTCTTCAATTCCGGTATCTGTTTCCTTCCCCAGATTAGGGAAGCTATAATTTGTTCAAATAAACCTTCTGCTCCTTTTTCTTTCTCTTCTTCTTCTGGGACTCCTACAATAAAAGTATTATTACACTTTAAGGAGTTGCTGAGTTCCCTAAGTCTATATTCAGGATTGAATACTTTTCTTTCCCTATTTTTTTCAGCATTATATTCCATAATTTACCTTCCATATCACTGATTCATTCATCTGCTTCATTCCATCCTCATTGTCATGGCATCCCTTCAGTTTTGCATTTCAGTTGCAGCATTTTTTTCTTTCCACCTGACTAGTTTTTAGTTCTATCTTTATTCTCTAGTGTCTTCCATGCCTTTCTCAAGCTCAGCTAGTATCTTTATGATTATTGTTTAAATTATGATTCAGACATCTTACTTGTATCTGTATTGATTAAATCCCTGCCATGTCTTCTTCCTGTTCTTTCTTTTGCTATGAATTCCTCCATCTTGTCATTCTGTCTGGGTTACAGTTTTTGTGTGATTGTTAAGAAAGTCTATTGTGTTCCTGTGTTTAATATAGAGTAATGTCTATATTAAAAAGAGGTTAAAAAAAAAAAAGGAAGCTAGATCCTAGGTATGTTTTGGTCTGCTTGTTAAAAGAAGCTAGATCTAAGAAACAAAACAAACAAAAAAGCTAGATCCTATTTCTTCTAGAGCTTCTGGAGTTTTGCAGCACTCTATGATCAGTAGACATAGTGCATGCAAGGGATTTGTGCTGGTCTTCTAGTGGGAAGGGCCTGCTGAGCTGATTCTCAGGCAGACTTGCCCTAGTGGAGATGCACCTTCAGGGTACAGTGGGAGGAGGCTTGGTGTAGGTGGCTCCAATCACCACTGGAGGTGCTGTGTTGTTCCCTGAGGTTCCCTGGTCATTGCTAATGGACAGTGGGGAAAATGGCATTACCCCACTCTCTCCTCCCTGGAGCAGGGAGTTGTGCTCTCCATTCTTCAGGAAGACCTGACAGAAGAGCAATCAATCACCCCTCTTGTGTTCCAGACTTCCATCAGATCCCTGCCTTCACCCTATGTCTGAGCTGTCTGCCTGCCAAGTGGCACAGTACTCTGTGTTTCATCTCTCAAGTGTGCAGCTGGGTTTCAAAACTCCAAATTTTATGGACCTGTATGACACGGAACTGGCCTGATCTTCTAGGGGTGTCTTGCTGCACTTTGTCACTTGCCAGTTTGTCCCAGAAAAGCAGTCACAGAACCACAGTCTAGGGTACTTTACCAGCCAAGAAGATGGCGCCAAGGCTTACTGCCTTCAGCTGGTGTCTTTGTTCCTATGGTAGGGAATGGGCAGAATGTTGGCACTGCCAGTTCTTCTGTCCCTGGAGAAGCCATGCCACCACTCCCAAATGCTCTCCAAGAAGGGGGAACTGTTTCTCCCTGTGCAACCCAGGGTATCCTGAGACCACACTTCCTGCTCCCAGATCTCTGCCCTCCTTCTCTGCAAAAGCCTACCAGGAACAATCCCTGAGATGGCTCAGACTTCTAAAACTCAGACTCTACACTCCACTGCTTATAATAACTTGCGGTAGTCAGCCCCTCTCCTTTTCCCAGTCAATGGTTTAGGGGAAGAGGTTTTTCTTGTGCAATCCCCTGCCTGCTTGCTGCTTCACTCTTTCTCTCTCTCTTTCCTCTCTCTGCAATCAAGGTTCCCTCCCCTCCGCAGCACCTGCAGTTCTTTTCTACCCCAAATCAACTCTCCGCAGCCCCTATCTTCCATGAAGTGGTTGTTTTTCTATTTGTGGATGTGCAGTTTTGTTTTCTCAGTTCTCAAACTGAGTTCTTGGGTATTCAAAATGATTTGATATTTATCTAGCTGTGTTCAATGGATGAGCCAAGTGCAGGGTCCCCCTACTCCTCTGCCATCTTAACTCCTTTCCAATCACCCCTTTTGACACATGTACTTCATTTATTAAGTGCTTACTGTGTATCAGGCAATACTAAGCACTGAGGACAGAGATATATGTATAACACTGAAATGAAAAAAATTATAATCTAGTAATCATAACAATAACAAATTACTCAGTGTATGAATAGAAAAATATAAACAGTAATATAAACAGGAAGCATCTTGGAAGGGTGAGTAGACAAAAGCCTTACAGGAAAGCGGAACTATCTCTGATAGTTTGTTATTGGTGTATAGAAATAAGTTGTTTTTTTTTAATTTTGTATCATGTAACTTTATGGAAATCATTTATTCTAACAGTTTCAGACTGGAATCTTTAGGTTTTCTTATATGTCATCTGCAATAACAAAAAAAAAAAAAAAGACTATTTTACTTGTTCCTTTTCAATTTGGTTTATTTTATTTCTTTTTGTGGTCTGTTTTGGCTACAAATTCCAGTACTATGTTGAATAAGAGCACCAAGAGTGGGTACCCTTATCTTGCTCCCAATCTTAGAGGAAAAGTTTTCAGCTTTTTACTATTGAGTATAATGGTAGCTTTCGAGCTTGTCATGTATGGTCTTTGTTATGTTGAGGTACCTCCCAGTTATACCCAGTGCCCAGTGTGTCGAGTTTTTATGATGAAAGGATGTTGGATTTTATCAAATGATTTTTCTGCATGTATTGAGATGATCATATGAGTTTTATCCTTCATTTTTAAAGTGGTGTATGACATTAATTTGTGGATGTGGAACCATCATTGCATCCATAGAATAAGTCCCATTTGATCACAATGTATAATCCTTTTAATATATTGTTGAATTTGGTTTGCTAACATTTCATTGAGGATTTTTTCACCTATAATGATCAGAGATAATAGCCTGTAATATTCTTTTATTGTAGTGCCATCATTCAGCTTTGATATCAGGATAATACTGACCTATTTAAATTGGAAGTGTTCCTCCCTCTCCTATTCTTTTGAAGCATTTTGAGAAGGATGGGTATGAATTCTTTAAATGTTAGATAGAATTCACCAATAAAGCCATCTCGTCCTGAACTTTTGTTTGTTGAGAGGTTTTGGATTACTGTCTCAATTTCCTTCCTTTCTAGTAATTGTTCTATTCAGATTTTCTATTTCTTCATGATTCAGTATTGATAGGTTTATGTTTCTAGAAATTTATCTGTTTCTTTCAATTTGTTGGGGTAAAAATGTAGTGGTCTCTTATGACCCTTTTTATTTTGTATCAGTTGTTATGTCTCTTTCGTTTCTGATTTTGAGTCTTTTTTTTTCTTGATGAGGCTAAAGATTTGTCTCTATCTTTTCAAAAATCAGCTCTTACTTACATTGATCTTTTCTATCTTCAGTCTCTATTTCATATATTTGCACTCTAATATTTGCTATTTCCAACCTTCTACACCTTGGGCTTAGTTTATTCTTTTCGAGTTCCTTGAAGTGTAAATGTAGGTTTGAGATCTTTTTCCTTAATGTAGGCGTTTATCACTATAATGTCTTTCTTAGAACTATTTTTGTGGCATTCCATAAGTTTTATGTTTCCTTTTTCATTTGTCTCAAGATATTTTATTTCTCCTTTGATTCTTTCACCCAATTACTCAGAATTATGCTGTAATATCCAAATATTTGTGAATTTTCCCATCCTCTTATTGTAATTGATTCCTACTTTCATGCTGTGGCCAAAAAAGATGCCAATCTTCTAAAATGTATTGAGACTTGTTGCCTAATGCAATCTATCATGGAGAGTGTTACAAGTGCACTTGAAAAGAATGTGTTTCCTGTTGCTTTGGATAAAATGTTCTGTAGATGTCTGTTAGGTCCATCTTGTCCAATATATCATCTATATTCAAGTTTCCTTATTGATTTTCTGCCTAGACAACCTATCCATTGCTGAAAATGGGATGTTGAAGTCCCCTTCTATTATTGTATTGCTATTTCTCCCTTCAGATATGTTAATATTTGCTTTACATAACTAGGTACTCCTATACTGGGTGCATATTATTTATAGATGTTCTATCCTCTTGATGAATTGACTCCATTATCATTATATATTGACTTTTCTCTCCCAGTTTGACAGAGTGGTCTCAAGTAGATGAAGCTTGCCAACCAGCCCAGCCCATTTTCCTGTCTCTCAAATCTGTATGACTGTCCAAGCCATCATCTCTGTTCTTAGTGGCTCCCAGTCAGTGAGGGTAGGCAAGACCCATCTGTATCACAAAGGTGAGGATTATAGCCAGCACTTAGGTGCAGGCTGATTACAATCTGGACCTTTAAGAGGCAATTTATATAAAAGTATATAGTTCATGGGCAGCCCAGGTGGCTCAGTGGTTTAGGGCCACCTTCAGCCCAGGGGGTGATCCCGGAGACCTGGGATCCAGTCCCACATCAGGCTCCCTGCATGAGGCCTGCTTCTCCCTCTGCCTGTGTCTCTGCCTCTCTCTGTCTCTCTCATGAATAAATGAATAAATTATTTTTATTTTTTTAATTTTTTAAAGATTTTATTCATTATATATATAGAGAGAGAGAGGCGGGGCGGGGGGGAGGCAGAGACACAGGCAGAGGGAGAAGCAGGCTCCATGCCAGGAGCCTGACATGGGACTCAATCTCGGGACTCCGGGATCACACCCTGGGTCAAAGGCAGGCGCTAAACCACTGAGCCACCCAGGGATCCTCGAACAAATTCTTTTTTAAAAAAGTATATAGTTCAGTCCCATTCAGGAGAACCTAGGTAATGGCCATTTTTGCCTGCTCCCTTTGTGCCAAGTACAGATTTATAGCAGGGAAGGGTATTTCTGCATCCATTTGAAACTGCTTGTTTGCTGTAGTCCTACAGGACTCATGCACGCAAGCCCTGTTGGCTATTAGAGTTAGGTGGTTTGAGGGCCCATCCCTCAGGTTGTAGCCACAAAAGCTGGGGGCTCATACATGTGTACAAGCTTCTTCTATGGAGATCTTGGCAACTAAGTTTTACTGTTGTAGCAAGCTGGTTGGAGAAGGCTGTGGAAATTTCCAATAGCTTCACTAGTCTTTAGAGGGTATCACAGCCAGCCACTAGATACATGCTAAATTGATAAGGAGTGTGGCTCAGTCAAGTAAGCATCTGCCTTTCACTCAGGTCATGATCCCAAAGTCCTGGCATCAGCCTTGCCTCGGGCTCCCCCACTCAGTAGGAAGTCTGCTTCTCCCTCTCCCTCTACCCACCCCCCACCCCACTGGTGCACACACTCTGTCTCTCTCAATAAATCTTAAAACAGGGCAGCCCCAATGGCACAGCGGTTTAGTGCCGCCTGCAGCCGGGGGTGTGATCCTGGAGAACCAGGATCGAATCCCACATCGGGCTCCCTGCATGGAGCCTGCTTCTCCCTCTGCCTGTGTCTCTACCCCTCTCTCTCTCTCTCATGAATAAATAAATCAAATCTTAAAAAAAAATTTTTTTAATTAAAAATAAATAAATAAATCTTAAAACAAACAAACAAAAAAATCCAGACCCTCAAACAATAGCATGTAAAGTCAGATCCCTTTCAGGGAGACTAGAAGATGGGCATTTTTGCCTGCTCCCTCACTACTGAGCCCTGGAAGTATAGCAGTGGTGAGTGTTTACATTACATGCTCTCACCCATTAGGAACTGCTTCTTTCTTTGCTACAATTCTGTGAGATTTCCAAATGCAAGCCCCATTGGCTATGAGAGCCAGATGATCTGGGTGCCTCTCCCTCAAGCGAAAGCAACAAAAGCTGAGGTGCCAGATGTGTATGTATAAGCTGCTTTCAGGGAAATACTGGTGATTTGGTTTTATTGTTGAAGGAGGCCAAGAAAAGACAGGGGAAGGGCCCACCATTTCTTTTGGGCTCTGGGGAGGACTGCAGACAGCCCCTGGATGCATGCTAAAACTAAAAGTTGGAAACTCAGGCAGCACCTTGTAAAGTATGCTGTTGGACCCTGATTTTCAGTGAAATGCTGGGAGATTTCAGTGAAAAGGCTTTTCCTGCTCCTTCTACTGAGCCTAGGGAGACAGTTGCCTCAAGTGATCTCACCCCCATTAAGAACTACTTCTTTGTATGCAATAGTCTTGTGGGTCTTGTAGATGCAAGCCCTGTTGGCTTTCAGACCTAGAGGTCTTGACTCTGCTGGTTTCTGCACGTTAGATATAAAAACCACCTCTCCACTCTGACAGTGGTCTCATGAAGATGAATTTCATCAGTTTAGCCGAAGTTCCTAGTCATCTCTCAAACTTTTATGACTACCCAAGCCACCACCTTTGTTCTTAGTGGCTCCCCTCCCTCAGGAAAGGGTGTGCAAGATCCAACTGTGTCACAAAGGGGAGGATTGCAGTCAGTCCCTTAAGTTGGGGTGCTAGATGTGTAGTCCAAAAACTTTGTTCCCCAGAGAGAAGCTAGGATTTGGGGATTCTCTCTCAAATTTTATGACACTCTACAGGGATATAGTTTATGATGAAATCATCCCAGCCTTTCCTACGCATTAAGTATTTTCTCTTCTGCCCAATGTGTGGAGTTGGCTCAGCTGGTTTTTGAATTTCTTTCAGAGGGTACCTCTCTCAGTGTAGCTATATGTACATTTGGTGCACCCATGAAAGGAGGAATATTCAGGAGCCTTCTATATTGCCACCTTGGTCAAATCTCCAAATGCTGGATACTTCTATAGTCACTGTGGAATGGCTTACTCAGTACATGTCCTAAACCCTTCTTCTAGTACTGGGGCTAAAAAGCTTAAAAACTATTTCCCAATCTCTTGTACCTAGGGTTCTAGATTTTATCGAAGTTCCTACAATCAGATGTTAAACTTGACTGTGGCATCCACTTGCGTTGGAGACTTGAAACAGCAGTGGCATAGTCTGGGACAACAGCTGTAAGAAGCAACTTCCTAAGTTGGTAGGCAATTTTCGTTCATAGAAGAAACTCTGGCGCTGATAGGCATGGTGATTATCTTTCCGATATCATAGCATCTCAACTGTGGCAAAGGCAACAATCCCTCTTCAGCCAGTGTGGGTCTGGGAATCATTCCTGGAAGCTCAACCTACAACCAGTAAGCCATTTAATACTCTGATGAATCTCTTTCTGCTTAAACTAGAGTGAATTTTTATTCTCCATAACTAAACACTGACCAAAATACTAACTACTGTTATTTCTTCTGGAGAAATTTTCCAACTGGGAAGAAAATGATTTGTGACCAAGATGGCAATTCAGAGAAAGATTTCACTCCACATATTTGACTTTAAGTCAGTGAAGTGGGAACCACACTCATAAAAAAAGAATGGCAAGCAGTGGTTTGTAACAGGCTTTGGCAAGCATTTGGGAGTACTGAAATTTGGTGTAGTATTTAAAACTATATCTGAACTCCTTGACTATAACTTAGTTTAATAAAATAACATGCTACTGTTTTCTGCTATATATGCCTTCCTATAAGCATGTACCAGAATTTTTCCATATAAACATCTTCTAGGAGCAGTGACTATCTGCATGCACCCGCAGACCCTGGAAAGGTCAAGCACTGGGTATGAACTCCCAACAGGAAGCGTAAGAAAAGTCAGAATCCAGGTCTCCTTATTGCTGGCCCTTCAACACTGTTCTGTCTGAATTTAGCTGCTCTTCTTTCTTCACCTCTATGTCCTTGAAAGGCTCTCAGTATCACATTCTCTACCTTTAACTCTACTTCAAATAGTGACTGATCAACAGCTGAGGAAGATGTGTGACACTTTCTGTGGCTTTGACTTCATGATCCCATGATTATTTTCTAGTTGAACAAGCAATAGCTATAAAATAGACCCAGTAAATTTTTGTAGCAAATAGTCTGGAGACAACAAATATTTATTGAGTGCAAAGGTATAAAGCATTCCAGGTAGTTGAGATACATACAAACAAAAAAACAAACAAACCTAGTCCAAACTGACCACTTTGCTTTTGACAGTTTCTGCTTATGTATGTCACTGTGAACAAATTAAAACAATAAAAAGGCACAAATGAAGACCTTAATCTGAGATGTGTTTCTACACCTACAAAATAACTCACCTAAAATCCCTTTTACTATAGTAAGTAATTTCCTCCCAACAGTTTATGCAGACCTGGGAAGTTTAGAATTTAACCGTTTTATACTCCCTGTGTGTGGAAAAACCAACCACCAAATAAATCCTCTATGGAAATTTTCTGTATCTTGATGGTGGTTTGGGTAACTCTGGCTTTTACATCAAAATTTATGTAATAGTACATGTAAGATTTGGATATCACTGTGACATAAATTTTATCCACCACACACAATATTTAAAAATAAATATTAAACTCCAGTTAATTTACATGCATGCTAAAATGTCTAGGAATGACGTATACTTTGAAATGCATCAAAAAATAGATGGATAGAAGGCAAATATATCATAAGAATCATGGAATCTGGGGGATCCCTGGGTGGCTCAGCGGTTTAGCACCTGTCTTCGGCCCAGGGCGTGATCCTGGAGTCCTGGGATCGAGTCCCGCACTGGGCTCCAAAACATGGAGCCTGCTTCTCCATCTGCCTGTGTCTCTGCCTCTCTCTGTCTTTCATGAATGAATGAATGAATGAATGAATGAATGAATAAATAAATCTTTAAAAAATCATGGAATCTAGGTAAACATTCTTTCAACAATTCTAATTTTCTTTATATTGAAATTTTTTATGAAAGTTTGGGTGGAAAAAAAAAAAAAAAAAGAAAGAAAGTTTGGGTGGGGGGGAATGGTCCCCTACAGCAGACCAGTCACAATTTGCAAATTAGTATCTACCCTGGGACCACCTTAAGTTGCACAGATAACTTTATTAAAAAAAGAAAATATTAGCAACAAATAATATGAATTAGATCATGGAGAAAGATTTTCTAGGCATATGGGAGGTGGAAGGGAAGGGAAAAAAACATTAAGAAACTCATTTAATAACACCCTGCTAAGGAAAAATCTGCAATCACCAGCTCAAAACCATAATGGAAGTTTTTACAAAAATACCTGCAGGGTGTGTTTTTTTAAAGTATTCTTATTACACTTGAAAACAGAAAGATTGTTTTGCTATTTCAGGGTAATAAACTACCACTATTGCCTTCAAAGGAGGGGGATCACACTGGGTGAAGGGCCATCTACTACAGAGCACCTTGGTAGCTTTGGAGGTAGGGGTTAGGCAGGGAGAGAAAAGGTGGAAAAGGGAAGGGAAAAGGGACAGGGTAATATGAAGGAGATGAAATGTGAGAAGATGGAGGAGAGAGGGAAAAGAATTTGAAGTTCCAGGGCCAAGAAGGGAAAAAGAGGAACCAACTAGATAAAGGCTGAAACACATGAATTCAGTAAAATCCCATGGTGGTGGGTGGCCAAAGGACATTTTGAGACCTGAGAGGCTGCCTGATTCATTTGAGGTTGTCTGCATTGCTGCTATATATATAAACTCTGCCTGCTATCCTTTCTTCCAAATCTTCACTAAAGGCTCTTAAACTCATGAATGTTTAATGTAAATAGGCTTTTAGGCAGGGAGCTCAGTTTTGTTTCTGGGTCAATGGAGTGCAGAAATCTTGAAGAGGGCTTCAGACTCTCACAGGCCCTGGAATGAGAGGTGTCTAAGTCAATTTTATGGAAATCTCTAGGGGTCACGATGAATGGAAAGGAGGGAGGACAGACATTGGCTTATTCAAGGAAAAGCTGGCCTGCAGAGAAAAAAAAATTCAAACTCACTTTTTCTCATCCATTTTTAACCCAGAACACCGTCATTACCAGGTTTGGAAATGCAAGACTCATTTTCAACTTTTGGTGATCAGTCTTTTTTCCATGGAGTAACACTGCCACCTACTGGTAATTATAAAAAAATATTTTATAATAGTTTTAAGTTTGCAAAATCGAGAATTGGGAAACTTTGTTTTTCATTTACTGACAAATTCTTCCTTTGTGCTGGAACACCAACTTATATGAGGTTCTTTGTCCTCAAAGACTTTATATTATCTAATGGCAAATTTAATAAAACTTACCATTCAGGATTCAGGCATCATTTCATTGGTATAATCTTTCTTAAGAGCAGGTTCCCATCCTTCTGAGGCAGAAAGTGACTATTTCCCTTGGGCTCTATTCTATCCTGTACACATTTCTTTCTTAACCCATACTATATACTATTGTACTTATTTTATTACAATTGTCTGTCTCCCAGACCAGATCATAAGCCCCTTAAAATTCAGGCACTGTATTCTTTCCACATTTATACTCCCAGCACCTGGAACAGAACCTGCATATTACAGCTAATAAATATATGATATATGAATAAATTAATGACAGTCAAAAAGCATAGGCAAAACAAGTAGCACTCTATAAAACTTTTATTAATTTAAAAGTTTAAATAAATTTTAAATAAATATTTTAACAATTTTAAATAAATATTTTAACTCTAAATGTGCTCATTATGTACTTCTTTGTGTAGGTGGTATATTTCATCTTGTCCAAAAAAACATTTTACAAAATCCATATACAATGAATCAGTAGAATAAAGAACAAAGAGAAAGTTACTTTATCAGATAATTTTCTCATCAGCCTATAAACTCTTAATTACTATAGGATAATAAAAATAAGACACCAGTGGACTCTGTCTCAACTCTTAAGAGAACCAAGTAGCAAGAAACATTCAGAGTAAATAAATTTTATTTGATGAGATATAAAGGAATCTAAAACATGTTCTACCTGAATTATCCATATTAACTACATAACCCAGGATCAGAGAGTTCAGTTTGACATCTATTGAGATCCTCCTATCAATTCTAAGGAACTCCAGAGCACTCAGGTCTCTCCCTGGAAATTAATTTCCCCATGGGGAAAGATAATTGGCCCTCGATTAAGCATCCCATCTGAGTCTGAATAAAAACTAAAGAACTCTCTCTCCTTCAAAATTCTCTGGGAAGTCATTTCCAGGGAATATGGCCTCACCTTCAGTCAAGATAGGGTCAAAGAATATGCAAAATTAGTGCAGGGACAGCAGGCCAAGCCTTATGACATGGCCTTGTTTCACAATGTTTCACAGGGTTCTGCATATAGGCACTGTTAACAGAGAACCTGAACACCTTATGTCAACAAGCAAAATCTGATGTAAATTCCTTTAAGTTCTTCCCTTTTGCTTCAGATTTTCTATTTGGCATCCACCATTCTTCTTTCCTTTTTGTCTTCCTTTCTAATGTTGATCTCACCCTTTCCCAGTTAAGTTCTGAGACCTTAATTCATAAACCATCTCTTGTTTTCATTTCCTCCACCAAGTCTCCCTACATATTGCAACACTAAGTCTCTTCTGTCTTGAAGGGAAAAAGCCCTCCTCGAGTCCTATTTCTGAAGACTCCAGTGACATATTTAATCTCTTCTTCCTCTCACTGTCAACCTTCATAAAAGATTTTACATGCTGCCACAACTCTCTTCTCCCTCTTATGGTGCAATTCCTTGAGATCTGAGTTTCTGCATATCCCTGTGTTGGTACTTTCCCCAAAATCATCAATAAACTCCAAGTTGTCATATTCAGTCACTCTTACTCTACTTCTGGAGCTTTTGACAACAATGATTACTGCTCTTTACTGACATAGGCTTCTCCCACATTACTGCCCTCCATCCTCTTCCTACTTCAGATCAGTTCTTCTGTTTCCTTCCCTGGAACCTCTTCTGTCTTCTACCTCTAAAATAGAAGGTAAAAGATATACTAAACAGTTTAATTCCTCATCTTGTTCTCACATGATATATTCTTCCTTAGGGATTTCGCCTATAATTTCTGTCCTTTGTTGGCTTGATAAAGATCTATTAATGGTCAACCATGTAACAAGTACTTTCCTTGGAGCTTGTGACTTAGCAACGAACAAGAAATAACAAGATCCCCATTGTCATCCACTGATATTCTAGTGTGCATGTGTGTTGGAAGGGAAGGGTGGGTAGTAACAGATACTAAACAAATTAAAAGGCAAATGAACAAGAAAGTATCAAAATAAATTTCCGAGCCTGGTCAGAAAAAGTCTCTTAGTACCCAAGGTTGGCATAGATTAAACCCGAGAACATCTAACTAGGAAGCTTGCCAGTTGAGGGTTTTGAGTATAGGTGAAGATCATCGCTCAAAGTGAGCCCACTTAAGCTGAGTTGACTCTAACTTCTGGCCAGATCTCTAACACCAGAGGCCAGATTAGCCAAGAAGTATCACTAGGCTCTGACCAAACTGCAGGAGAGGAGTCCCAAGTGCTGGGACTTGGGAGAGCAGCAACCAACAAAGGATATCACCACAGCAACCAGGGGAGCCTTGAGACAGTATGTGAATCTGAGAATCCTGACTTCAAGCAGTAAGATCACAGAAGCCACCTCTGTTTCACAAATGCAGATGCTATCTTAAAGTGAGAAGCTGAGACCCTGAGCAGTTATATTAAGACATTAAGCACTGTTGAAATTTTTAAATTCTTATATGAGCCTTAGTTTTAAACCTTATTAAAACAATTTCCCCGTATTTTTTGTTGCTGTTTAGTTTTCCTCCCTCATATTCCCATTCCCCCAAGAGGCACCTGGTTGAGGACCGTAAATGGTGTATCGGAGCAGTGATAGCACATAAACTCTTCCCTGTAGTTCTGAGTTTCGAAATCGGTAGATTTATGACATGGCTACATATTTGTTTCTAATTCTGACTTCTTGCTTGAGTTCCAGACCAGGATTTCTAACAGTCTGGTGGTCCAAAACAAAATGTATCTCTCCTACCTACAGACCAGCTTTTTCCTAAATCACTTCTATCATTAAAATGGATTTCTGATCCTCCTAATCAATCAGGTTGAAAACTTTGGAGTCTCCAAAATGTCACAAACCTAACCTGAAACACTGCTCAGACATGTTTACTGATATATTCACTGGCACTCTGCTAACTCAGGACCCCTTTAACTCTCATCTAAAATATTACAAAATCTCTTAACTGGTTTTCCTGGGGACAGGGCAAGAGGACAGGCCTGTGTGAGTGGCCACAACATATGAGAATATTTGTATTCACATATTAATACCTACTAGAGAATACCAACCAAAAAAGAGGCAGGAAACAACCAAGTATGCAGAATACTAACCAACTGAAATCATGTAGCATCTGCCACTGTCACCTTAGTGCTGGCATAAGGGACAAAGTAGCCAGGTGGCAGCCACAGAGGCTATGCAAGGGCCCGACAGTATGGACTCCTTCTCACCAAGGCTGATCTAGCCAATCACTACTGCAGATGATCCAACCTGCCAGTAACAGAGATCAAAGCTGAGCCCCCAATATGATACATTCATTCCCTCAAAGAGATCAAGACTCAGCACAAATTGATTACACTGGACCCTTTTCACTCTGGAAGGAAGTGATTCACCTGACAAAAATCAACACATATTAGTATGGATTTGCCTTTCCCAACCATAAGGCCTTAGCACCACTTCCTGAGAGCTAACAACATTTCAGATCCACTTTAACTATATCCTACATAATATTACTTCAGACCAAGGGATCCTCTTTATAGCAAAGGATATAAGCAAAGACCATGGGATTCACCAGTCCTATCATATTCAGAAGCTGCCAGCCTAAGAGCAATGGAAGAGCCATTCTAAAGACATGACTGAAGCACCCCTTTGGAGATGATACCGCATGGATAGTATCTACCCTCCACCGAAATGCAGTTATACTCTAAATCAATCAGCATTATATGGTGCTGCATCTGTAATAAGTAAAATACATATAGCCAGGAAACAAAATGGTAAAGGAGGAATGGCCTCACTTGCCATCATTCCCAGTGACCCATTTAGCAATTCATATTTCCCTTCCCAGCAATGCTAGCTTCTACAAAGCTACAGATTCTGTTCTCACCAAGCGATACAGCTCATTAAAGTTTAAGTTACAACTGCCACCTGGTCACTTCAAGCACCTCTGGCCAAGAGACCAGAGGGCAAGGAGAAAAATCACTAATCTGGGAGAAGTAACTGACTTTCGTCATCATGAAGAGATAGGACTTCTGTAATTTTTATCTAAGAGGGAAATACGTTTTTATCACCCAGATGGCAAACATGTTTGTCATATGAAGAGTATATATGAAAGGTGTCTCCTTTGTCTAATTTTTTTTAATTTTTATTTATTTATGATAGTCACACAGAGAGAGAGAGAGAGAGGCAGAAACACAGGCAGAGGGAGAAGCAGGCTCCATGCACCGGGAGCCCGATGTGGGATTCGATCCAGGGTCTCCAGGATCACGCCCTGGGCCAAAGGCAGGCGCTAAACCGCTGCGCCACCCAGGGATCCCTCCTTTGTCTAATTTTGACAACAAATGGACAAATACAAAAGCCACAATCTGGAGACTAGAGAGAGCATGGTGACTAGGCCTCAGAACTTCTGAGATATAAGAGACTCAATGACCTCAGATAATCTGTCTAGACCAGCAGAGGCATTAGCCAAAGGTAAGGGGAAATCTAGAATTGGTAGCACAAGGATATAATGAATTATTAGTTGTGGCCCCAGGACCAGCTATAGCAAGAAAGACTAGAGTTAAGGAGTTAAGTCCTATTTACCATCCTATTTCCACAGAGACCAATCATAACCCTAGAGGAACTAATCCCAGATGGAGTACACTTATCATATAAAGCAAATAGATGATACTGGAAACTGTCAGGATGTACTCTCTAGGTCTTTCCTAAGGACAGAGGCACTCTACCCCAGGTGTGAAAATACTGTATGCAGCAGCTCCCAACTGGCATCTCCCTAGGAACTAACCTCAATTGAAGGGAGCTTCCTCACTCAAGGGTATGTTATGCTCCCTTTCCAGAGGAAACCCACATCAAATAAATGGACCATGAGAGGTATAAGGGCCAGTCCCCTTGTCTCAATTCAGAAAAACTCTGAAGAGCCATCTCAGGTCCAGAGTTCCATATTCAGAAAGTTAATTGCATCACAGTCCAACTTCTCTCTCTTCCAATCCTGCTTTATTCACTTCCTTATGAGTATTTTTCCCAAAAGTACTCCCCAGTAGATCTTCTGCATGCAATCTCTGTCCTTTTGACATGTTCCCATTCATCTCTGAGCAACTCCTTGCCTTCTGGCATGTTAAAACAATGCAGGCTTATTGTCCTACTTTTCCTGCCCTGGAATTAGTCATTTCTAAAGAAGCACTATTCCTGAATTAGAAGAAAAGACTGTAAGAGAAATTAGTGAATCCAGGAAAAGCCTTTCAAATTTCTATTTTAAAAATCTTCAAGTTGAAAGCTGGTGAAATCAGAATACTTCTTTATAAGTATTTTCCAACAGTCTATCACCATCCAATGAGATTGAACATGTGTATACTTACTTTATTACTTAGCACTATTTCCTCTCATATTCTACTGTTACTATTCACTTTTGTTAGTGTACTTCCTCAAGACTTCTCTAATCCCTGAATCCTCACACATCTGTATATATTTTTCTCTCTGACAAGTAACTGAAAGTTTAGCCAACTATAGGATTCATGGGGTATAATTTCCTCACTAATCCATTCATATTATCCTATCAGCTTCTAGTCTCCAAAGCTGTATACAGGAAACTCAATCTCAGTATCATTTTTTTTTCCTTTGCGAGTAACTTGTTTTTGTTTTGTCTTTTTATCTAGAATCCAATAAGATTTTATCATTACCCTTGGAATTTGAAAATTTTATAGGCATATACTTAATATTAGTTTTTCTCATTAACCCTAATTAAAACTTGGGTTGAGGTGAGGGAATGCTTCAAGATGCAAGCTTAGGTCTTTCTTCTGATACAAGGTCTTAACATTTTCTCTCTTTTTTTAACCTTGTGGAACTCCTTCTGATATTATATCTCTTGGATCTATCAAGTCTGTCTTCTCTCATTATTTCTTTTTAGTTTAGGTTTCTGGAGGTTTTATTTTTAAGAGCTATACATGTACATCATTTAAAACTTTACAAGACTTGCTATAAAAAACACTAGGCGGGGATCCCTGGATGGCTCAGCAGTTGAGCGCCTGCCTTCAGCCCAGGGCCTGATTCTGGAGTCCCAGGATCGATTCCCACATCAGGCTCCCTGCATGGAGCCTGCTTCTCGCTCTGCCTGTGTCTCTGCCTCTGTGTGTGTGTGTGTGTGTCTCTCATGAATAAATAAATAAAATCGTTAAAAAAAAAAAAAAAAAAAAAACTAGGCCCCACACATGTCAAATTACTCCTGAAGCAATTGTTTTCAACCCTTTCTGCTGGGCTTTGGTGTTTATCCCCATCTGCTAAATAATATTCTTATAATCTTACATTCTTACTTTTAATTAAAGGCATTAATACCTACTAAAAATATTTATTAGAAAAGATGAGAATTTAGTTTTCAAATATAACCACCATTCTCAACACACAAACACATATACGGGTTCCTTGTTCTTCCAAAACCTTATCATGACAGATCAAAATCCATCTTTTTTCCTATCCAATCGCTACTCTTGCTGCCCCCACCGGTAACCAGCTTTTTTCTATCATACCTGTTTATTAAGAATAATAGTCTTGGAGCACCTGGGTGGTTCAGTCAGTTAAGCATCTGCCTTCAGCTCAGGTCATGATCCCAGGGTCCCAGGATTGAGCCCCAAGACGGGCACCCTGCTCAGCAGGAAGTTTGTTTCTCCCTCTGCAACACCCACCCCCACCCTCACTCCTCGCTTGTGTTCTCTCTCACTCTCTTAAATAAATAAAATCTAAAAATTATCTTTTTTCATTTTTCGCTTTTCTGTACATTTAATATTTATCCCCCATGTTCTCCAAATCTTGTATAAATCTTTTCTCAATACACTCAAACCCATTAGGTAATTTTACTAATTTCATCTTCTTGAAGAAGTCTCTCCTTAAGTCTTCTGACCTGTTTCAATCTAAATTGGTTTATTTTCAGGCCTGCTACACAACTGTCATTTGGTATCTTTTTCACCAACACTTTGTAAAATTCCTTTGCTTCTCTTTTGTGTTAGACCTTATTTCTTAAACTTGGTTTTCTTCTCCCTTGGTTCATAACATTATTTTGATAATGCACAACTTTCAGAATTTCCATAGAAACAGTATATGAAAATTGAGTTTTAAGTGAATGTCTTTGTCCTAATTCTTTTTTTTTTTTTTTTTAACGTATTTGTTCTTAGTTTTTAGATATCTTACTCTTGATTTTTCCAATCCACTATTCAGGCAGATCTCTAGAGTACCTCTTCCTTAAATTCATCTACTGATGAATTACTGATGGTTAGTTTTATTTTTTTTTATTTTTTATTTTTTTAGATTTTATTTATTTATTCATAGACACACAGAGAGAGGCAGAGACACAGGCAGAAGGAGAGGGAGAAGCAGGCTCCATGCAGGGAGCCCGACGTGGGACTCGATCCTAGGTCTCCAGGATCACACCTCGGGCTGCAGGTGGCGCCAAACCGCTGCGCCACCAGGGCTGCCCTGATGGTTAGTTTTATATATAAACTTCAGTGGTCTTGAGGTGCCCATATTATATCTGAGTTTATCTGTTAGAGCTGTTTCCAGAGAATAGCATTTGGATTGTTGGCCTCAGTGGACTGCCTTTCTCAGTGTGGAAGGGCATCTAATCTGTTGAGAGCCTAAACAGAATTAAAAGATAGAGGAAGGAGGAATTTGTTCCTTTCTTCCCACTTCATCATTTGAGCTGAGATCTCTCATTTCATCTTCTCCTGACCTTGGACTGCGATTTATACCACCGGCTCCTCTGGTTCTCAGGCCTTCAAATTTGGAATGGATTACTCCACTGACTTTCTTGGGCCTCCAGGTTCAAACAGCAGATCCTGGGAATTCTCAGCCTCCACAGGTTGTTTCTCTGGAGAACCTGGACTACTACAGATTTTGGAACTGAGAGTGGAGTGCTCCTATAACAAATATCTAAAAATGTAGAAGTGGCTTTGGTACTGGATAACAAATAGTGGCTGAAAAAGTTTAGAGGTGCATGCTCAAAATGAAAGGGCCATTCTGGTGAGGTCCCAGAAAGAAAAGAGGAGAGGTGGAAAAAAAACTTCAATCTTCTTAGAAAATATTTAAATAATCCTGAACGGAATGCTGGTAGCAATACAGACCACAAGCGCACTATGATTAGGTTTCAGATGGAAATAAGGAACACATTATTGGAAACTGAAGAAAAGATGATCCTTAATTTAAAGTGACAAAGAACCTGGCAGAACTGTGTTCATGTTGTAGTGTTTTGTGGAAGGTAGAACTTGCAAGCAATACATCAGCTATTTAGCTGAGGACTCAGATCTCTAAGCAAAGTATTGAAGGAATGACCTGGTCCCTCCTGAATATTTATGGTAAAATTGTTAAGCTAAAAAAAAAAAAAAAAAAAGAAGAAGAAAGAAAGAAGGAACTAGAACTTAAAGATTGGAAATGTTTTCAGCCTATCCACACTGCAAAAAATAAAAGTGTTTTTGGAAGAGGACACTAATGGTGTAGCAAAGTGACCATTTAATAAGAAGATTAATACCTAAACCACAGACCTAAAACATCCATCTCAACAGAAGCCAGGTGCTGTTCTTCAAGATAAGGAAAGAATAATAACAACACTACCACCACTACCACCACCCACTGCCAAGGTAAATCAGAGATCATCAAAGTTGCCACTGCTATCACAGGCCCAAAGTGCAAGAATTCAGGGGACAGAATGGTTTCAAAGGGTAGGATGCCTCTTTCTTACATCTAAACTAAGACAATATGGAATTTTATTTCACTCAGTGAGAGAACTTATATTTTAATTTGTTCATATAGATATTTCCATAAAGCAAACTATAACAAATATTCAACAGTAAGTATATTACAGACCACAGTCACTGATCATGATTTAATGACACTAGAAATAATTTTTAAATGGTTTGAAACATCTTAAAATTTGAAAATTAACTGATCAAAGAGGAAAAATCACAGGCTCCCTATAAATTAATGGAAAGATAAATACATAAAAAAAATGCACAGAACACAGCAAAAGCCATACTTAAGTAAAAATTTATGCCCCTAAATCCTTTCATTATGAAGAAAATGACAATCACATGAATGTTATATTTACCTTAAGGTTAAAAAAAGCATAAAAGTAACCAAAAGAAAATAAAAAGAATGAATAAAAATAACAGATATAATTAGTGATACAGAAAGTTGGTAATTCCAAAAACGTGTTTTTTTAACTGCTTAAGAATATAAAACAAAACAAATATTAGCAAGACTGGGAAAGAATAAATGTATTATTTCCTAGAAAATATAAATAACCCAAATTAAACCAAGTAGTAAACCCAAAATTACCAAAGAAAGACTAGAAAGGTGACTATCATTTTTATTTATTTATTTATTTATTTATTTAGATCTTATTATTTGAGAGACAGAGGTGGAGAGTGTGCATGAACTGTGGGAAGAACAGAGGGAAAGGGACAAGTAGACTCTGCTGAGCACAGAGCTTGATTCAAGAGCTCAATCCCATGACCCCTAAGATCATGACCCAAGCACAAATCAAAAGCCCAATGCTTAAATGACTGAGCCACTCAGGCAGCTATTATTTTCAATAACACATCCAAAAAACCTTTAAACCTGAATTCTAGGGGCACCTGGGTGGCTCAGTGGTTGAGCATTCACCTTTGGCTCAGGTCTTGATCCAAGGTCCTGGGATCAAGTCCCACATCGGGCTCCCCACAAGGAGCCTGCTTCTCCCTCTGCCAATGTCTCTGCTTCTCTGAGTGTCTCTCATGAATAAATAAATAAAATATTTTTTTTAAATCTGAATTCTAACAGTTAAGTAACAACCACAATGTTATTTAAATTATTCCATACCAAATAAAAGATGAAATGTTTTCCAATTCATTTCATAAAACAGCAAAACTTTATTACCAAAACTTAATTAAAAAACAAACTCTAAAACTATATATCTTTCTAATTATTTCAGTTACTATGGCTACATAAAAAATAAATAAATAACCCTAATATTGACCAAGACACCGTTTACTTTGCTCATGAATCTGCAATTTAAACAGCTTGTCTCTGCTCCACTTAGCATCAACCAGGGTGGCTCAAAGGCTGGGGACTGAAATTAAATAAAGCCTCATTCACTAATGTGTCTGATGGCTGACGCTGTCAGATGAAACCCTGGCTGGCTTCACATAGCTTCTGTATGTAGACTAGGCTTCCTCATACTATAGTGGCTAGGTTCCAAAGGTAAGCAACCTGAGAGAGCCAGGCAAAAAACAGTACCACCTTTTCTGACCTAACTTCCTTATAAGTCATATCAGCTCCTCAATTCAAAGGCCAACACAAGTTCAAGAAGAGGAGAAATACACTCAGCTTCTAAGTGGCATGGTTCTAGAAGAACACGTGTAATCACAAATATTGTTGAAATCAGTTTTCAAAATACCATATGCTTCAGTCCACCTTCTGGCCACAGCAGTTCACATCCTTCCAACATGCAAAAAATATACTCATTCCCTCCCCCAATACCCGCAGCTACTAGGCTCAGGCTTGAGGTCCAGGTATGGATGAACTTCTTGGGTACAGTTCCTTAGATATAGCCCCTTGAGTATAGTTCCTCTTGATCTGAAGAGCTGTAAACAAAAAAGATAAGTTATCTATCTCCACAAACATGAATACAAAATGAAGAAGCAGACACAGGTCCATTAAAAGTTTAAAACCCAGCTGGGCATATGCTGCCAATTCTTCAACTAGGGAATGATCCATGTGGTTCATGTCTTCCTACTCTGGGCTGTAAGTTCCATGGTAAATAGCCTGTTCTTGGCATTCTTCTTAACTGTAGAAGTTTGAGATCCAAAGGCCTCTTTTCATTTTGTACTGTCTCTGTGCCTTTCAGTCTAAATTGATATACTCCTTTTAAAAACTATGTGGATCACAAGAATTAGAAAACAAGCCACAGACTCTGAGAAAATATTGCAAAAGACATATTGATAAAGTACTATTACCTAAAATATGCAAAGAATTCTTAAAACTCAAAAGTAAGAAAAAGAACCACCAGATTAAAAACTGGGCAAAAGATCTGAATAAGCCTACCAAAGAAGATACACAGATGGCAAATAAGCATATAAAAAGATGTTCAACATCATATTAGGAAAATACAAATTAAAATAAGATACTATTACACACCTACCAGAACGGCCAAAATCCAGAAAACTGACAACACTTAATGTTGGTGAGGATATGGAGTAACAGGAAATCTCATTAATTGCTGGTAGAAATGGAAAATGATACAGAAACTTTGGAAGACAATTTGGCAGTTTTCTGCAAAACTAAACATACTCTTATAATACCATACAGACATCACACTCCTTGGTATTAACCCAAAAGAGTTGAAAATTTATGTCTGCACGAAAACTTGCACACGGTGTATAGCAGCTTTACGCCCAACTGCCAAACCTTAGAAACGGTCACAATGTCCTTCTGGAGGTGAATGGATAAACCATACAGACAACAGAATACTACTCAGTGTTTAAAAGAAATGAGCCATCAAACCATGAAAAGATGGAAGAAGTTTAAATGCATATTACTAAGCAAAAGAAGCCAATCTGACAAGGTTACATACTATATGACTCCAACCGTATGACACTCTGAAAAAGGCAAAACTATGAAAACAGTAAAGATTAGTTTGTCAGGGGTTGGGGGAGGACTAGATGAATAAGCAAGCATAGAAGATTTTTAGGGCAGTAAGAATATTCTGTATGATATTATAATGTTAGATATGTGTCATTATACACTTGCCCAAACCCACTGTACACACACCAAGAGTGAATCCTAATGTAAACTATGGGCCAGGAGCTATAATGATGTGTCTGTGCAGGCTCACTGATTTTTTTTTTTTTTTTTTTAGGCTCACTGATTTTAACAAATGCACCACTCCAGTGTATGAGAGGGACGGAGGATATGGGGAACCCTGTGCTTTCTGCTCAGTTTTGTTCTGAACCTAAAAATGCTCTTAAAAACAAGTATTTTTTTTTTTTAAAAAGTGTATGGACTTCATGTGAACCAATTCATAATCCACTACATTAACACCCATAAACTTCAAAATAACTCCTTGAGCTTCCCATAAGGTTCTGAGAGACAGTGCTCTTAAAATTCTTAGAGAATCTTTTGTGTTTAATAAGGAAGATCTATGAAGCACTGCAGGTCCTCAGCTCCTTAAAGAAACTACTATCTTTGCGAGGTATGACATTAAATTTCCTGAGGCCTCAAAAAAGAGTTTTATAATCATTCCCTTGGCTTCACTGTTAAATGACAATAGTGTAGTTGGATCTTTTTCTGAAAATATTCTAGATTTGATCTCTTTCCACTTGACTTTTCTTTTTCTTTTTTTTTTTCAAGTTTTTATTTTATTTTTAAGTTGGTTTTTTTTTTTCCATTAGACTTTTCTTAATTTGAGAATTGTCTGCCATCTGGAGAAACTAGAAAAGAGAGTTTTATTTTTGAACTCAGTAAGTTCTGGTTCCTTTATATTTAACAATTCTTTTCTTAGTTTATCTTATTCTGATCAGATTACTTTAACAAAATGCCAGTGTGGCATTGTTAAAATAAACAAAAATTTATTTCTCACAGTTCTGGAGGCTAGAAGCCCAAGATCAGGGTGCCAACATGGTTGGGTTCTAGTGAAGACTCTCTTCTACATTGCAAACTGCCAACCTGTCACTGTATTCTCTCATGGTGGAAGGGGCTAGTCAGCTCTGTGGGGTTCTTTTACAAAAGCACTACTCCCATTTATGAGGGCTCCAGCCTCATGACCCAGGTATCTCCCCAAAGGCCCCAAATGCTAATATCATCATATGGGCATTAAGATTTAACCTAAGAATTTTGGAGGACACAATGATTCATACCATAGCACTCTCTCCTATCATATTTTATTACAAGCAGCAAGAAACAACCAGAAAACATCCCTGGAATACCTTTATCATACAATCCACTGTCATCAAGCAAACCATTTCCTACTTTCTACATTATCATAGGTGACAATGTTGCTAAACTTTCTTCTATTACATATCAAGGATCTTTTCACTAACTCCAAATGATTTTTTTTTTTTTTTACTTTCCTTTAAACCTTCACTGACTTCCTCCTCAAGGGCTACCGGGTTTCCACCAATTTTTTCAAAGCCCTCCGGCTTCTGCCCATTGTCTATTCCTAGTTTGGCCTCAACTACTGTTACATTTTTAGGTTTCTGTTACATGTCACCACACTTCCAAATACCAAAATCTATTTCAGTTTCTATAACTGCATAATAAAATACTCTAAAATTTAGTGGCTTAAAAGATTATTATTTATTCAAGAATCTACAATTTGGGCAGGGCTTTTTGCTCCACTCAAAGGAGATATAAAAAACAACAAAGAATTACAGATGCTTATAACCATTGTTAGCGTGTATATATATATATGATGGGCACAAAGGAGTTAGTGGTTAATTCCATCTGAGAAATCACAGAAAAAAATAACCTCTGATCCAGAGTTGGGTGCTGACATAAAGGGCAGGAATATGAAATGGGATCACATGCAAAAAACTGCAAGTGTATTGATATATAGATAAGTCCATTGAGGAAGAACAGAAAGGAAAGAACTAGTATGAAGTTGAGACTAAAAAGGAAGGCTAGGAACAGACAATGTTTCTATAGGAGTAAACAAGAGGCCTGGGATCAAATCAGCTCTAAAGAAGCTACACCATGGGGAGCTGCTACCGGGAACTATTGGAAATTGTGAAGAAATAAATTTGCTAAAGAAAGTCCCCTAAGTTATAAGAAAGAATGCCAAGAAGTGCTGTCATAGAGAGAGGCTGTCAAAGACACCACTTTATTGATTAAAAAAAAAAAAAACACTACTAGGAAGAGAAGTAGGAAATGTCCTCAACTGAACAGCTAGAAGGTCAGGCTAGGGTACCCTGTGCATTCTGTATCTCTAACTCAAACACCTAACCTTTTCCTTAGAGAGAGAGGTTGTTCCCAATATCTACTTAAAAAGCAGAGGTCATAGTGACTATGACAATCTCAATACAACTTCTCTCCAAAAAAAATCAACAGAAATTCAGTAAGGGCTGCAGTTATTTATACAAGCTGGATTATTTTCTCAAGGTTCTGATGGAAAGCATAAACCTGGAAAAGAGAATGTGGTATTTCTCTCTCCTTTCCTCCATCTCTTTCTGTATCTCTGTGTGCACACATGAATCTCTCTTTAACCCATTATATTTCTATATAACCACACATTAATAGCTTACTTCAAAGAAATAATTTATTACCAGAAGCCAAAAGCACGAACCCTATACTAAATCCTGACTGTCTAGTACATGTTTTCTCCTTAAAAGTGAAATTTTTATTTGGCAGTGGCACTTTTTGGAATAGAAGTGAGAACAACATTTAACAAAAGATTATTACTCTATAAAATAAACACTATCTTAGTGAGCCGCACTCCCTGTGCCTAAAGGAGTCATGACAGCAACAGAAGATGCTGTCAGTTCTTATAGCTCAAGTGGACAAGAATTACAGTGGGAACTTCAAATAAAATCACTGGTGCAACAACTGTAGCCACTCACATAAGGATTTCAAGTAGATATGCATAGAGAACAGAAGCAGGAAAAATTGTCTCATGTTAAACTGACAAACTAGAGCACTATTCTCCGTAACCTACACCTCACTTATACTTAAAAACAAGCTTATATAAAACTTATATAGAATCTAATCATATCAAAAATATTTTTTAAGATCTAGATTCAGGTAGCTCTAACAAAAGTTGGAAGATCTCTATATTTCAACACAGATATGACTCTGTGTTTTTCTGATTTCTGCTCCTGTAACCAACAGCCTGTATTGTTGTACTTATGCTTTAAAAAAAAAAAAAAAAAAAAAGCCCTCAACAAAGTAGGGATAGAGGAAACATAGCTCAACATTATAAAGGCTGTATACAAAAGACCCACAGCTAATATCACCCTCAATGGGGGTAAACTGTGAGCTTTTTCCTCTATGCTCAGGAACGAGACAGGGATGTCCACTCTCACCATTGTTATTTAACACAGTACTGGAACTGGGAGTCCTAACCTCAGCAATCAGACAATAAAAAGAAATTTTAAAAAGGCATCCAATTCAGCAAGGAAGAAGTCAAACTTTCACTATTCACAGATGACACGATACTCTATGCAGAAAATCTGGAAGACTCCACAAAAAAGTTGCTAGAACTGATACATGAATTAGCAGTCGAAGGATACAAAAATCAATGTGCAGAAAGTGGTTGCATTTCTATACACCAATAATGAAGCAGCAGGAAAAGAAATCAAGGAATTGATCCCATTTACAACTGCATCGAAAACAATAAGATACCCAGAAATAAACCTAAATAAAGAGGTAAAAAATCTGTACTCTGAAAACTATAGAACACATAAAAGAAATTGAAGGGACTCCTGAGTGGCTCAGTGGTTGAGCATCTGCCTTCTGCACAGGGCGTGATCCTGGGGTCCTGGGATGGAGTCCCACATCGGGCTCCCTGCATGGAGCCTGCTTCTCCCTCTGCCAGTGTCTCTGCCTCTCTCTCTGTGTCTCTCATGAATGAATACATAAAATCTTAAAAAAAAAAGAAAAGAAAAGAAAAGAAAGAAAAGAAAAGAAAAGAAAAGAAAAGAAAAGAAAAGAAAGAAAAGAAAGAAAGAAAGAAGAAAGAAAGAAAAGAAAGAAAAGAAAGAAAGAAAAGAAAAGAAAAGAAAAGAAAAGAAAAGAAAAGAAAAGAAAAGAAAAGAAAAGAAAAGAAAAGAAACGAAACGAAACTGAAGAGGACACAAAGAAATGGGAAAAAATTCCATGCTCTTGGATATGAAGAACAAACATTGTTAAAATATCTAAACTACCCAAAGCAATTAAACTTTTAAAGCAATCCCTATCAAAATACCAACATTTTTCACAGAGCTACAACAAACAATTCTAAAATTTGTATGGAATCACAAAAGTCCCTGAATAGCCAAACCAATCTTGAAAAAGAAAAACTAGAGGCATCACAATTCTAGACTTCAAGCTACAGTACAAAGCTGTAATCTAGACAGTACGGTACTGGCACAAACACAGTTCAACGGAACAGAATAGAAAACTAGAAATGGGCCCACAACTATATGATCAACTAACTAATCTTTGACAAAGCAGGAAAGAATATCCAATGGAAAAAAAGACATTCTCTTCAACAAGTGGTGTTGGGAAAAGTAGACAGCAACATGCAAAAGTATGAACCTGGACTATTTTCTTATAGTATACACAAAAATAAATTCAAAATGGATGAAAGACTTACATGTGAGACAGGAAACCATCAAAATACTAGAGGAGAATGCAGCAACCTCTTTGACTCAGTCAAAGCAACTTCTTACTAGAACTAAAAGGCACCCTATGGAATGGGAGAAAATATTTGCAAATGATATATCTGATAAAGTGTTAATATCTAAAATCTATAAAGAACTTATCAAACTCAATACTCAAAACCCAAATAATCCAGTTAAAAAATAGGCAGAAGATTTGAATAGACATTTCTCCAAAGACGACAGCCAGATGGCTAACAGACACATAAAAAAAAATGCTTCACATCACTCATCATCAGGGAAATACAAATCAAAACCACAATGAGATACCACCTCACACCTGTCAGAATTGCTAAAATTAACGACACAGGAAACAACAGATGTTGTCAAGGATGTAGAGAAAGGGGAACCGCCTTACACTATTGGTAGTAATGCAAACTGGTGCAGCCACTCTAGAGAAGTTTGGAAGTTCTTCTAAAAGTTAAATATAGAACTACCTTATGACTCAGAAATTGCACTACTAGGTATTTACCCAAAGGATACAAAAATATGTATTGGAAGAGGCACATGCATCCCGATGTTTACAGCAGCATTATCAACAATAACCAAATTATGGAAAGACCCGAAATGTCCATCGACTGATCAAATGATAAAGAAGAGATGGGGTGGGGTGTGTGCGTATATATGTGTGTGTGTGTGTGTGTGTGTGTATACATATACAATGGAATATTACTCAGCCATTAACAAGAATGAAATCTTGTCATCTGCAACGATGTAGACGGGTGTAGAGTGTATTATGCTAAGCAAAATAGGTCAGAGAAAGACAAATACCATATGATTTCACTCCTATGTGGAACCTAGGAAGCAAAACAGATGAACCTAAGGGAAGGGAATAAAAAAAGAGAGGGAAGCAAACCATAAGAGACTCTTAACTGCAGAGAACAAACTGAGGGTTGCTGGAGGAGACGTGGGTGGGAGAATGTGCTAAATGGATAATGGGTATTGAGGAGGGCACTTACTGTGTTGAGTAGTGGGTGTTACATGTAAGGGATGAATCACTATATTCTACTCCTGAAACCAGTATTACACTGTATGTTAATTAACTAGAATTTAAATAAAAGTTTGATTAAAAAATCAAAGAAAGAATGAATCTCATTGACCAACAACTGGTCAGGGTCCCCATGAGGGCAGTGCCTTCATGGCAGCATCTGTAGGCTCTTGACCTGGATGCAGCTAGAGTAAGGAACACAGGGTCCAATAATCACCAATCAGCTATAAATGAGTTGGCAGAGTTATATGGAACTGCACAGAGCCATCATATACCAGGAACTGCCTAGAACTGCTTCCTTGGCAGGGGCTATAACCTGACACTAATATATTCTTAATCTTAGCTCTAGGATCTCAGCTCCAAATCAGGAAACCGTAAAAGTCCCACTTACCAACTTGCTACATTAGCCTACTCTGAAATTTACATTAAATTTTCTTTTAATTATTTATGTAGTAGTTCTATTTGACAGCCTTTTAAAGTTGAAATCTTTAGATAAAATCTTGTATACTGTTGGGCAGCACAAATCCTTATATTTTTTTGATGTATGCAGTAGTTTCTTTACTCCAAAATTGTTCCTGGAAAAATCCTAATAGATCTAAAAGGACTCACATCCCACTCCAAAATAAATAAAAAACAAAAAGTTCCCCATTCTATCCAAAAGAAAACAGACCAAGATATTTTTCCTTTGTTTAGGTAAAAGCCTTCTGAAGGTCTTCTAGCTACAACAGTTACTATATGGACTAGATGATTAGAATATTGTGCAATCTACTGTCAGGAGTGAACAAATATAATTTGACTAATGACAAAACGATAAACAAGTAGAAAAATAAAAGCAGTTGTGTTTGGCTAGTGATCTGGGTAGGAGGAAGTTGGGAGAAAAAAGAAGAACACTGCAACCTACAGCATTAGACACATTCTACAAAGCACACTCTCCATCACACAGCTTAAAGATTCTCAAAAACAAATCTATTTTCTGCAAAATCTTCCTAAGACACCTCACACAACCACAACACTCATTTTGAAGGCAAGTGGTCTAACAATAGAGAAACAAGAAAAAGGAAACTGCACAACTCCTAGAAGAAAACATAGGGAAAAGCTCCTTGACACTGGTCTTGGAAATGATTTTATATGACACCAAAAGCACAAGCAACAAAAGCAAAAAATAAATGGGACAACATCAACCTAAAAATTTCTGCACAGCCAAAGAAACAATCAACAAAATAAAAAGGCAACTGACAGAATTCAAGAAAATATCTGCAAACCACATATTGGTAATGGGTTACTATCCAAATTACACACAAGGAACTCATACAACTCAATAGAAAAAAAAAAAAAGTTAAAAAAAAGGGCAGAAGACCTTAACAGAAATTTTTCCAAAGACAACATAACAAATGGTCAACAGGTATATGAAGAGATGTTCAACATCATTAAGCATCAGGGAAATGCAAATCAAAACCACAATGAGATATCACCTCATACCTGTGAGAATGGCTAGTAACAAAAAGACAACAATTTTGGCAAAGACGTGGAGAAAAGGGAACCCTTGTGCACTGTTTTTGATAACGTAAATTGGTGTGGCCACTCTGGAAATTGGTATGGAGGTTCCTCAAAAAATTAAAAATAGAAATATCATACAACCTAGCAACTCCACTCCTGTTTTTCTGAAGAAAACAAAGACACTAATTTCAAAAAGATTATACACATCTATGTTTACTGAAGCATTGTTTACAACAGGAAAAATATGGAAGCAGCCTAAGTGTATATCAAAAGATGAATGGATAAAGAAGATGTGATAAACATACATATGCAATTAAATATTACTCGGCATAAAAAAAAGAATGAAATCTTGCCATTTGTGACAACATGGATGGACCTGGAGGGTATTAAACTAAGTGAAATAAGTCAGACAGGAAAGACAAATGCCATATGATTTCAGTTATGTGTGGGATCTTTAAAAATATGGGGTACAAACAAAACAGAAACAGACTCATAAATACTAAGAACAAACTGGTGGTTACTCAACTGGAGGACTGTAGGCAATTGGCAAACAGGTGAAGGAGATGGAGAGATATAAACTTTCAGTTATATAGAAGTCACAGAGATGAAAAGTATAACATATATAGTCAATACTATTTTAATAACATTGTATGGTGACTACACTTATTGTGAGCATTGACTAACATATATAAGTGTTGAATCAGTATTGCATATTGTATGTCATCTACACTTCAATAAAAAAAAACATTTTAAAAAAGAAAAAAGCACATAACCCTTAAAAAAAAGATGTAATAAGTGTTGGCAAGGATATAGAGAATAGGAATCCTTGTACACTATTGGTGGGAATGTAAATTGGTATAGTCATTATGGAAAATAGTGTGTAGGTTCCTCAAAAACTAAAAATAGAACTACTATATATATGTGTGTGTGTATCACACACATGCATACACATATATACAACAGAATATTATTCAGCCATGAGAAGGAAATCCTGGGCATTACTAATGGGCATTATGCTAAATGACAGAAGTCAGACAGAGAAAGACAAATACTGTGTAATCTCACTATGTACAGTACCTGAAAAAAACAAGCTAAAATAAAAAGAGTAGAATGGTGCTTGAAGTGCTGCTGCAAGGGGCTGCAAGGTGGAGGAAATGGGAAGATGTTGGTTAAAAGTACAAACCTGTTATAAAATGAATAAGTTCTGATGATCTAATGTACAGTATGGTGACTATAGGTAATAATACTGTATTATATATATTTGACAATTGCTACAAGAATAGACTTTAAGGGGCACCTGGGTGGCTCAGCTGGTTAAGTGTCTGCCTTCAGCTCAAGGCATGATCCCAGGTCCTGAGATCAAGTCCTATACACATCTCACTGCTCAGCAAGGAGTCTGCTTCTCCCTCTCCCTCTGCCATTCCTCCTGCTTAGGCTCACTCACTCTCTCTCTCAAATAAATGAATAAAATCTTAAATAATAATAATAATAATATCCTCTTGACTGTAGGTCCTTACATGTGTAAAATTCAAAACCTTGCCATATTAGAATGTGCCTGGCTATCCCATACATTTATACGTTTTTCAGATCTCAACAATAATAGCATTTTCTTGTAGACTACAGTAAGAATTATGATCTTCACCTTAAGGGTCACAGAACGATATTGATACTTTTTAAGCAGAAGATGTGACCAGATTTGCATTATAAAAGGAAGACACCCTAGCTGTAGTGGTGGAGAATAAATTTCTGATGTGGGGGTAAAGGGGGGGCTAGAAGGGGTAAATGAATGATGCTATTGTAAAAATTGGATAAAATATAATTGCAATGGTACATGAGTAGAATCTTGGATAATAATCTATATCCAGATTATTATTATCTAGAGTGGTAGCAGCAGGAGAAAAAAGGATGGATTGTACAGTAATTACAAAGCAAAACCGACAGGACCTGGCTTGGCACAGCATACAAGGAATGAGGGTTAGGAAGCTTTCCAACATAGACAGTTTTAAGCAACACAGTTTGAACTGCACGAGTCCACCTCCATCAGATTTTTTTTTTTTTTACAGTACAGTAATGTAAATGTATTTTCTCTTTTTATTTTCTTAATAACATTTTCTTTTCTCTAGCTTCCTGTATTATAAGAATACAGTATATAATACATATAACATACAAAATAATATGTTAATTAAGCCTTAAACCAGTAACAATTCCAGTCAACAGTAGGCTATTAGTCAAGTTTGGGAGTCAAAAGTTATACAGGGATTTTTGGCTGTTCAGGGTCAGCACCTCTAACCCCCATTGTTCAAGGGTCAACTGTATACACTTTATAGACACACACACACACACACACACACACACACACATATATATATAAAGGAAACTATAAAACTTTATTTTGGGGGCACCTGGGCGGCTCAGTCCATTAAGCACTTCAGCTCGGATCATGATCTCCAAGTCTTGGGATTGAGCCCCGGGTTAGGCTCCCTGGTTAGAGGGGAGTCCGCTTGTTCCTCCCCCTGCTCATGCTTGCTCACACTCGCTCTTGGCTCTCTCTTCCCCCTCTCAAATAAATAAATAAAATTTTCAAGAAATAATAAAATTTTATTCTTAAAAGTAAAAAGATATTTAAATATATAGTATATCAATTCCCTAGAAAGGATGGCTGAACATAATGGTCTATCTCTCTTTGAATTAATATCCTTTGCAATATGACTTCATTGCTATTCCCATTAAAAAATATAGTGTATTCCCTTATTCACTTGTTTTGCCAACAGCCCAACAGAAGGGACACTGTAAATTCTAAGCCAGTTTTAAGTATGTACTTCAGAAGTCCTTGCAATTCTGCTACCTTGCTTAGATCCCTGAAACTGTCATTTGAATAAGCCTAGCTAGGTTAGCCTGCTGCAGGATGAGAGAGATACAAGGCCTAATTGCCCCCAATGCCTCAGCCAAGAGCTCATCATCCTCATAAACACAGCCATCTATAGTTAAACAGATGAACACAAATGCATAAGGGAGCCAAGCTGAGATCATAACCATCCAGTTGATCCCAGCCTAATGTGCTGATCCAGAAGATGGTGAGCTAAACAAATGGTTGCTGTTTTAAGCCATTAAGCTTTGCTTAACCTTAGGAAGTTTCCTATACAACAAAAGACAACCAATAAATCTACCTAAGCTTTTTAGAGACTTATACTAGGCAACTAGCTAGATTTTTTGATTGATTAAGTGAGTGGTAACAACCAGAATAAAATCAAATGACAATGACGGAACACCAGATAATAGCCAGGCCTCTGCCTATACATCCTAAACGAAAGCTTTCCGGTTGATACAACTCACCCACGTAGACAGAGGTCTCAGTCAGGCTTCCATTCAGAAAAGAAACCTATCAGAAATATATCTATCTATTCAATAACAGAGAAAACTCATGTCAGCTTCCAGTAATCATCAATGTATGCTTTATTCTTAAATAAAAACAAGTTTGAAGAATTTCCAAGCATATGAGGAAACTGGGAGCAGGGAAGAAAAAGAAAAAAAAAAAAACTAATTTCAGAGATCATTCCCAAAGATTATCAGTCTCAAAGAATATTCAGGAAAAAGAAAATGTAAAAAATTAAATTCTAACTAGTATCTTTAATATTATAAAACATGAACAGGATGCCATAGAAACAAAGAGCACTAAAGGAACAGAGTTCCTTGAAAATAAATATGACTGCTAAAAATATTTTTCAAAAGGAAGAAAAATAAAGACAAGGACATTTCTTAGAACACACAGCAAAAAGAAAAAGAAAAATATAGGAGAACAAATGATAGAAGAAATGGAGAGTAAGACTAAGAGAAGTTCCAGAGACAGAAAAGCAAGAAAATATAGAAAAAACAATCCAAAAAAAAAAAAAGAAGAAAAAACAATCCATGTGAGACAGGAACTCCTCAAAACCCTAGAGGAGAACACAGGCAGCAATCTCTTTGACCTCGGCTGCAGTAACTTTTTACTAGACATATCTCCAGAGGCAAGGAAAACAAAAGCAAAAATAACTACCGGGACTTTAAAGGGTTTTGCACAGCAAAGGAAACAATCACCAAAATTAAGAGGCAAACTACAGAATGGGAGAAAATATTCACAAATGACATATCAGATAAAGGGCTAATATCCAAAATCTACAAAGAACTTATCAAACTCAACACCCAGAAAACAAAAATCCAGTCAAGAAATGGACAGAAGACATGAACAGACATTTCTCCAAAGAAGATATACAAATGGCTAACAGATATATGAAAAAAATAAGATCAATATCTAAATATATTCTTTAGATTTCTGAGCATGAGCTATATAAGTTAAATATCCTAAAATCTTCCAGAAAGGCAAGAAATAAGCAGGCATCAGGCTTCTCAGGAATAGCACAAAATTCTAGAAGGCAATGTAGCATGTCTTCAAAATTCTGAAGGAAGATGCTTTGAATTTAAAACTCTATACCATAGGTCATTCAAATATAAGGATCAAACAAAAACATTTTCAGACAGGTAAGATTTGTTATTAGGCAATGTTCTGAAGATACTGAAAATGTTATTCAGTAAAATGAAGTGAGAAACAAAGAAAACACTGGATCTAAGAAACAGAAGATCTACCCCAGAAACATAGCAAAGGGAAGATCCTGAATGACAGCTATGCAGCCAACCTAAAGAGTAACAGATCCCAAGTGGATCAGAAAGACAAAAGGATCTAAAAGGACTGTCACCGGGAAGCCCCGGTGGCACAGCGGTTTAGCGCCGCCTGCAGCCCAGGGCGTGATCCTGGAGACCCTGATGAGTCCCACGTCAGGCTTTCTGCATGGTGCCTGCTTCTCCCTCTGCCTGTGTCTCTGCCTCTCTCTCTCTCTCTCTCTCTCTCTCTCTCTGCGTCTCTATGAATAAATAAATAAAATCTTTAAAAATAATAATAATAAATAAATAAATAAAAGGGCTGTCACCAAGAAGATTTTAGAACCCAATATGACAGAGAAAGCAGATAATTTTCAGAATGAATATATCTTACTCTTTTGTCAATTAGAAGGAAAAACAATTAAGTCCTAACTCTAGAAGGAAAAACAATACATAAGAAAGTCAAGGTACAATTACAAAGAAAATTTAAATGCTATATAATTTTAAGAAATTTATGTAGTAGAAGAAAAATAATCAATTTTACTTTGATCCCAGAAGCATTATCCATAGGGTGAGGCCTCTGGACATAGACAAAAGAAATGGAATCATAATATATACTATTTTATTCTGTATCGTATAATCATAATAAGTTAAATAGTTAAATGCTGTTTACTGATTTTACCTTTTAGTATAAATTGAAAGCATGGAAGAGTTAACTACAATTACAGAAAGTTTTTAACACTAATAGCAATTATTTACATAGTATTTATTATGTACCAAGTCCTGTTTTAAATGCTTTACATATATTAAATTATTTAAGCATCATAATAATCTTGTGAAATAAGTTACTCCCCATTTTACAGTTGGGGAAAATAAGGCACAGAAAGATTAAATAACTTGCCAGTTCATACAGCTATAATGTCATAGAACCTGGCTTTTGAAACCAGGCAGCCTGGCTCCAATATCTACATTCTGAACCACAACTATACTGCCTTCTTTAAATAGAATATAAATATTATCGACTGATAATTTTAAAGTCAATAGATATCTGATAGAAGTTAAAAGGCCAAAAGGAGGTAAAAGAGTTGAAGTAAAGGATATGAATGATAACATCCTCACTTCATAAAACAAGAAATAAGAGATAATGCTAAAAGCTAATGGAACATAGAGGTTTAAGTATACTAGAATTGCAAAGATAGAGAAAAGAACATCGATAATATATAACTATATAAAATTTGAAGTAGCACAAGAATAGCGTAAATGAATTAAATCCTCATCTTCAAAGTTAAAACACGTAAACAGCATCTAAGTTACTGCCTTAGATGATGAATCAAGAAATAGTGATATAAGTATACTATTTTAAATTATAGAGGCATCCATTAGAGGACAAAAATAATTAAAATTTGCTGGCAGCGCTCAGAGAGGCTAGTATACAGTAGAGCATTTAAAAGTATAAGCTCTAGGGATACCTGGGTGGTTCAGTCAGTTAAGTGTCTGCCTTTGGCTCAGGTCTTGACCCCAGGGTCTGGGATCAACCTGCATAGGGCTTCTTGCTCAGCAGGGAGTCTGCTTCTCTTTCTCCCTCTGCCCCTGATGATGCTCTCTCCCTCCATCTCCCTCTCTCCTTCTCTCTCTCTCTCTCTCTCACATATATATTATATATGTGTGTGTGTGTATGCATGTTTTATATATATAAAATCTTAAAAAAAAACAAAAAACTATAAGGTCTGTATCAAAACTTCCCGGGATCAAACCCAGCTACTCTACTTAGTATTAATAGCATTACTGAAAAAGGTTACTCAATCTTCTCAATTTCCTATCTGAAAATGGCTAATTCATTTGGATATTATTATTAAAAGACTTAATACTTGTAGAACATTAGAACTGTGACTAGCCCATGTAAGTAAGCCCTAAACAAAGGTTTGGTATCAGCTATGAATCAGAGGAAAGAACACAAACACATGAACAAACATACACACATTTACATGTAGTTCCTGATTTACTTAGCCAAGGATCCAAAATCTTATTAGCAGTGAGACTATCACTCAGAGCAGGAATAGATATAGAATGTCTCAACACTGCTTCCACTGACCTCTAGTGTCCTGCACTACCAGCAAGAGGACAAGGTGAGGTCTAGCAATATTTGACAAGCTGAATTGTTATGGTCCCATTTCTCTTTTATGCTCAGGCTTACACCACCACTTTGGGAAGAACAACCCCTAACAACCCATAGCCTTTAATGAAAAGAAATTACAAACATCTGGGTTCCTTCTGGTTCTTGAGCCAAACCCAGTGCCGATAAGTCTGCAACTTCATCTGAGAAGAGAAAATAGAATCAATATCCAGATGTCCCCAAACATTCCTTACTTCCTCCAGGTTTCTAATGTTTGGGAAAACTGTTTCTCCACAGACTGCCCTTGAGGAGTAGAACCAGGGTTCTGATCTCCGTAGAAAACATGAAAAATCATGGTTCCTGCCATATATCTCAAAAGTTCACTAGGAAAAACGGACACATATAAAAACATGAGAAACTGTGCAAACGAACAAGATAAAGGGAATTGAATAAAAGATACAGAATTTTGGAAAATGAAATTAAGTAAAGAGAAGTCAAAGTATTCTAAGTAAAAAGAATACAGTGAGCAAAAATAGGAAAGTGACAATGCAAAAGGAGAGCTTTGGCAACATAAGTACTTCAGTTTAACTGAAAGAAAAGATTTATATGAAACTACACTATTGAAGGCCATGGAGGGGCAGCCCAGGTGGCTCAGCGGTTTAGCACCACCTTCGGCCCATGGCGTGATCCTGGGGACCTAGAATCGAGCCCTGCGTCAGGCTCCCTGCATGGACCCTTCTTCTCCCTCTGCCTGTGTCTCTGCCTCTGTGTGTGTGTGTGTGTGTGTGTGTGTCTCGTGAATAAATAAACTCTTAAAAAAAAAAAAAAAAGGCCATGGAGAATCTGCAGCCTTTGGGAGTATGTTACAAGCAGATATATGGAATAAGGTATTTCAAAAAGTTAAATCTTTCTTTCTACACTTACTCTCTAGATGACTCAAATGGTCTCATAATCTAAATACTATCTCTATGCTGATCATTTCCAGACCTCCTTCCTGAACTTCAGTCTAGTATACCCACATGAACCTAGACAGTCTTGCTCAGCATGGATGTCAAGCAGGCATCACAAACTTATCATGTGCCAAGCTTAACTCCTGAAAATCCCCTGCCAAACTTACTCCTTTCAGAGCCACCTACATCTCCTTAATGATAATTCCATCCTTTAGCTGCTTAGGCCAAAGACCTTCAAATAATCCTGACTCTTCTTTCCCTTTCACACCTCACAGCCAATCCATCAGAATATTCTGTTGGCTCTACTTCAAATATTTCCAAACTAGAATACCTCTCACTACTCCCACTGCTATCATTGAGGTCTGTGCTACTATTCTCTCTGACCAGATTGTTGTCAAAACTCCTCTCCCTACTTCCCCTCTCTCTTCAATATGGGTACAACAATGATTCTGTTAACATGTAAGTCAGATCATCTCACTTGTATGTTTAAAGGCTAGCCATTTCATTCAGAGTAAAACCAGACTCCTAATTGTGACTTACAATCTATATCTTCCCACTCAGTATCTCTCCCATCACACACACCTTTGATTCCTACTACTCATCTTCTAGCTCACTCTCTCCTCCTCAGTATCCAGAGAAGCCAGGCACACCTGCCCCTTGGGACCCCTGCTGTTTGTTCCCTTTGCCTGGAGAACACTCCTCCCCCAGATATTCCTTCCCCACTCAATTCAAGTCTTTATTCAAATGCCACCTTTACAGAAGGGCCTTCCTGGCCACTTGACCAAAATGTCAACATTTCACCCTTGATGCTCCCTTCATACCCCATCATTTATATATATTTTTTCTTCCTCTGCAGCTATCACCATTTGATATACTATGTTTTATGCTTGTCATTCTTCTCTATCCTTACTAGACCAGGAGTCACACATTTCTGTTTGTTTTGTTTGCTGATTACTACATACTTAGCACCTAAAAAGAGTCCTTGACACAAAGAAAGCATTCAATAGATATTTGTTAAATGAATGAAAGAACATGACAATTACTGTATAAAGTACATTAGAAGGAGAAGAAATTATAGTTACAATACCATAGTCTCAAAAATATTTGTTGATTACCATTTATGATGCAAAGTTTCTGGGGGATACAGAGATGAAAAGGGCAACAATGAGAATGAGACACAATTAACTATAATCCAAAATAGTTGTTCATAACTTTCATGTGAAAGTAGTATAAAAACAGAGAGAAAATTCTATTGCTAGGAGACTACTGCATCAACACAGGGATCAGGTAATCAGGCACTATACTAGATAGAGTGCGATAACAATGGAAAGGTCAGATGTGATAATGATTATAACAATGGACAGAAATAGTTGAATTTGGTGAGTAGTTGAACAGGGAAAGACATGATCACTAAGTGTCAAGCTTAGATGATAAAAAGAATGGTGGTGCCATTAAGAAAGAGAGAAAGAAAGAAAAAGAAAGGGAGAAAGGAAGGAAGGAAGGAAGGAAGGAAGGAAGGAAGGAAGGAAGGAAGGAAGGAAGGAAGGAAGGAAGGAAGGAAGGAGTATAATAAAGTGGATAGAAAAAAAATGGTAAGTCCAACATTAGACACGTTTTGTTTGAGGTAACAGCAGACCACACAAGAGAAAATTTTAGGACACGGTTTTAGATTCAGAGCTGTGACTCGGGGTTAAGAAATATAGACTTAAAAGTTATTTTCCCACTGAGAGATGACTGAACTGAAAAAGGTAAGATTTCTAAGCAAAAGACGAAAGGCAAAAGCCATGGGAAACAGGCAAACTTATAGATGGGGAGGAAGAGGTACAAATGAACATAACAGAAAAACTTAAGAGAGGAAGAAATAAAACCAGGACACCTCACTATATATATAGTAGCCACAGCTATAAAAATTTATCCTTTTAAAAAATAACAAGTTACCATCCATTTTCATATTTAATAACTTTGCAACTATGTTCATTAAGTACTCAAAATCTCAGATGAAATCAAGGCAATATTTCAGTTCAATCTTAGAATTGTCAGACTGCAATGAGACTTTTTTCTGGTAACCTCTGAAACAACAGCTGTACATTTGTACAAGTACAAAAGATACAAAAGATACAAGATACAAGCCGTCACCTAGGAAACCACTTAATATCATGGCAAATTGCTCTGCCCTAGCTCCATACATATAAGAGGTATTCAAAATATATTCATTTATACAGATAGCAAACAGGACAAGTAACAAAATGTAGAAATAGGTAAATTTTAAATAATTAGTTCAGGGGAGAAAAGGGAAAGCGGAAGCCATTGTTTAATGGGTATAGAGTTTCAGTTTGAAAAAATGAAAAGTTCTGGAGGTGGAGAGTGGTAACAGCCGTACAATATGAATAGACTCAATTCCACTAAACTGCACACTTAAAACGGTAAATTTCATGTTACATATATTTTTCTACAGTTAAAAAAGTAACTGTTTCAGCTCATATTTTGTGCTATAAGCTAAATGTTAATGCTCCAGGAGCAACTGTCATATCAATTCTTTTAATTCTGAGTCTCTGGATTCTGTAATTCAGCAATGAGGAGAAAAAGCTTTGATCCAAAATGAAACTGACAAAGGAAACTAGACAACAAAATGAAAACAGGTTGGTTTGTTTTTAGTATTTTTACTTTATTTTTATTTGTTAAGTATGCTCTAGGTATACTGTGGGGCTCGACCTCAAGATCAAAAGTCACATGCTCCACCAAATGTGCTAACCAGGCACCCCAAAAATAGGTTTTTTCAATTCAAAATATTTTTTATGAATTATTCTTTCTTAATTTGCTTACTTTTCGCTTCTCCATTTGTAGTCCAAATCCTTATCATCCCTCCTGGAAAGGACACAGTGGTTTACAACTATCCAAATATTAACCCTTCAAGTAGAGATCTCATCTTCTTCATGAAATCTTCTACCAGCCCAAAGTATACTGATCTCTTCATTGCTAAATTCTCACTCTTTATGGTCTAAATTAGTACACTTCCTGAACTATCTGTGGTCAGATGCCATTTTTAAAAATTTTCTAACCCATTTTGGACTGATACTTCCATAATATGAAGTTGAAATATCCAGAAATTTTTTAAACATGCAAAAGAGAAGTTAAATTTTATTGTAACTCAACAAACATAAAATTGCTGTCAAATTTTTTTTTAAGATTTTATTTATTGAGAGTGTGTGCATGTGCACAAGTGGGGGGATGAGCAGAGGGAGAAGGGGAGACAGAGAGAGAATCTAAAGCAGACTCCATGCTGAGTGTAGAACCAAATGCAGAGCTCAATCCTACAACGTTGAGATCATGACCTCAGTCGAAATCAGAGTCATGACTGAGTGACCCAGGCTCCACTGTCAAATTTCCATTGAAGTTCCTAAAGCTGATTCTCAATTTCTATACTTCTATTCCAGCACAGTGATAACAATTAGTGCACCAGCATCAGTCTGCAGTCTGCACTTTGAGAAGCACTGACTTAAACAACTCAGGGCTTCAGTCAATAAATCTTTATTATATACTATAGGGTATGTTATATACTTAGGGTAATCAGGTACATATCCTAGGCGTTTTCTCTAAAACCATAAGTTTTCCTCTATTTTGTGGGAAAGAACACTAACAAGTGTGAATCAATGATAAATAATACAGATAAATAAGCTTAAATGAGCTTTGTTGTTGTTCAGAGGAAAAGGATCACTGAAGTCTGGAGTAGTGAAGATAATCTCTTTTAAAAAAGTGAAATCTGAAGTCAGCATCTGTATTTTTTTTTTAAGATTTTTTATTTATGTATTCATGGGAGACACGGAGAGAGAGGCAGAGACACGAGATGCGAGGCTCAATCCCAGGACGCTGAGATCACAATCTGAGCCAAAGGCAGAGGCTCAACCACTGAGCCACCCAGGTGCCCCAGCATCTGTATTTAAACAGAATTCAGATATGAAAAAGATGGTAACTCCAGAGACTGGAGACTACATGTAAAGGTACAGAGGTGAGAATCAACATAGCATGTTGATAACAAAATGAACTGAATAGCTCTCACTAGAGGGACAAGTATTGATAGCAGGGAACTGAAAGACAGGCAGAGTCTACAGACAGAAAAACAAGCAAGGAAAATGCATCAAAGTTTCTCAAAAAGTACCACAATAGAATTAGTGTCCTAGAAAGGTAAGCCAACAGTGGTATCAAAGTTGGAGGAGCAAGGTGGAAATTCTTCACTTGCAAGGGATCATACATTTCACTTTTTTACATAACCTATAGAACTAGAGAAGTACTCAGCCCATGGTGGATAGAAAATGTATCTTTCTTAAGCATCAGGTTTTAAAAAAATAATTAAAATTCTATTAGAAGTACTAATTGAAGATACTCATCTTTACTTCACCTGACTCCTGAAGATTAAAATAAAAATGTATAGATACATAAGTGTGCATAACAGTAAAGAGAACTCAGCTTGGAAAGAGTTAGTCATTGGGCAGCAAGAGATTTCAACAAGTTTCTAAAAGACAAAAGGTATACAGGAATATACTGACAACTTAAACAAAACATAATATACTAGGAGGAAGTTGTAACTGAGGTGATAGCAGACCTCCTCACTGGAATCCCAGAGAGACTCTAAGCTCGGAGACACCTGAAGAACTGTCTCTAAGGAATATTAGGAAAGGGATGAGAAGAGTGGCTAAGAACAGAGATTAATTGACGATCTCAATATAGAAAAACTGTACCAAATATACCACCTACCTTCCTCTTGCATCTCCACCCATGAAGCATCCAGGAAGGAGCCTATTATTTACCACCAGACAAAAACTGTAAGAGTTTAATTATTCTTTGCAGCAAAGATGGCCATCTGTGGACCAAAATTTATACACCTTCTTCTACAGTATAAAGTTGTCCCTAAGAAATAACTGCTTAGCCAAAAACAGCATTTCTCAGACTCTCATGCATGTAGGCAGGACCATGTGACTAATTTTAACCAATGAATGTAAGGAGAAATAATTTTATTTCCCTGCCAAGGCAATGAAGAAGTGCCTTCTCCATTCTCCTTTCCCCTTCCACTGGGAGGAGACAGAATCACAAGGCATTTTAAGGATGGCAGAACCACAAGACAGAGGAATTCTCAGCAAGCAGAAGGAAAGCTGCCTGCTAAAAGGAAAGCCCTCACTGGACCATTAAGTAAGTGAAAAAATTTTGTTAAAACATCAAAATGTTCAGGTTTATTTGTTCCAGCAACTACCAACCTTGTTAATCTGAGCTTAAAAGGAAAAAAAAAAAAAGGAGGGAAGAAGAAACATCATTATAAAAATTAACTTTATACTATGGTTTTGGTGACTCAGAGACAGGCGTTCCTCTTTGCGGCATTTGGAAGACCAGCAGCCTGACAGCTTTCTACCCACCCACATAAAGGAAAGCCTGCCAACTGGCATGTTCTATCATACATACATATTAAGATGACAAACTAGGCAATTGGAATGGGAGTGACATGAATAATTATGACTAAGAGGTCAGATGTGGTCGACTGAATTGTTCTTGTACTTTATCCTGTAAGGCTAAAAGCAACCAGCTGATGTTTTCAATATCCTGCCTTGAAATTTCCTTGCCCAATACTAACTTCATTACTCACATTTGCTGTCTTCTGTGCTACAACAGAAAACAGTTTAATCAAATGTTTTGCTACTACATAATACAGTTTACCATTTTTTCCAGCCTTCTATAATAGTTTTCTTGTTGACCACCACCTAGTCCCAAAGCCAATGACACATATTTTAAATTTCTGTTACAGTAGCACCCTACTTCTAGGTACTCATTTTTATAAAAATTAGTTTTATGCAAAATAAGCAAGCACTAAATCCCAGTAGCACACATAAAATGAGTGTGTATTTCTCACTTAGAAATGAATTACTTAGGTGAATTGAGGCAGTTGTTTCAGGCTGTAGGTCAAGTTGACATCTCCTTGTTTCTCCACCTGAGGCTCAATGGTGGCCAAAAGATGACTGGGACATGTTTTATTATACAAAGGGTAGAAACTCCCTGGGTGGCAAATTAGAAACATTTAATTTCTCTTAAGGCGTACACTTAAAATTGGTGCACTGTCACTTCCTACATTTTTTCAGCCAAAGCAAGTTATAAGACTAAGCCTAATATTATTAATGGCAGGGATGGGGAAAATTATGCTCTTCCCATGGCAGTGGATGAGAGAGAAATGAATCAATTGCTGAATAGTTATCTAAACTGCCATAATCTACCCTCCTGTACACAAAAGACTGTGATTGCTGTGCAGCAAAAACTGATTAATCTAAGAATCAAGAGAAAAGCTAGGGGCGCCTGGGTGGCTCAGTTGATTAAGCAGCTGCCTTCAGCTCAGGTCATTATCCCGGAGTCCTGGGATGAAGCCACACATAGGGCTCCCTGCTCAGTGGGGAATCTGCTTCTCCCTCTCCTCTGCCCCTCTCCCCCAACTCATGCTCACACTTGCCCTCTCTCAAAATATTTTTTATTTATTTTATTTTTTTAATTTTTATTTATTTATGATAGTCACAGAGAGAGAGAGAGAGAGAGGCAGAGACATAGGCAGAGGGAGAAGCAGGCTCCATGCACCGGGAGTCCGATGTGGGATTCGATCCCAGGTCTCCAGGATCGCGCCCTGGGCCAAAGACAGGCGCCAAACCGCTGCGCCACCCAGGGATCCCTCAAAATATTTTTTAAAGGTTTTATTTATTTATTCATAAAAGCCACAGAGAGAGAGAGGCAGAGGGAGAAGCAGGCTCCAAGCAGGAGACCAATGTGGGACGGGAGCATGGGATCACGCCCTGAGCTGAAGGCAGACGCTCAACCGCTGAGCCATCCAAGCGCCCCAAATAAATATAATCTTAAAAAAAAAAAAAAAAGAGAGAGAAACTAAACTCATAATTAACTATCAAACATTAGTAGGAAGATTGGGAGAAAGATGGGGGAGTAACTGAACTAAGTATTCATCTTTTTATAAAAGGGAGTAGGCAAATGTCTAATCAATAAAAATTTAAAAAAAACATTAAATAAAGCTAATCAATCAAGGACTGCAGGTAAAAGCTTGTAACTTAAAGTTACCTAAAGAACAAAACACCCAAATAGTTTAAAATGTTTGTTTCTGGGACAATGGCAGGCAAGGAATGAGAAACTGAGTATTTTGTTGTTGTTGCTAACATGTTTATATATTATTACTTCAGTTAAGAAAAAAAAATATAAAGAATTTTCTGCTAGAAACTTCTTGCCTAAAGGTAGGATTTTTTTTTTTTTAAGATTTATTTATTTATTTATTCATGAGAAACACACAGAGAGAGAAAGAGAGAGGCAGAGACACAGGCAGAGGGAGAAGCAGGCTCCATGCAAGGAGCCCGATGCGGAACTCGATCCCAGGTCTCCAGGATCTCACCCTGAGCTGAAGGCAGAGCTAAACTGCTGCGCCACCAGGGCTGCCCCAAGGTAGGATTTTAGAGATGTTAAAATCTCCCTGTATATAAATACCACAGGAAAAAAAAAAAATGGTATCCTTCAAGTAAATGAAAACTTGTATTTTCTTTGTGGTATAAAAGTATGAGTTCCCCTCACCCCAGTGCTCCCGTTAATATTCAATATAAGTGAAGTAGTTCACATTCCTAGAGAATCCAGTTAAGAACTGACCAATATTTTTTTAAGACTTTATTTATTTATTCATGAGAGACACAGAGAGAGAGGCAGAGACATAGGCAGAGAGAGGCAGAGACATAGGCAGAGAGAGAAACAGGTTCCCTGCAGCGAGCCTGATGGGGGTTTTTAGGACTCTGGGATCATGACATGACCTGAGCCAAAGGTAGACACTCAACCACTGAGGCACCCAAGTGTCCCAGAACTGACAAATTTTTATACTTAGAAATTTATTTGATATCACTGTGGCTTTTAAAAGTTATTTTGAAAAAAGTTACTTGTAAAATGTAATACTTAAGTGATATGCCACTACTCACAAAATCAGGTATTGGCACAAATATAATCCACTGAAAAATGTACATAGACAATAATTTAGTATCATTTAGACAATAATTAACTCAAACTAGGGACCAGAAAGCATAGGTCATTCAGGTCAAGAATTCCAGCCATGGCAGATATCACAATCAAACATGGCACTCTTCCCAGTAGAACAAGAGAACAATCTCCAAATCCTCAACATAGTACTCCTCAGCCTCTAAAACTGTTTACAGTTGGCGTATCAAGTGAAACCCCTTTGCCCTGGAGCAAAGATTCTAATTAATGTTACTGTATGAAAATATTCACTTCATTTCTTCTATTCAGCACCTAAGAGTCTTAAGAGATTTTCCCAAAGGATTAAATATTACATTCTGTAATGAGAACATTGCAGTAATTGACCATGAAGTATATAGGTCTTCATGACAAAGTCTTTTTTTTTTTTTTAAAGATTTTATTTATTTATTCATGAGAGACACAGAGAGAGAGAGAGGCAGAGACACAGGCAGAGGGAGAAGCAGGCTCCATGCAAGGAGCCCAATGTGGGACTCGATCCTGGAACTCCAGGATCACACCTGGACTGAAGGTGACACCAAACCACTGAGCCACCAGGGCTGCCCCATGACAAAGTCTTATAGCTATTCAACTAGTATGACCTGAAAAGTCTGGTGAGTATTCCAAGAGTAAGGAATACCAAAGAAATTATCTGAAAACTAGTCAAAACTACCTAAAAGATCAGTTGTCAACACAGGTGATTTTTATTCAATATAGAGTTCAAGGCATCTCTGGATAAAGTTACTGAGCCAGGGTACCCACTGTACTAGATAGATTTCAGAGTGGTTGCTGGCCCAGACCCTGTTCTGAAGAAAGCTTCCTCTCTTCATCCTTAATCCCCAGCATCCATCTGTACAAAGCATCAGCACAAATTACTCCATCCTCCTAAATTCAGCTAACTGGACTATGGCAGTGTGAAAATTAATTAATGGAAATCTCACTAAAATAGAGTCAGAGGTTCACAGAGGAGTTTTCATGCCCTACCACTCATCATCAATTGCAAAATGGACCTTGCAGGTGGATACTGCCCCCACTGCCTCAGCAGGAGGAAAAAAGGCTTTCCTCTTCCATTGGCAATAGTCCAGCTAACGAGAGACAGTCACAGCTCAGCCAATGAAAAGCCTCTATAATTCGAACTTCCAGTTTTCTGCAATGGACTTTTTGTTTATAAAAGCTTTCCCAATTTCCCCCTTTCCTCTATAGAAGAGCTTCCCTGGGCACCTGGGTGGCTCAGTGGTTGACCTTCTGCCTTCAGCTCAGGTCATGATCCTGGGGTTCTGGGATCAAGTTCCACATTGGGCTCCCTGCATGGAGCTTGCTTCTCACTCTGCCTCTGTCTCTGCCTCTCTCTTTTTGTCTCTCACGAATAAATAAATAAAATCTTTAAAAAAAAAAAAAAAAGTGTTCCTCTATTTTCAGATTTTGCCACAATTTGCTTGTGCTAAATGGCAATTCTCTGCTATTCCTGAATAAACCTATTGTTTGCTGGTAAAATAACTGGCGGTTTTATTTTTAAGGTTAACAACAGGAACATTTGGCCTTAATAGGAATGGCACCAACTTTTTAGTACCCTATCTCCCAAAGATAACTCAGACAGATACTCTCGAGAATTTCAGGTGGAAACAAAGGACAAATTTGCAAATTAAAGTGGATACTTGAGTGAGAAGACCTGGTAGACCAGTAAGGCCAGCAGTTTGGGGCCCTGAGCAAATTAAAAAGCAAAGGAAGCCTACTGGAAGAAAAAAAAAAAAAAACAACGAGAGAGAGAGAGAGAGAGAGAGAGAGAGAGAGAGAGAGAGAGAGAGAGAGAGAGGAGAGAGAGACACACGAAAGGAAAGAAAGGAAACAAACAAACAAACTACTGAACTCAGAGATGAGAAGAGTAAATTTAGTTCCTGTTTTGATTTCCCCATTCTAATCCTTGGGAGGCTCAGATATGCCCTGATGTGTGTTTTTATGGGTGTCCTCTAAACTCCCTACAGTATCCATTAAAAAAAAAAAAAAGATAAAAAGAAAAAAGTTCCTTTGGTTGCTTAAGTGTCTTAAGCAACCAAAGAAATCCAATTAAAATGATTACTAAGAGACCATGTCCCTTGAGTAACAGTCCTATGTACCCCATTGTGGGATACATAGCTATACAACTCCAACTAAAAATAATTAAAATCAGCCAGTTACTGATTTTAACTAGAAGTCAAGGAACTCTATAGGTTGAATCAACTCTATCAAAAACAGCAGTAACTAGTTTTTAATGTATTTTTAGCCAACACAAGGTACTTCTAAAAACACCCATCTTCTTTAATAGGCAAGAGACAAGAAATCAATAATGCTATAAAATAAACACACTAAATATTTTTTTCTTTCTTTTTTCTTTAAATTCTAAAAGGTATGAATGAGGAAAGGAAAAATAAAAAATAAAAAAGCTCTAGAAGTGGACTTAAAGCACATGAATTAGCTAGTAGGCCTGCTATTAGAACACAAAGTGGCCCCAGCCCACATGTATGAGAGCTCTTAGGTAAAGAAGTTGTAACCTGGTATTCTACAGGTAATCTGGTTTTGTTTAGTCCAAAGAATACTTCTAATATTCTGTGAATGAGCTAGCATTCAGGACATTTCATCTTTTAAAAGATTAGTATTTTAATGCCTTCTGAAAATCTAGAAACTTTCAGCTTTCCCAGTGGAGGTAAGTATCCTCTGGTAAGTTACAGTCCTCCCCACTCACTATCACATCGCTCAGGACCCAATTCCTCTCTCACTGCTTCTGTCTTTTAGAGTATCAATTCCTGCTTTATTGATATAAATTTTTCAATTCACAAACTTGCACAACAAATTTGCAAGTAGTTTGGTTAGAATCGGTTCTGATATCAGCAACATGGCACACCTAAGAAAAAAACTGATCCTTTGTCCTGCAGCCAACTCACCAATGCCCTACCCTAAAGACAAATTCCTTTCAACCCTTCACTGCTTTTTCCTGTAATATGACCTCACTAGGAACCATTCCAATCCATCAGACCAGAGTGGAGAGAAAGGAATCAGGTTCCGAATTCTATTTTCCCAGGAGGCTCCTGTGCCTCTAAGTAAATTTATGGATGCATGCTAAGAGATAACTGAAAGGAAGTTATGGCATGTCTATTTGTCAACAGTATTCCGAAACCTAAATCTTATTCTGAAAAAAAAAAAAAAAAAAAAGTTTGCATTTAGGCAATTCGCGTGTTTATTGGTAGTCTAGAGCATCTCTTCATGATGTAGCTAAAATAAAATCTGCCATGGGTTCTTTTCGGTTATAATATTGCAAATGATTCAGCATAATAAAAGTTATATTTTTATAACTACTGTCTGACAACTTGCCAAACAATAATGGAGAAAAGGCTACAGTACAAATGCATTTAATATCCTAATAACCTAGCAAGAAGTACTAAACTTGGCATGTTAGAAAAGGAAGAATATAAGGATACTAAATGCTTAATTTCTCTCCAAAAACACACAAATTAAGATGACTTCATAAAAACCTGAATCAATCATAATAAACATACAAGAAAAATGGAACCAATACTTGACCATCAACAGACCAGACCACATCAATCCACCAAAGCACATATCTATCTTGATGTTATAGTCTTATCCACCATTCGTTGCCTGGGTTTCAGATCCAAATAAGTATGGGTAGTTGCTATAGTGACAATATGCTACTTTTGGAACCAGTAGCTTAGTACTACTGAGTATTTATGAGCTTTACAACGTCAGTACTTCCTCCCACACTTGGAATCTTAGCTCAGACATTACAACTTCACAAAATGCAATTTCATCCTGCTGTTTAAAAGTCCATTTTGTTAGTTTATCAAAAAATAGTTTATACTTTAGTAGACATAAATGTCAAGAGAAATAATCTAACTCAACATGCTAAGAATATACACACTCAGTAAATATTTGATTAATGTTAAAGATGGCTTAATAAAGTAAACAAATCATGTTATCACTGGCATTTACTGTTTTATTATAGTAACTAGGCAAGAACCGTATCTTATTAATTCATGTCTTAGCTTATTTTCATTAATAGTATCACTACCACTCTTCCCTTAACATGAAAGTAAAAATTTTTTTAAAAGCACTAAGAAGCTGGGACGCCTGGGTGGCTCAGCTGTTGGGCGCGTGCCTTCCACCCAGGGCATGATCCTGGAGTCCCAGGATCGAGTCCCACATCAGGCTCCCTGCATGGAACCCACCTCTCTCTCTCTCTGTGTCTCTCATGAAGAAATAAAATCTTAAAAAAAAAAAAAAAAAAAAAACACTAAGTTGAATTTTATTTTATAGCAGACTGGTATAAAATTGATATATTTTTATTTCCTTTAGGAACTATTCCTAATAATTAAAAACTAAGTATTAATGGTATCCAAGAAAAAGAAAAATGCGGTTTGTTTTTAGCAAAATGCTAAGAATAAGGAAAAATAATCTCAAATCAATCGTAGACTATCTCAAGATCATCAAAAAGTCAGAGCCTGGAAACCCTCATACATTGCTTCTAGGAACGAAAAATGATACAGACGCTTTGGAAAACAGTTTGACAGTTATATATGGAACTACCATACAACCTATCACTTTCCTAGGTATCTATCCAAAAGAAATGAAAACATATGTCCACAAGACTTGCACATGAATGTTCACAGAAATATTATTCATGATAGCCAAAATCTGGGAATCTAAGTGTCCATCAACTTGTGAATAGGCTATATATATTTTTTTAATCCATAAAATGGAATACTATTCAGCAATAAAAAGGAATGGATTAATGACACGCTACATCATGAATGAACCTCAAAAACATTATGCTAAGTGAAAGAAGACAGAAAAGATCATATATGATTCTATTAATATTAAATGTTCAGAAAAGGCAAATTAGAGACAGAAAGTACATTAGTGGCTGTCTGAGGAATTAGCTGTAAATGGGCACAAGGTATCTTATTAAAGGGATGAAGATGTTCTAAAATTGATTTATAATGATGGCTGCACCATTTGGTATAACTACTAAAAATCACTGACTCGAAATGGGTGGATTTTATGATATGTAAAATATGTCTAAGTTTTGTCTTCTTATTTTTTTTTTTGTCTTCTTATTTAAGTCAGAGAATATCAGAGCTGCAGGGAACCTTGCCAATACTCTCTATTTGTACAGATGGAGAAAATGAGGCCCAAAGAGTTAGTTAAGAAAACTGTTCAAATGTCACCTAGCTGGATCATAGCAAAAGCAAAAAAGATCAAAATCTAGCCTCACTCTCCAACCCAGTACAATGTTACATCTACTAAAAATGCTCAAGGATTTTTATTATAATAATATTTACACAGAATTCTTTGAGAGGTGTTCTAGAAGCATCAAATTTAAGAATCAAAAAGAATAACTAGAGGCACCTGGGTGAATCAGCCGGTTAAGCCATCTGACTCTTGATTTCAGCTCCTGTCCTGATCTTAGGGCAGTGAGATCCAGCCCCTGGACAGGCTCTGCACTTAGCATGGACCCTTCCTGAGACTCTCTCTTCACCTCTTCATTTCCCTCTATCCCTGCTCATACTCTCTCTCTCTAAATATTTTTTTAAATGAATAGTTAATTAAAATATACCCCAAAGCAATGAGTACATGATATTCAGAAAAAATAAAAGCTAGAAAAAACTCATTTGTCACTCTTGGGAGCCCTAAAACTTACTTTTTAAATTGGTAATAAAAGAAAAAGAACTAAGCATCTTTTTCGCTAACTTTCCAACAGCAGCTCTATTTTGGAGTAATTAAATGTTGCCAGTTTATAAAAGAAAGCTTCTACTACACAGAAGAATGCAAATTAATAAATGTAGATGAAACCCTCATCTGGAAACTATCATTTTGCAACCCCTAATAAAATTAGGATTCAGGCAAGAATTTTCAATTATTGTTAAGGGCATTACGCAAATGGTTGATGGGGAGCTAGACATTTTTAGGGAGGCAAAACAACACCTTACACACTACGAAGAAAAACAACACATAAATTTAGGAGGGAGATCAAGATGTCACCAACCTACTCAAGCCTTCAGCATTAACGTTCAAGTTTATTAGAAATTCAAGGACTAGAGGGATAAGCTAAACATCAAGAGAAAATAGTCAAACAATTACCAAAGGGGAGAGATACTTTAAGGATAGTAAGTCTCGCCTCTTTAGCTAATCAGAGAGGGTGGGGGAAAAAAAAAAAAAGTGTTGGGGGGGGGGTGACTATCCTAAATCAGCAGACTTGAAATACATAAACAAAAACAAGTGTGGTCTTTAACTGGATTCTAGTTTGGATAAAACATCTGTAAGGGTCATTCGGGAGATAAACGGATAAATATGAAGACTTAAATATTTGATATTAGAATATTAGATAACATTAAGATGTCATTATTTAAAGTGTGATTATTTTTTGTTCCATAGTTAATGTGCTTTTATGGAGATGCATACTGAAAGACTTAAAAGTGGAGTATCCAGAGGTCTATGGTTCACTTCAAAATAATGAGTTTAAGAAATAAAAGACCAAAATCCAAGTCTCAACTTCCTAATTGTTTCCATAAGTGCACGTTAAAGTACTCATAAGGTATAATAATAATCACGCAGAAAGAGCACTCGCGGAGGTTCAGAGACGCGACCTACTCTTCTCGCAGATACGTAGCTGAAGAGAACTCCGAAGTGATAACACGATACCGTTGGAAACATGGTACGTGCAAGGCACCAAAAGCCATCAAAGCAGCATGAATGAAGAGTTTTGCCCTCAGAAAGCTAAATATATCTAGTAGAACAGTCTCTTGGTGTTTACCAAGAGAACAAGGCTGTTCCAGGATCACAGTTACGGCTCTGAAGCGGCAGCCGCACTAAAGCCATCCTCAATTATTACATAAAATCACTTACTCCTTTCTGACTTCACCGCCCCTTACAACCGGTTCACTACTCCCCAAGTTGTAATCAAGGTAAGGGGCAGTTTTAAAGAAAGCCTTCTCTCGAGTTACGGGCGCCAAACTAAAGACAGTCTTTACCATATTCATCAGCTTCTTTTCAAGTAGAGCCTCTAAATCTCAGAACCGGGAACTCACAGCCTCGCTCAAATCGTGGACAAGAGGCTGACAACCAACCATCCCACCGACCGACCGACCGACCGACCAGGAAGGAGATCCCACTCACTGGACTTTTCTTCTCTCTCTCCCTCAAAATCCAAAGGGTGGCGCTGTCCCCCCTCCTTCCCCACAGGCCAGGAGGGCGCAGAGGTCATGCGCACCGAACGACCGACCGGTGGGGAAGGTCCACCCGCGGGCCGGCCCGGGTCTGGGCGCTCGGCCGCCGCGCCCCGAGGGTCTCCCCTCCGACGACCCAGCTCGTCCGAGTTGGCCCGCGAGCCCGCCCGCTCCCTCTCCCTAGCGGCTCTCTCTCTCTCAAACTCTTGGAACAGGACTCTGCACGGCCGGGTCCGCCCGGAAACCCCGTGCCGGCGGACACTTGGGCTGTGAGTCCTCAGCCCAGCGCAGGACAGCCTCAGACTGAGAAGCGTCGCGACCCCCCGCACGGACCCGAGGTCCGCCGCTGCCACCGCCGGAGCGCCCTCAAGAGCTTACCGACTCACACACTTGACGGGACTCGGCCGCAGGTAGGAGATGGGCCGGGCCGCCCAGCGCCCGCACCAACCGCGCTTCCCGCCCCGCCCCGCCGGCCTGCGTGCGTCGAGAGTCACGTGCCGCGTCTCCCTTCCCTACCGGCGAGCGGGCGCTCCCCTCTTCCGGAAGTCGCGCTCCTCCTGGCAGGGCTCCGCCCACCGCCGGTGACGTCAAACTCAGCTCCTACCACCGCCCTGCCTCCGCCTCCAGGTGCGGGGAGGTGCGCCGCTTCCTTGCGACAAGTTCTGCCGCTTCCTGGGCCCGAAACACTACAGGCGAGGGTTTTGAGGTCACGGAGTCTGTGGGACTTGGCCCCGCGTGAGGACAGTGCAAGGCACCAGACGCTGACTCCCGAGAAGCCGCCCCCGCAGAGGCCTTCCCCCCTCTCGGCAACTTCTGCCACACTTGGTTCCGCCAAGACCCACGACGGTTCCGCCCCCTTCTTCCTTGTCATTGATGTTGTTGTTCTTGTCAGTGCCGCAGCCCCGACCGCCGGGAGCTCGAACCCGAGCCGGGGCCGCCCGGGTGGCGCGGTGGCGGCGGCTGCGGCTGCGGCGGCAGCAGCTGCGACGGCTGCGGGGGCTGCTCCGGGGACTGCGGGGGCGGCCGGGGGCGGGCGGCCGGCGGCGGGGCCGGATGGCTCTGTGCGGGCAGGCGGCAGGCGCCGCGTCGCTGCCCAGCGAGCTGATCGTGCACATCTTCTCCTTCCTGCCGGCGCCCGACCGGCTGCGGGCCTCGGCTTCCTGCTCGCACTGGCGCGAGTGCCTCTTCTACCCTGCCCTCTGGCCGCAGCTCCGCATCTGCCTCCGCGTCTCCCCCGCCGAGCAGCCCCGGCTCGAATTCCTCATGCGCAAGTGCGGCTGGTTCGTGCGAGAGCTGCGTGTTGAGTTCGCCGCCGAGAATTACCTGAGCGGTGGCGGCGGCCCCGGCGACGGAGGCGGCGCGGACCCCGGGACTGGCGGGGAAGAGGTCGAGGCCTTGCAGCTCTCAACCCGTTGGCTGGAAGTGCTGCGCACCTACTTGGAGCTGGTGCTGTGCGTGCTGGTCAGCATCCGGAACAACAGGTAGGCTCGTCGCGGACCCCTCCAGTCCATTCGCCTTTCTCCTCTCCCCCGCTCCCGGGGCCCCGTGTCCTTCCTGCCTCTCGCCCCGAAATAGATTCAGTGCGGATACACCCGGCCGGATTTAGCGTTGCTTTCTTCAGTGACTGAGGGCGTCCGTTCCAACCCGGCGACTTCCTTGAGGCGGGAGGGCATAACGGGACGCATCGTAATATTTTACCAACAGTGGCGGACTGGGTGTTTTCAGACACCACTCCTGGCGCCTTTCAGGAACTGTCTCCCTCATCCTCTCTGTGGCCCTGGGATGAAGCGGACAGGCGCCGTCATCCTTCCTATTACAGATGAGAGAACTGAAGCTTGAAGGGTGAGGCCTGTGAGTCTTGGGAGAAACAAAACATAACCTGCTCTTTCTGACTCGGAACCTGTGTATTTCAAAATAGTTGGTGGTGGGGGAGGGAGGAGGTGTGCTGCTGGTGTCTCGTAGTTACAAGATTCTCCGCGCCACCCCCACCCCCCCAAAAAAATCTTTGACAGCCATTTTCTTACCAGGAATAGTTTTCATTAACTGGGCCAGGCACAAAGAGTAGGAGTGTTTGTTAAAGGCATGAGGGAAGAAGAGCCTGATCATCAGGGTTGGAAGTCCCTCCCCTTGCATCACCAGACTCAACTTGTCCCCAGTGATTCACCTAAGAGTAGCACAGTCCAGCTTAGTGCTTGTGCTGGGGGAACTGCCCAATGTCTGCAACGTGTAAGCACGTACCTGTCCTGGTTTTGCATCAGGACTCTAATTCTGCGATTCACTTCCTATGTTCTGACCTGTTATCCTTATCAACATTTTCTTTATTTGTCCTCCATCCTATTAGTTTACATTCTTTTTTGTATCTGGACGGTCTAACCAAACTTACAATTAAACTGTGAGTTGGAAAAGTTCAAAAGTTCTAAAAGAAGCAACTTATATGGTAGTAATAGTTAGCAGTTTACCGGTATACTATCTTATTTGATCCTTTCAGTGACCCTATGAGTTAGGCAAGGCAGCTGTTATCCCTATTTTATAGAAAGGAAACTGATGCTTAATAGAGTCAAGCGATACACACATGGTTATACAGCATCACTTTTCTACAGGAGCCGCGTCCTTCCTTTTGCAATAAATACATTGTATTGAACATCATGTATTATATTGAACAATTGAGAGAAGGTACTGATTTAATGCTAGACTATGTATATAAATTCTGTATCTGAATCAAAAGAGTAGGGAATAAGCATGTAGTCCAAGTTGTACCTGGAGCATGGCTCCATCATTCCAGCGGCCTGTGTATTTCCGCAGCATTTCACACCAAGCCATTCTGTTTTCTGACTTTGTGTATAGCAAGAGAGGCTGTTTGAAGATGTAAATTGGAGGCTCTCAGTTGAATGTATGGCTAGAGGACCAAATGACCCAGAGTTGAAAAGATTCAGTCAGTGAGCACTTAAACTCCTGATGAGACCAAGAGTGGGGTGAATTCAGTGAGTACTAATTAGATTTTTCTGTTCTGAGATCAGATGGCACTTCTGAGCAACCATCCAAAAAAAAAACAAAAACAAAAAAAAAACCAAAAAAACTTGCCTTTGCCAAGTACAAATAAGCTTTACATAGTGCCGAATCCCTTTAAGCGTTTTAATAAGTAGTTGGTTGGATGGATGGATAACGTTATATAGGCAAAAAAGTATATCACCCCTTTTCATTGTTGTTTAATTTGTCTTTCCCTCCTTTCCTTACCCCTACCACTTTTTACCCCCTCTGCTTTATTGAGGTATAATTGACAAATAAAAGTATATCTATCACTTCTATTAGCATCCCAATCTGTAATGTCTATAATGCCACCGTATGCCAGCCCATTTGGGTCAGCTGTCACTTCTATACAAATACAGTACACTGTCATCTCTAATTTTAAGGTTTTCTTGTCTTTTACAGTAGGGATGGTACTGTGAGTTGTGCTGCTTTGATAGCACATTCATTGTATGTGTAAAGTATAGTATTTTTACACATATTATCTGTCCTAATGATATTTCAAAGGATTTTTTAAAATAAATTATCTTTAAGTGTTTGGAAATAAGTTAATTTAACCTTTATTTTTGAAAGTGTCTTGAGGTGCTCTAGTAATAATGAAAGTACTAATGTGAATGTTAAAAAACATAAATGGGTCTAGTTTTAACAAATTTCAATTTTAACAATTTTAACAAATTTAACAAATTTGAAATGTTTTAGATCAAGTTGTTTATTTGATAATTTTGTTAAACCCTATACTTCCTTCTGTAAGCACTTGAACTACAGACTCAGGTTCAGTGAAGAAGAAAACAATTTTATTTAGTGTTTTTTGGGGTTTTCCAAACGCATTAAATAACTAATGAGAAAAATGAACATTTGATATTGTTCTTAACATTCCAAAGTTAAATTTACAGTAGTTTTGCTCTATGATTTCTGCCATTTTAAAAGTACTAAAGGGGATATGAAACCTACTGGTTCACAAGCCTTATGTTTCCAGGCTTTGTGGTGAATTCCTTTATATAATTCACACAACTCAGACTGTTACTTTGTTGTGTTCCAGATATTTTCATGTTCCCCAGGAAAAGACTAAAACTATAACCTTGGATTGTGGGAACTTTTCAAGGATACTCTTCGAAGAGGATAATCAGCATTTTAGTTTTTTGCTTGGTTCCTGGGTTTGATATACGCGTGTACCCTCACGGTGACTGTAGCCTCTTTGCAGATATCTTAGATGTTAGGAACAACTGATGAAGATCAAAGAGTTGCAGAAATGCCTCTCAAAGGGCAAAACACAGTACTCTAGGTTTCATAGTTCCCTTCCCTGCAGGAGGCTGCAATATCTGCCAGTATTGTAGAAACAAAATAGAATAGAAATACAGTAGGTATTTCTCATTCAATTGTATTATAAGTTAAGTAGGCTGAATTTCTTCTGCAGTTGTTCCATAAGAAATTGTTCTTAAAAGTTGAAAACAACATATGTAGATACTCATTTTTAGGGTATAATCTAGTTGTTGAGTACTACCTATTGAAATGTTGTATTTGACTACTTAGGAAAAATGAGTTTGTGGACAATAAGATTTATGATAATAGCTAATAGATTCAGTAACTAAAAATATTTATTTTTAAACAGCAGGCATAGGTACGTTGTAATCATCCAGTTTATGCTTTTCTGAACTGTATAAGTATTTTACATGAGCTTTGTTGGATAAAATTCCAAATTGAGTGCAGTACTTTTATTAAAGATAAATACTGCATAGGCCAGTGAGATTTTATAGGGAAGATTCTCTTAAAGGAGCGCTAAGTCTGCGCCTAGGATCCCGGCCATTGACATTTATATGAGATAGATTTCTCTTAGTCAGTCTCCCACTACAATGAATTGACATTCACGGCTATGCCCACTGACATAACCTCTCAGTAATAGAAGTTCTATTAATAATTATTAGATTTGTCTTGTTGACTTGGCATGTGCAATGAAGAAGACTCTTACGTTTGTATTGTTTTCTCAGCATCAGTCTACCAGGATCCAAAAACACATAAGGCCTTTAAAAAATACATCTCAAAATATGTTAAAAATTCTTTGGACATTTCCTATTACTATCTAAGATGGTAGGAAATGCCTTGAAAGTGTTGTGTTCAACAACCCTCAGCCTTATTTTTCTTGAAATATTTTCCCCTCTCATAATGTAGTAAATACATGTAATAATAGCATCTTTCTTTTGAGAGTTTTTATTATTTATGTAAAGTAGTCTATTTGCAGAATAAATTTTAAAATATATTGGGACTCTGACCAGTATATACTATCCAAGTGGTGACTACCCATAGAGAAGAGAGGTGAGATGCTGCATACCCAACAGACTCCTTACTTTAAAACTGACAAGTTAAAATGGTTTCATAGGTCATTGAGAAAGGAGGAGATTCCAACCCGTTAAAGAAACTAACCTCCTCAGGAGGGATGCTAAGAAGAATTAGGGTTCTCTCTAGGCCATATAGGTACATTCTTACAGTGACTGAGAACTGATAGATTGAGGATATGAAATAAAACCCAGCAAAAGATTGTTAAAGTAAAATGTCATTTCTTCTGTGTTAAGTGAAGCTGTGAAGCAGTTTTTGAGTGAAGTGATTAAATTATTTCCATTTTAATGAGTTAGTTCTGAGGAAGCCCTGAAAGAGCTCATCCAACTTGATCAACTTATTTAGGGCCTAAGATGATAGTTTTAAAAAATCTGGTGGTTTTCCTCCAAATATTGAGAGCCCACTATGTGTCAAGCAGTGAAAACAAACTTCCTATTCTCATAGAGCCAACATTCTAGAGGGGAAAGAAAAAAAAAACAGTAAATAAATGAAAGGAAGATTATTTCAGTTGTGAAAATAAAAGAGCACTATGTAATAGTGACTAGGTGGCAACATTAGAGTAGCAAGGGAAAACATGTCTGAAAAAGACATTTGAGCTGCAATGTGAATGACACAAGTTACCCATCTGAAGATCTGAGCAAACAGCATTTTAAGCAGGGGGAGGAAAAAAAAAACAAAAAACAAACACCAAGGCCTTAGGTCAGACAAATTTTTGACCTGTTGAAGCAATAGGAAAGAAAGTATGGCCAGACCATGAGAAGGAAAGTGAGGTGAGAGGGGGCGTTGTCCTGCTTTCTGCAATATAGAAGGAGGAAGGAATGGGATTGATTATGTGGGCTTGTGGAAGGAAGTTTGAGCTACATTCTAAGAAGAAATCACAGGAAAAATATTTAACGGCAAAAATAATGTGATCTAATACGCATTTTAAGATACTCTGCTGTGTAATGAGTGAATTACAAGAGGGAAAAGACAGGGAAACTTGGCAAACTGTTGCAAAAATATAGACAGAGATGATGATAGCTTAGAGTATGGTGGAGACAGTAGAGATGAAGAAAAGTGGATAGATTTAGAATATATTTTGGAAATAGAGCCAAGAGAACTTGCTGCTTGGGTGTAAAGAAAAAGGAGAATCAAATGTTTTTCCATCATTTCTCTTTAAGAATCACTTAGTTTTCTTATTCTTAGTATTATTACAATGATCTTTTAATAGCATGTTCAATAGCAATTTTAAGTGTCAATCTTATTTAAACTTTTCTTGTGTAATCTCTGGGATTGAAAGATGATGGTGATTCTTAGAAGGTAATTAAGTAAGTGAACAGTAAAGCAAATGCTAGGAGATTGCTTTTAGTTAATGGATCCTAAAAAAGCTAATAAGCTGTTATATCCTGATGACTTATTTCTGATTCCTAAAATTGTGCTGTACAATTTAGTTGCCGCTGGTCACATAGAGCTTTTCAATTTTTAACTTATTAAATAAAATTAAAGATTAGTTAGTCACAATAGTCACATCTCCAGTGCTCAATAGCCATATGTGACTGTTAGTCACAGTAGTCACATTTCCAGTGCTCAGTCGCCATATGTCATTAGACAGCATGGAACAAAGTATTGCTATCATGGCAGAGTTCTACTGGACAACATTTCTCTAAAAGTGTTTGTTTTTATTTGTGTCATTTGGCTGTGGTCATTCATCAGCATTTGTGAGAGGAGGAAATATGTTATCAAAAGTGGTACGTGGATGTAAACACACTTGGTACTAAACGTGAACTAAGAATAGAATTAACTTGAAAGAATTACTTGCAATGATGTAGATTATTTTAGGTTTTATCAGTTTAGACAACTGATAACATTTTGTGTGCTCCTTGTGTGATTATGATATCAAAAACTTTTGGGTCCCAGTTATAGTAAACAGTACAACAGAATCCCAGAAAATGATGAAAGGTCTTCAACCTTCTGTAGTTAGAACTTGAGGACTATTTCTTAGGCTCATAGATGGTTAATATTATTTTCAAAGAATTGCTCAAACTAATTCAATGAATACCACAGGCATACCTTGTTTTATTGTGCTTTGCTTTATTGCCCTTGACAGATAATGCTTTATTTTACAAATTGACATTTTGTGGCAACCCTGCATCTAGCAATTATCTTGGCACCATTTTTCCAACAGTACTTGCTCACTTTGTGTCTCTGTGTCTTATTTTGGTAACTCCTACAGTATTTCAAACTTCTTCATTATTATTAGATTTGTTATGGTGATATGTGGCCAGTGATCTTTGATGTTACCACTATAATTATTTTGGAGTACCACAAACCATTTCCACATAAGATGGCAAACTTAATCAGTAAATGTGTGTGTTCTCACTGCTCCAGTGACCAGTCATTCCCTTGTCTCTTTCCTTCTCCCTTAATCCCTGAGACACAACAATATTTAAATTAGGCCAAATAATAACTCTGAAATGGGACGCCTGGTGGCTCAGTGGTTGAGCATCTGCCTTTGGCTTGGGGCATGATCCCTGGGTCCCAGGATCAAGGCCTCATCAGGCGCCCTCTGCCTACGTCTGCCTCTCTCTCTCTCTCTCTCTCTCTGTGTGTGTCTCTCATGAGTAAATAAATAAAATCTACAAAAAAATTAAATAAATAAAAATCTCTGAAATGGCCTCAAGTGACAGGAAGAGTCACATGTGTCTCACTTTAAATCAGAAGCTAAAAATGGTTAAGTTTTGTGAGGAAGGCATGTGAAAGGCTGAGATAGGCCAAAAGCAAGTTCTCTTGTGCCAGACAGCCAATTTGTGAATGCAAAATAAATGTTCTTGAAGGAAATTGAAAATGCTACCCCAGGGAGCACACAAATAAGTGGAACAGCTTTATTGTTGATATGGAGAAAGTTTGAGTGATCTGGACAGAAAACCAAACCAGCCACAACATTCCCTTAAGCCAAAGCCTAATCCAGAACAAAGCCCTAACTCTCTTCAGTTCTTGAGAAACTGAAAGGCTGACAGAGGTGAGAAAGTTACAGAAGAAAAGTTTGAAGCTAGCAGAAGTTGGTTCATGAGGTTTAAGGAAAGAAGTCGTCTTCATAACATCAAGGTACAAAGTGAAGCAGCAATGCTGATGCAGAAGCTGTAGCAAGTTATCCAGAAGCTCCAGCTAAGATAATTAATGAAGACGGCTACACTAAGCAACAGATCTTCAACATAGACAAAACAGCCTACCATTGGAAGAAGATGCCATGTAGAACTTTCCATAGCTAGAGAGAAATCATTGCCTCACTTCAAAGCTTCAAAAAACAGGTTGACTCTCTTATTAGGAGCTAATGTAACTGGTGACTTTAAGTTGAAATCAGTGCTCATTGATTATTGCCAAAATCATAGGGCCCTTAGGAATTATGTTGAATCTACTCTGCCTGAGCTCTATGAATGAAACAACAAAGCCTGGATGACAGCACGTCTATTTACACCGTGGTTTACTGAATTTTTTTGTTTGTTTGTTTGTTTACTGAGTATTTTTGAGCCCACTGTTTAGACCTACTGCTCAGGAAAACAAACAAAACAACAACAACAACAACAAAAACTCCTTTTAAAATATTACAACTCGTTGACAATACACCTGTTCATCCAAGAGTTCTGATGGGACTGTACTATGAAATCAATGTTGTTTTCATGACTGCTAGCACAAAATCCATTCTATAGCCCATGGATCAGAGGTAATTTTGATTTTCAAGTGTTATTATTTAAGAAATACATATCATAAGGCTATCACTCATAAATCATGATTCCTGTGATAATCTGGGCAAAGTAAATTGAAAATCTTCTGGAAAGGAATACCATTCTAGATATCATTAAGAACAGTCAATTCACATGAAGAAGTCAAAATACCAACATCAAAGGAGTATGGAAGAATTTGATTTCAGTCCTCATGGATGATTTTGAAGGGTTCAAGATTTCAGTAGAGGTAGTAACTGCAGATGTGGTGGAAATAACAAGAGAACTAGAACTAGAAGTGGAGCCCGAAGATATGACTGAATTACTACAATCTCATGGTAAAACTTTAATGAATAAGAAGTTGCTTCTTAGGGATAGGCAAAGGGAGTAGTTTCTTGAAATGAAATCCATTCCTGGTAAAGATGTTGTGAAGACTGTAATGACAATATTGTAACGACAATAGAGGATTTGGAATATTACATTAACTTAGCTGATAAAGCAGCAGGATGGTTTGAGAGGATTGACTCCACTGTGGGTAAAATGCTATCAAACAGCTTTGCATGCTACAGAAAAATAATTTGTAAGAGTCCATTTGACACATAAAGTTTAATGTGCCAAACTTTATTTTTTTTATTTTAAGAAATTGCCACATCCACCCTATCCTTCAGCACCCACCATCCTGATTAGTCAGTAGCCATCACATTGAAAGTAGGATCCTCCACCAGCAAAAAAAAAAATTGATGAAAGCTCAGATGATGGGTTTTTAGCAATAAAATATTTTTAATTAAGTCATGTACACTTAGACATATTGTACACTTAATAGACTACAATATACTGTAAAAAGAATTTGTATATGCACTGACTGGGAAACCAAAAAATTCATTTGACTTGGCCTTATTACAATATTCGCTCTATTGTAATGGTCTGGAACCAGTGTCTGAACAGTATCTCAGAGGTGTGTGTGTGTGTGTGTGTGTGTGTGTCAAAAATTGTGATAGGTTTAATTCATAGGGAAATTCTTATGCTAAAAAGTAAAAAGATAATTCTTTTCAATGGAATTTTAATATACATACCTACAATATACATGCTGTAAAACATACAATTTAAATATGTATATTAAAATAATATGTATACTGAAATTATTATTTAAAAAATAAGTGCATATAACCAGTTTGAGAAAAGAAGGGAGGGAGCAGCCTTCTATGTCTCTCTGGGAAGTAATTCCTAGAGTAAGTAGCAGTAAGTGGAGGAGCTCTGCTGTGGGACTTTGACCAGGAGTGTGCTTAAGTAAGATAGGAAATGCCTTGGGATGTAGAACACTGCCTACCACATAAAGGGGAAGATGAAGTAGAAATAAGTAGCCCTTTATTAGGCTCTTGTAAGGACTTTGACTTTTACTCCGAGTGAGATGAGGAGCCGTGAAAAAGTTTTGAACCGAGGAGTGACATGATCTAATATTTCAAAAAGAACACTAACAGAAGAAAGTGGTGGTTGCCACAGAGAAGAGGGATGGGAGGATGGGCGAAGTGGGTAAAAAGGGATAGGAGATACAAGCTTCCTGTTATGGAATGAAAAAGTCATGAGAATAAAAGGCACAGCAGAGGGAATATAGTCAATGATACTGTAATAGTACTGTATGACAACACATAATAGCTACAATTGTGGTGAGCATAGAATGATGTATAGAGAAATTGGATCTATTTTGTACACTGAAACAAGAAAAAGGAATATTTCAGATGCTGTGTTGGAAATAGTTTTTAACAAGATGGGTAGAAGCAACAGGCTGGGTCAGGAGGCCTTTGTAGTAATCCAGGCAAGAGATGATGGTGCTATGGACCAGTGTGGGAGCAATGGAAGTAGTGAGTAGTTTGATTCTGTATTTTTATCTGGAGATCTTCCAGAAGTAGAATGTAAGTATTAAAAATTAGACTTGTTTATTTGATATTATAATGCCCTTTTAATTACTCCTTCAGTATATCAAAATATTTTTCCATTGGCTATTTTTATTCATTTTGTTTTCCTTTTGTTAATGATTTATACTTTTTAAAAAAAAGAGAGAAAATACCTAGGGTTTGAATAGTTTATTTTCTGAAAATATGGCTTATCTTTGCTATTTAGCTCCTTCTTCCACAAAGTACTTTCAAACAGTGCCCTGTTCATATAGGCCTTATGGATTAGCCTGTTAGATTGCCCCAGAAACTTCTAGTCTTCCTTACTACAGTCACTTGGGATTTTCCTTTCCCTCTTGTCTCCTACCTCACTGCCTGCTTCATATAAACCCATTACTTCCTTGAATTTACTTGAGTCTGGCCCTCGTGTGAGTTATGGGCTCAAGATGCTAGGACTAAGTGGAAAGGAAGAAGCAGTTAGTACTCTTCACAAGAATTCTTTGCCCCAAATCACTGGTCTAATCACCTGTAACCACAGGCCCAGATAAATCTGTTTTCCTACCCAGACATTCATCATGTGTACTCTTCTATGATATCTCTTCAGTGGACAATGAAAAGGGGAGCAAGCAAGGGCAGAATTGAGCATTTACTCAAATGTTGCTAGTTACTTCAAAAAAGAATCAAAATCTCACTCTTAGGAACATCAAAAGGACAGTTTTGGTTCGACAAAGAAGAAGGGTAGTCACCTGAAGCAAAAGACTTTGACCTTCCATAGCTTAGGCCCACCTCTCAAACCTAACACCCTCCTGATACCAAACTCCAATTAGAGTCACCACAACAGTCATGGGACTGGGTAAGGTCCAGTTGTATTGCCAGCACTGCAGAAAGCTCATGAGATGTGTCCTTAACAACCCCTAAAATGCAAAACTAGTTTTCTCAGAGAAACAGCAGTATTATAAGGGTAGATACCATTATTATTCCTACTTTTACAGATGCTGAAACTGAACTACAGAATAGTTAGTGAACTTGCCAGTCATACAGAGAAATGACTGCCTGGTTTTCTAATTTTTTTTAATGAAATTTTCTAACACACACAAAAAATAGACACAATGAACCAACCTATCACCCAGATTCAGTAATTTAAGGATTTTGCCACATTTTTTTCTTTTATCTTTACTGACGTATTTTAAAACAAGTCCAAGATATCAAAGTCATTTTACACTACACACTTTAGTAGAAAGCTCTGAAAACTGTGGGTTTTTTTATATGAACACAAGGCTATTAATACATTAACAAAGTTATTAATAATTCCTTATTCTCATCCAACTTTTCTAAAATGAGTCCTTTTAAAATCTTTATTTCTATGCCAGAAGACTAAAATTCATGGACATAAGAAGCTTACTTGCCCTAACTTTTCACATCGTTGACACACGGTACATATTTTAATAATTGAACAAAGAGTAGGAGAGAAGTCTGTAGGCTCAGTTCCTAAGTTGTAAGTACTTAATGATCTGATACCTCTAGATCTAAAACTGATGGATTTTTGTAATAGGATTAAAAAAGAATGCAGACAGGTTGAAGAAATTCATTCTCTTTTGGCAATAGTATGGCCTTTTGCATGTTTCAGAAGATTGATCATCAAACACTCTTTATGGTTTTGTGCTCTCACAACACATGGAAGATGTGTTGCAGAGGGACTAGTAATAGTAAGTAGGTTGTATCCTATTAATATTACCCTAGGAATAGAGCTAAACTAAGTTGAAGAATTAAGATGAAAGAACACTTTGAAACTAACTGTAATGCTTTCCCAGTATGTTTTTATTACAGGCTTTTGAGCAAGTGCATGCTATAGACATTGTGCAGGAATATGGCTTCACCATATGATCTATAGTCTAATTTCAACACAACATATTTGAAAGCTGTCACTGAGTTGTCAGCAGGGTTTGTTTTCTGTTTTGCTAAATTTAAAAGTGAATTATTGTTTTCCGTATCAATTAAAAATTTCTCATTTTGAATGGAACAATAAGTATCCAAAAACTTGTTTCCACAGATGTCCATCAGATTCTACTCTAAAATATGCCACTTAGGATTCTTCCAATAACTTTCATCAAGACCACTGTATTCAAGGACATGGTTTAATTATAAGAAACAACATGAAATGGGAGTCAGAACCCAGGTCCTCTTCCTAGCTCTGCCCTAACTAGTATTGCAGTCTTAAACAAGTTACTTCAATTTCTTGATTTCAAAGAAATTATTGAATTGGATGATTCCACAAATCATTATAGCTTTAAAAGTATGTCTGTGATTACATCTGTAAGGAAAATTTGTATTATTAGTTCTACAGTAACAAGATTATTACCATTTCATTTTTGCAAATAGGAAGAATTTTTTAAATTGCCCTCAGTGGCATGTTTCTAACATTGCTGGGGTATTTTTAAATATTGTATTAAAAATTAATATGGTATAGTGGGAACTAAAACAAATATTCCAGAGATTCTCCTTATATTAACTTGTTAAATTTTACTAGTGTACAGGTTGTTAGGGTTTTTTTTTTTTTTAGTGATTTTACCATGAATAAAGTTCTTATAAAGGTGAAAGCTATGTACAGCTAGTTTAAATTTCTTTTCTGAGTTCTGGTTGAAATGGCAATGTAGGAAGACTTTGAACTTACCTTCTCTATGGAACACACCAAATTGCATCTATTAATAGAACAGTTCTACTGAAAAAGATCTAAGGGCTGACTGAACAGGTACTGAACAACCAATGATAAATGGCAAGAGAACGACAAGAGAGACAGAGAGATGTGACATGGTTTAAAAGACTTACTGGCATATTCAGCTACAGCTCTGCCCAGCCACAAAAATCACCAAGCACACACATTCTGCATATGGGACACCCTACAGAAGGCCACTACTCCAGCTTTAGGAGGTGTAGCTGTTTCACCTAATTCATAGAAACAAACACAGAAAGTCAAGCAAAATAGGGACACAGAAGATTGTGCTCCCAAAGAAAGAACAAGACCTCAGAAAAAGAACTAAATGAAACAGAGAAGCAGTGTGCCCAATAAAGAACTTAAAATAATGGTCATAAAGATATTCAATAGGTGAGAAAAAAGAATGGAAGAACTCAGTGAGACCTTCAATAAAAAGAAAATACTTGAAAGATCATTTTAATTCAATAAGAGTTAGTACAAGAACAAGTGAAAAACACACTAGAGGGAATCAGTAGTAGTTTAGAGGTTGCAGAAGAACATATCAGCAATCTGGATGATGGGATAATAGAAAGCACACAAGCTGAGCAGTAAAAACATTTTTTTAAATGAGGATAGATTAAGAGATCTCTTAAAATCAAGTGAAAAATGTTCACATTATAGGGTTTTCAGAGAAAAGTGCAGAAAACTTATTTGAAGAAATAATAACTGAAAACTCCCCTAACATAGAGAGGGAAATAGACATCTAAGTCTAAGAAGCAGAGAGTTCCAAACAAGATGAACCCAAAGAGGTCATAATAATAGCACGTAATAATTAAAATGTCAAAGGTTAAAGATAGAGAATCTTAAAACCAGCTAGAGTGAAACAAAAAGTTACCTACATGGAAAACCTGTAAGACTGTCAGCTGATTTTTCAGCAGAAATTTTGCAAACCAGAAGAAAGTGGCAAGTGCTGAAAGGAAAAACCTACAGCTAAGAATACTCTACCTGGCAAGGTTACCATGCAGATTTGAAGGAGAGATAGTTTCCCAAAAAAGAAAAGATAAAGGAGTTTATCACCACTAACCCAGCCTTACAAGAAATGTTAAAGGGATTCCTATAAGTGGAAAGGAAATGGCCATAATTAAACATAAGAAAAACGAATAAAAACATGTAAAATACAACAACATATACACAAAAGTGGAGAAGGGACTAAAAAGGGAAAAGAAGGAGAAAAAGAAAAAAAATTTTTTTCTAAAGAATGTATTTGAACTTAAGGACCATCAAATTAATATGGACTGCTATATACTTTGGGTGACATATATGAACCTCATGGTAACCACAAACCCAAAACCCGTGATAGATACACCAAAAGAAAAGAGAAATAAAGCCAAATAAAACACTGTAGATACTAATTGATCACAGAGCAAGAGAAGAAGAAAGGAACAAAGAAGAACTACAAAAACAACCAACAAACAAAATTTTCAAATAGCAATAAGTACGTACCTATCAATAATTACTTTAAATGTAAATGGCCTAATGCTCTGATCAAAAGAGTAGATTAAAAAAGTAAGACCCATATATATGCTACCTGTAAGAGACTCATCTCAGACTTAATGATGCCTACAGACTAAAAGTGAAGGGACAGGAAACATACACTATGTAAAAGAAAGTTTTAAAAAAAAAAAAAAGCTGGGATTGTAATACTTCTATCAGACAAAATGGACTTTTAAACAGACTGTAACAAAGAAGGGCATTACATAATAGTAATGGAGTCAGTCCATCAAGAAGATATAACTGTAAATATCTGTGCCCACCTGATACTGGAGCACCTAAATACATAAAGCAAATATTAATGGACATAGAGAAATTGATGGTAATACAGTTACAGTAGAGGACATTAATACTCTACTTATATCAATGGATGGATAATTCAGACAGAAAATCAGTAAGGAAACAATGTCTTTGTTTTTGTTTTGATTTGTTTTAAAAGTTTATGTATTTTAGAGAGAGAACATTCATGAGCGGAAGAAGGAGAAAATCTTTTTTAAGATTTTTTTTTTTTTTGAGAGAGAGAGAGAATGAGCAGGGTGCAGGGCAGAAGGAAAACAGATTCCTCACTGAGAAGACAGCCTGATGCGGGGCTTGATCCCAGGACTCTAGGATCATGACCTGAGCCAAAGGCAGATGCTTAACTGACTGAGCCATCCAGGTACCCCATGAGAGAGAATCTCAAGCAGACTCCATGCTGAATGCAGAGCCTGACATGGAGTTTGATCTCACAACTCTGAGATCACAACCTGAGCTGAAATCAGGGGTTGGATGCGTAACCAACTGCACCACCTAGGAACCCCTATAAGGAAGCAATGTCTTTAAATGACATATTGGACCAGCTGGTTATAACAGATACATACAGAATATTCCATCCAAAAACAACAGAATACACATTCTTTTCAGGTGTAAATGGAACATTCTCCAAAACAGATCACATATTAGGCCATAAAACAAACCTCAATAAATTTAAGAAAATTGAAATCATACCATACTTTTTTTCCTACACATCAATGTAAACCTAGAAATGAATCGCAAGGGAAAAAAAAAAACAGGGAAAACTACAAACACGTGGAGATGAAACAACATGACACTAAACAACCAATAGGTCAATGAAGCAATCAAAGAAATAAAAAATTACATGATGACAAATGAAAACACAATGATCCAAAATCTCTGGGACACATCAAAAGCAGTTCTAAGAGGGAAATATATAGCAATACAGGCCTAAGGAATAAGAAACAAGAAACTCAAATAATCAGTATTAGGCCTAAAGGAACTAGAAAGAGAAGAACAAAACCCAGGATGAGTAGAAGAAAGGAAATAATAAAGATCAGGGCAGAAGTAAATGACATAGAGACCAAAAAAAAAAAAAAATTTAATAAAACCAAGAGTTCTTTGCAAAGATAAACATGATTAACAAACCTTTAACCATTAAGAAAGAAAGAGAGGGCCACCTAGGTGGCTCAGTTGGCTAAGCATCTGCCTTTGGCTCATGTCATGATCCCAGGACCTTGGGATCCAGCCCTGCATTATGCTCCCTGCAGGAGCTCTCTATGCATTGGGCTCCCTCTCCCTCTCCCTCTGCCTGCCACTCCCCCTGCTTGTGCTCACTCTCTCTCTCTGTCAAATAAATAAAATCTTTTAAGAGAGAGAGAGAGAACACAAAATCAGAAATGAGAGAAAGAAATAAATGCAAGAGGAAAAGTTAACAACCCATACCACAGAAATACAAAGGATTATAAGTGAATACTGTAAACAATTATATGCCAACAAATTGGTCAGCCTAAAAGAAATGGATAAATTCCTAGAAACATTTAATCTTCCAAAACTGAACCAGAAAAAAAAATTTAATTTTAACAGACCAATTACAAGTAATTAAATTTAATCAGTATTCCAAAACAACCAAAGAATAAAAGTCCAGGACCACGTGGATTCACAGATGAATTCTACCAGACATTGAAAAATGAGTTAATACCTATTCTCAAACTATTTCAAGAAAATAGAAGAGGAAAGAAAACTTGCAAATGCATTCTATGAAACATTACTCTGATACCAAACCCAAACAGACACCACAGAAAAAGAAAACTACAGGCCAGTGTCCCTGATGAACCTATGTGCAAATATCCTCAGCAAAATATTAGCAAAGTGCATACAAAATACATTTAAAAGATCATTCACCACATTCAGGTGGGATTTATTCCTGGGATGCAAGGATAGTTCAGTATTCGCAAATCAAGCATCCATCATACACCACAGCACAAAATGAAGGATAAAAGTCGTATCATTTCAGTAGATGCAGAAAAAGCATTTGACAAGATTCAGCATCCATCTTTCAACAAAATTGTGTTAGAGGGGACATACCTCAACATTTAAAAAGGCCATATGTGAAAAACCCACAATTGGCATCATCCTTGGTGGTGAAAAACTGAGAGCTTTCTAGGTCAGAAACAAGATAAGGGTGTCCACTCTCACCACTGTTCTTCAAAAGAGTACTAAAAATCCTAGCCAAAGCAATCAGACAAGAAAAAGCATTAAGATATCCATATTGGTAAAGATCAAGTTAAACTGTCACTACTTGCAGACAACATGATACTATACATAGAAAATCCCAAAGATTCCACCAAAAGATTACTAGGAGTAATAAATGAATGGAGTAAAGTGGCAGGATTTAAAATCAATACCCAGAAATTGGTAGCATTTTTCTACACTAACAATGAAGTTGCAGAAAGATATGTGTGTGTATATATATACATATACATACATATATATATATATATATATACACGCACACACACATACCATTACAGTATATATACCATTTACAGTCACAGCAAAAAAATAAAATACATAGGAATAAACTTAACCAAAGAAGTGAAACACCTGTACCCTAAAAACTATAATATAAACACTGATGAAAGAAATTAAAGAAGATTCAAAGAACTGGAAAGATATTCCAAGCTCATGGATTGGAAGAATTAATATTGTCAACATGTTCATATTACCCAGAGCAATCTTCAGAGTTAATGCAATCCCTATCAAAACACCAACAGTATTTTTCACAGAACTAGAATAATACTAAAATTTGTATCAAACCATAGGAGACCCTGAATAGTCAAAGCAATCCTGAGAAAGAATAACTAAGTTACAGGTATCATAATTCCAGACTTCAAGTTATATACAAAGCTGCAGTAGAACAGTATGGTACTGGTACAAAAATAGACACTTAGATCAATAGAACAAAATAGAAAATCTATAAGTAAACCCATAATTATATGCTCCATTAATCTTCAACAAAGCAGGAAAGAATACCCAATGAGAAAAAGATAATCTTTTCAACAAACAATGTTGGGAAAACTGGTCAGCTACATGCAAAAATATGAAACTACACTACTTTCTTACACCATACACAAAATAAACTCAAAATGAATTAAAGACCTAAATATGAGACCTAAAACTATAAAAATTCTAGAAGAGAATACAAGCAGTAATTTTCCTGGCTTCAGCCATAGCAACATTTTTCTAGATATGTCTCCTAAGGCACGAGAATAAAGGCAAAAATAAACTATTGGGGCTATATCAAACTAAAAAGCTTCTGTACAAAAAATAAAATAAAAATAAAAATAAAAATAAAAAAATAAGAAGCTTCTGTACAGCAAACATCAAGAAAACAAAAAGACAATCTACAGAATGGGAGAAGGTATTTCTAAATGATGTATCTGATAAGGGGTTAGTATCCAAAATATATATAAAGAACTTAATACAATCAATACCAGAAAAAACAATCCAATTAAAAAATGGGCAGAGGACTTGAATAGACATTCTTCCAAAGACAATGCAGATAGCCGACACATGAAAAGATGTTCAACATCACTAATCATTAGGGGAATGCAAATCAAACTGTTAGAATGACTAAAATCAAAAAGACAAGAACAAGTGTTGGCAAGGATTTGGAGAAAAAGGAACCCTCTAGCACAGTTGACGGGAATTTAAATTGGTACAGCCACTGTGGAAAACAGTGTAGCAGTTCCTCAAAATATTAAAAATAGAAATACCATATAACCAAATAATTCCACTATTGGTTATATACCTAGAGAAGATATGTAGATAGATGTATATATATCTAAAGGCCTATAGATATATGTAGACATATGTTCCCATGTTTATTGCAGTGTTATTTACAATAGCCAAGAAATGGAAACAACAGAAGTGTCCAGTAGACAAATGGATAAGGAAAATGCGATAACACACACACACAATGTAGTATTACACAGTCATAAAAAAGAATGAGATCATGCCATTTGAGACAACATGGATGAACCTAAGGGTATTATACTAACTGAAGTCAGCCTGAGAAAGAGAAATGGCATATGATTCTACTCATAAATGGAATCTAAAAGAAGTGCATAAAGAAACAAAAGGCTAAATCAGAACTGTAAATAGACGCAACAAACTGATGGCTGCCAGAGGGAAAGGGATTAGGCAAATTGGGTGAATGGGAAAAGGAGATACAGGTCTCCATTTATGGAATGAGTAAGTCATAAGGGTAAAAAGTGGAGCATAAGGAATACAGTCAAGGATATTGTAATAGCGATGTAATGGAATAGAAGGTAGGTGGTGAACATAGCATAATGTATAAACTTTTCAAATCACTAAGTTGTACACCTGAACCTAATGTAATGTGTGTCACCTATATTCAAAACAAATTTCTTGTGAATACCCTAGTAGCATATATCTACAAAACAATATTTGAAAATACAAGGAAAAGAAAAAATTCACCAGAGATCACTGGCAAACATGATGTATCTTTTGCAAAACTGGAATAATAATCTATGTGTGATTTTGTACCTTTTTCCTCTAATATTATATCTTGTTCATTATTTACATCATCAAACCCCTGTCATGCACTACAATGGTACAAATCCAGAATACTGGCAATACCAAATACTGGCAAAGATGTGGAACAACAGGAACTCTTTTTACTAGAAGAAATGCAAAATGGTATGACCGTTATGAAAAAAAGAGTTGGCAGTTTCTTACCAAACTAAACATACTCTTACCATACGATCCAGTAATCATCCTACTTAGTATTTACTAAAAGGAGTTGAAATCATATGTCCACAAAAACCTGCTCACAGATGGTTATAGCAATTTTATTCATAATTGCCAAACATTGGAAACAACCAAGATGTCCTTCAGTTGGTGAATGTATAAATTAACTTTAGTACATCTAGGCAGTGGAATTATTATTTAGCACTAAAACAAATTGAGCTACTAAGTCATGAAAAGACGTAGAGAAACCTTAAGTGCATATTACTAAGTAAAGAAGGCAATCTGAAAAAGCTATGATTCCAACTATGTGATATTCTGGAAAAGGCAAAACTGTGAAGGCAATAAAAAGATCGGTGGTTGCCAGGAGTAGGTAGAAGAAAAGATGAATAGGCAGAGCACAGAGGATTTTTAGAACAATGAAAAAATTATATACAATATCATCATGATGGATATATGTCACTACACATTTGTCCAAACCTATAGAATGTACACCAGGAGGGAGCCCTAGGTAGACTATGAACTTTGGGTGATTATGATTTGTCAGATTAGGTTCATCCTTCCTAAAAAATGTACATTCTGGTGAGTGATATTGATAATAGGGGAGGTTATACATGTGTGGGGATAAAAGGTATGTGGGAAGTGTACTTTCTCATCAATATTGCTATGAATCTAAAATTGCTCTAAAAATAAATTTTAAAAGATATGTATATATGTTTAACATTCTGCTCTAAAAGATGACTATATCAGTGAAGCATCTTCTGACAGTTAGGTTTCAGAGAAGTAAACTCCATAACCCAAAGGATTATTAGCCCTAAAATTGTTTATATTGCAGACACTTTGTGCATTAGTCTATAATATGAGAATTAGTTGGTTTTGTTTGAAGAAAAAAGATCAGATTTTAAAATGCCAGGATTTAATTATGACTGTACTATTAATAGATAAAAAAATTATGTTTTACATGTTTAAATTACGAGTTTTCCATCCATTTACCAACTTGAGTCTGAAACAAATGACCCTTAACTTCAGTTGTACTTCTTTGCATTTATAAATATTTTCATATGCAAAGGGCTCCTAATCAGACGCCAAGAAGACTCTTTATTAAAAAGAAAATAGCCAATACTGTTAAAATATTCATGCTATTCAAAGCAATCTACAGATTTAATGCAACCCGTACCAAAACACCAACAATATTTTTCACAGAACTAGAACAAATAATAGTAAAATTCGTATGGAATTACAAAAGATCCCGAATAACCAAAGCAATCTTGAGAAAGAATAACAAAGCTGGAAGTATCACAATCCCAGAACTCAAGATATACTACAAAGCCATAATAATCCAAACAGTATGCTGTTGCCACAAAAATAGACACAAAGATCAATGCAACAGGACAAAGAACCCAGAAATAAGCCCATGATTTTATGGTCAGTTAATCTTCAGCAAAGCAGGACAAGAATATATGCAATGGGGAAAAGATAGTCTCTTCAAGTGGTGCTGGGAAAGCTGGACAGCTGCATACAAAAGAATGAAATAGGACCACTTACTTACACCATACACAAAAATAAACTCAAAATGGATTAAAGGCCTAAGTATAAGACCTGAAACCATAAAATTTATAGACGAAAACAAAGGCAGTAGTTTCTTTGACATCAGCCATAGAAATATTTTTCAAGATACATTTTCTCGGGCAAGGGAAACAAAAGATAAACTATTGGGACTACAAAAGAAAAAAAAAAACAACAACTCTTGCACAGTGAAAGAAACCATCAACAAAACAAAAAGGCAACCTACTGAATGGAAGAAGGTTCTCAAATGCTACATCTGATAAAGGGTTAATATTCAAAATATAAAAACTTATTCAACTCAACACCAAAAAAGCCCCCAAATAATTTAATTGAAAAATGGGCAGAAGACCTGAATAGACATTTTTCCAAAGAAGACATGTAAGTGGCTAATAGACACCTGAAAAGATGCTGAACATCACTAATCCTTAGGGAAATGCAAATCAAAACCACAATGAGATAATCACCTTACCTCTGTCAGAATGGCTAGATCCAAAAGGACAAGAAATAACAAGTGTTGGTGAGCATGTGGAAAAAAAAGGAACCTTTGTGTAATGTTGCATGGAAGTTCCTTTAAAAGGTTAAAAATAGAATTACCATATTATGATCCAGTAATTCCAACAGTGGGTATTTATCCAAAGAAAATGAAAAAGAAAAAGAAAATGAAAAGACAAATTCAAAAAGACACATGTGCTCCTGTGTTTATTGCCGCATTATTTTCAATAACCAAGACATGTAAGCAACTCAAGTGCCCCATTAATAGATGAATGGATAAAGAAGTGACACACACACACACACACACACACTCAGCCTTAAAAAAGAATGAGAGCCATTTGTAACAATATGGAAGGAGCTAGAGGGTCTGATGCTAAGTGAAATAAGTCAGAGAAAGACACATACCACATGATTTCACCAATATGTATAATTTAAGAAACAACAAAAGAACACAGTAAAAAAGACAAACCAAAACCAAAAAAACCCAGACCTTAAATAGAGAAAACTGGTGGTTGCCAGAGGGGAAGTGGGTAAGGGGGATGGGTTGAAATAGATAAAGGAGATTAAGAATACACTTACTGAGATGAGCATACTAAGTAATATATAGAAATGTTGAATCATTTTAATGTATACCTGGAACTCATATAACAGTGTACATTTATTATACTTCAGTAAATAAAATGGTTTTCTCAAATAAAATAGAAAATACCACCCCCCGAAAAAAAGAAAGAAAGAAAATACTACCCACATTGGGCTCCCTGCTCAGCACGGGAATGTGCTTCTCCCACTCCCTCTGCTGCTCCCCCTGCTTGTGCGCTTACAATCATGCTTGGCTCTCAATCTCACAAATAAATGAATAAAATCTCTTGAAAAGAGAAAAAATACTTAAGACTTCCATTTTTAAGTAAATCATATATACCACGTTATCTATGAAAGAATTCAAAAAGTAAATTATTTTGCCCATTTGCTTAGATTTTTATCTAGGCATTTATGTAGATTTTATCAAAAAATACAGCCTGAAAATACAAAAGTAAGCTGTCTCCTAAAAATCCTAAATTAAGATTACCCTGTGAGCTAATGTGAACAATACCAAAACAACAACATAAAAACCACCTTAAGTACCTAATTTAAGAGGCCTTATTTTCTTTAAGGGGTTAACTGAGAAGAGACAGTAGACAATCTAACATTTTTGTAGAGAAAATATATGGCTAGGATTTTTTGAGTATAATAAAATTTCTAAAGTAAAGCGTTTTTATTTCCACCTAGACTGGGAAATTCTTTATAACATTTTTGTTGTGGTGGTGGAGGTTGACAGCTGTGAGTTGGATTGATTGAAATGTGGCATTTCTGATAGAAAAGTTCTTTTAGAATATGAAAGCTTACCAACAAAATTGACAAACAGCACTCTAGGCCCAAAATAAATTAGGTTTTAGTCCTCACATAAATGTACTTAATTTTGCTTGACCTCTTACCTACTTTTGTGGGTAAGATTGCAGATAACTAAAGTATCATCATGTTTAGAAAAAATTAGGTGTTGCTAATGTGATAGGTTTTTGTCTTTTTAAATAAAAACTATTTTATTTCACACAAAAAAACTGTAGTCAGTGGATTTTGCATTTTGGACACTTATTTTCTCATGCAATGCTCTTTCAACACCAACTTTATTTCTCCAGAGCAACCCTTTAAAAACATGAATAATATTATTCTTGCTGATGATAATGTGGTTTATGTTGATTGTCTAAGTGACACTATTTCATTCAGACCAGTGTGTATAGTATATGAAAAAGAATTATAAATATTTAAATGATTTGTGCCAAGAAAATATAATATTTAATATTTTTGAGCATCATTACTTAATGCTGTGAGCTTGGCAATGAACATTACCTGGTAAATAGATTCCAGCTAGAGAAAGCTATTGGATTGGGGAGGGATAAGTGTGATATGGGAATGGACAAAATCTTTCATATACAATTCTGTAATGGGAATTGTGAAGTTCATTTTTGGGTAATATCTAGATTATTTGATCACATACAGAAGCACTGAGTTGTGGTCTAATTATCATTAGGAATTTTAGATTGCTGAGTAGCTGAAGAAATTCAGTGCTGCTTGTCAATAAAATTTAAGTGCTTAGGAAAATGACATTGCAAGAATATCTTAGTCACAATTGCAAAGGAAAACAGATGAAAAAACTTTGGTTTTAGATTGAGTATATCTAAACAGCTGTGAAACATTAATTGGGGCAATGTTTTATTAAATTCTACTTTTAAGTGCTAATAACTATGACGGATATATAGTTACCATTATGCCAAGAATTGCCAAAATATCAAAATTTTTTGTTAATAGTCTTGGCTATTAGCCATGATTGTGAAAGACAATTTTTCTGCTTTTGTTTTTTTTTTTTTAATCTATGAGAACTTTTATATTCCATCACTAGGACATCTTCTTTATTTACCACATATAGTACAGCAAAATTAAAACCACAATTCATTAAATGAACTCCCAGTTCCACTTGTGGCACCTTGGTAAGTAGTAGTCTCTGATAATTCTTAAGGAAGTTTTTGGACTAACTGGATTGAAGGAGTAGAAAAAGAGGAGATTAGAGAACAAAAGAGAGGATAGATTATCTGTCTTGGAGAACATGGGTGATCTCTCTCTCTCTCTCCATTGTCGCAGAGACCACCAAATGCTGGAAAAAAAGGAACATCCAGACCTTGACACCAGTGATGTAGATTGAAATATTTGGGAAAAATAAAAAATAAACACCAGCATAGTCATCTTAAATTCTATGGACCTAATTATAGTAAATAAGTGGAGAAAACTTGCCATTTAGAGGAAATGTATAATCCATGGTTAATTTCATTTCCCCTGCCTATGTATCTCTCCATTCCTGTTTCTCTTCTATGGGAGAACTTGCTTTTGAATCAGTCATAGCTGGAAGCCTGCATTTTTCCAGGTCTGAGATACATACAGACAGTGAAGGTTAAATATGATGTCTTCAAGATAAGTGAGTTACAGTAAATGGAAAGTCAGAAATGAAATCACGGTGAAAAAAGGTGAGCTTATTTGCTCCATTGATTCAAAATGGTTGTCCTTTTGATCATTTGTACTTTTTTTAAAGTTGATGAATTTGGTTTGTATTTGAGTTAATGGGAAAAATGAAGGAAGATCATGTAGGTTTTCTGCAATGTATGTACAACATACATTAGCTTTATAATTAAGATGTACTTGGGTTGTAGGACTTTTTTTTAATTATGGATAACATTTTCTGAAATCAATTCCTAACTTTTTATAGTTAAAAATTAGTCACTGATTCTTAAAGTTCATATTGTTACATTTAGTCAGAAAGCAAGCTGAAAAATGGTGTGGGCCTTCTACTAAATATTTTAACCATAAAAGCAGTAGTATTAGCTGTATATCCTTAATTATATTTCTGCTGACGACAGTATGTTTTTAAATGAAGCTAGCCAGAAAACTAAAATATGCACATTATATTCTTTAGAACAACACTATTCAATAAAAATATAGGCCATACATGTATTTTGAATTTTTCTAGTAGCTATATTAAAAAGTTTTTAAAAAGATGAAATTAGTTTTAATATTTTTAACCTAATATATCCAAATAAATATTATTTTTTCAATATGTGATCAATATAAAACACTTAACGAGATTGTATATTTATTGTACTGTCTAAATGTATTTTTATACTTAGAGCACATCTCAGTTCTGACTAGCCACATTTCAAGTATTTAGTAGCTACATTCCTCAGTAATGCAGATTTAGAATATGACAGAAAGAATATTACTAGTATGATATTAATAATTCAGGTTTGTTCCCATCTCTCCTGGGAACACAAATAAAAAGTCTTTTTATTTGTGAAAAGATGTTTTATCAGTATCTCTTTTTATAAATAATAAATTTAAATACTTTTATAGGGTCATTTTGGTAGTAGATACAGTGAAATATTTTCTGACTCACCTGGTATTATTGCCTTGCTATTCTATGGAAATATATGAAGAAGTGTTCTAAGCCCTTTGTTGTGCTAACCTTTTATTTTAAGGCAGATTTAGTTCTCTATTTCATAAAAGAACTCCTGATAGGAAAAACAAAGTAATGAAGGACATAATTATTTGGAATAGCTGTCAATACCCCTAATCTTTAATTTCCCTTTACATAGAAGATCTATCTAGAAGGAAAACTTATTTTTTTAATTGATTAAAAACATTACCCTTAAAATAGTTCTCCATATGATGTGATTATCTTTCCAAAATCTATCCCAGGCCCCCTCCCCTTATGTATCTATTTCCTATTGTTCTCATTTATATTATGGTCTTGATTACTATTTCTATATTTAGGTAACTCTTGAACTTACCTTCCCAAATATTCATTTGTTTAGCAAATACTCATTGAACCTATTTTGTGTCAAAAAGTATTTCTAGGTACTTATAAGAAACAGTTTACCTCTCTCATGAGAGAGATAACAAATCATAGTAAAGCATATTACAGTTTAATAAAAGCATTTTACAAAGTCCCATGGAATGGCTAAATCTTCAGAGGCTGAGAGGATTGCCTCAGAAAAGGCTTTAATAGAATATGTGGCATTCAGATATAGAAAGCTGAATAGAGGTTTACCAGGCAGACCAGGAGAGGGAAAGATACTACATTTAAAAATTAGTAAGTAGCCCCAGAGTAGCTTTTTTGAACCATATTTTGAAGGACCTCATTTTATCAAGCCATTTGCCTTTTTCTTGTAGCCAGTTAGGGGTGTGATCCCTTAGGAATTTTTAATCAAGGGAATACAAAATTCAGTTTTGTATACAAGTGTGATTCAAGAGCATTCCTATTTGCACAGGAACCTGTTGGGAGACACCTATTTGTGCCCCAGGGCAGACCTGCCAACATTGGTCTAACTGGATCCTGAAGCAGCCCTGTGAACCAACTCCGTCCTCACTCAGCCATGGTTGATGCAACATCTAGAAACCCGGCAGATGGCATACCTGTCAGTGCACCCGGAGACAGGCCTGCAGCATCTGGTTCCAGCTGTGGACCCTGAAACAATCCTAACACTCAGTTCTAGCCCCTCTCTGCTGCAATCCTGGGCACTCCTACCGTCCCTGAGGCCCATCCCATGGCAGAACAGGAGCCCTCCCAGAGCCCTGGCAGGAACTACCCCTGCCCACACACCTAGTAACACGCCAGCTGTCTGCAGGGCCTAATAGCAGACCTTTGTCCCAGCATCAGCTCTACTGACCAAGGACTCAGAGGCAGTCCTGTCCACCAAGAGACCGGACAGGATCCACACCTGTCCAGGTGTCTGGTAATGGGGTCTACACATCATAGACCCCAGTGTGGGCCCAGCAGCAGCTTGTGACCTGGCTTCAGCCCAACTTGACTGTGGTCCTGGAGGCAATCTCATCAGTCTAGAGACCCAATAGGAGGAGATCTTTACCTACAGAAACCTGTCTATAAAAATCAGAAGAGGTATTTGTTCCTCCAAATGCAGACACCAATTCAAGGCTACATACATCATTAAAAATCAGGCAAACATGGAACCACCAAAGGAAACTAATAAAGCTCCAGTAACCAACCTCAAGGAAATTGCCTGACAATTCAGAACAACTATCTCAAAGAAGTTCAGTTACATGCAAGAGAATACAGACAGCTAAATAAAATCAGAGAATGCATGAACATTTTTCCATGGTCATTAAAATACTGAGTTCCTGAACTAAGCTTTATACCTCAGTCCTCATTCTGTAAAGCTTTTGCTATTTCTCCTGTATTATGTTGCTTTTCATTGTATGTAAAAAGCAATCTGAAAGTACTGAATTGGATTCTAAGTGAGTTATAAGGTAGAAACTTTTCTAGATACCCCCTTCTACATTTCTATTTTTAATATTTATATTTTTATATATTATTTAGTTAGACAGTCATTTTAAATTACTTTTCTTGTAGGAACCTCCAGAAGTTTAGCCTTTTTGGAGACATAAGTGTTCTACAACAGCAAGGAAGTTTGTCAAATACATACCTCAACAAGGTGGATCCCGATGGCAAAAAAATTAAACAGTAAGTTTTATAGTTAGTGGAAGGGGGCTTATATTAATAATTTTTCTGAGAAATTGTAAGATACAATCAGAAGAGTAATTTTTTTCTAAAAAGAATCTATGTCCTGTAAATTGGAAATGTTTTAACTATGAAATATGCTATGCCACATGATAAATCTTTAAGACGAATCAAAGAATTTGCTGGGTAATTATTGCTATTTAAAACTGTAATTTCTCTACTTACCTTCACTGTAATATAAACTGTATATCATCAATTTTTTTCTACCATAATGGTGCAAATGCTGCTTTCCTTGGGTGAAGAACACATTTTTCTGTGTTTAATACAGTTTATTCATTATATTTTAATGTGAATTTTAATGGTATATATGATAATATTACTTGTGGGCTGGATTGAAATTAACTGAGAGAACATGGATCTCAGCATTTGTATGCCATTTCATTGCCTAGTTTCAAAAGTCAGTGCTAAAAGATTAGTGCTAAATGTTAATGGGATCATTGTGGCATGTGTTTTCCTTACAGAATTCAGCAACTGTTTGAAGAAATACTGAGTAATAGTAGGCAACTGAAATGGCTGTCCTGTGGGTTTATGCTGGAAATAGTAACCCCAACATCACTGTCATCTCTCTCAAACTCTATTGCCAACACCATGGAGCACCTGAGCTTGCTGGACAACAATATTCCTGGTAACAGCACCCTTATCACCACAGTCGAACTGGAGCGATTTGTGAATCTGCGCTCACTTGCCCTGGATTTCTGTGACTTCACAGCTGAAATGGCAAGAGTCTTAACCGATAGCAACCATGTGCCTTTGCAGCGACTGTCTCTCCTGGTCCACAATGTTTCCGTGATGCACAAGTCTCTGGACAACATGCCAAACGATGAACATTGGAAAGCCTTGGCACGAAAGAGCACCGGCCTTCGGGTCTACATAATGGCCTTTGATATCAAGAGTGAAGATATGTTAAAGATTCTTAAACCCAGTATACCACTAGAGAGGATTCATTTTGACAGCTACATCACTTGTGTTTCGGGAGCTATTGTTGATCTTATATCCAGGCAGTATGATAAGTTCCTCACTCATTTTATATTAATGAATGATGTGATTGACACATCTGGTTTTCCAGATCTTAGTGACAACCGAAATGAAGATCCATTGGTTTTACTAGCATGGAGGTGCACAAAGCTCTCTCTTCTGGCAATTCATGGTAGGTGATTTTTGTTCAGTTCAATTTGTTATTTATTTTACATCTAAAACATTATAAACCAGTAAAAAAGATAGCACTAACATTTATAGTGGTGAGTAATCTCATAACAAGTTGAAATGCAGGTTTTTATACTTTTTGATGTTAATAAGATATACCACTTAAAATAGAAAGTCATATTTCTACTCTTAAGTGTTCTGCTCTGGCTTCTGGCTTCCACCATGTGATTGATGGTATTTCATGAGAATGGCATTTAAAATTAATTTATCTATCTAAGAAAATATATGTATGTACTTGCAGTAGATGTATTTCTTCCTCTAATCACGAGATCTCTTAAAACACAATACAGAAGGGACACCTGGGTGGCTCCACAGTTGGGCACCTGCCTTCAGCTAGGGTCATGATCCCAGAATCTGGGATCAAGTCCTGCATCGGGCTCCCTGCAAGAAGCCTGCTTCTCCCTCTACCATAGTCTGTGTCTCTCATGAATAAATAAATAAATCTTACAAAAAAAACACACACACAATACAGAAGGAAGAGAAAGTAGGATTTTTCTTGCTGCCTCATCTTCTAGATTCTAGATATTAGCATATTAATTTGTATAATATATTTTTAAACAATGCTTCCATTGATTGGGTGTATGCTTTTTTTCTTACTGGTACCTTTTCGTCTTAATATTAACTATTCTGACAAGTTAGAAGAACATTTTGCTTCCATTCCTAGAATATGTAAGACATTTACAGAATGCAAGATAGACTATATGAGTGTCTTAAGCTCTCTTTATTAGCTGGTTTCCTTATTTTTGAAATTAATTTTTTAGCCTGAATCAGTGCAGGAAAGTGTGTGTCTTGCTTTTCAAGATTTGCATTGTAATTTGGCCAGTCATCAGAGGTAGCAGCAAAGATAGATCAATACTGAAGGTAATAAAATAGAGATTTTTTTTACAGGATAAAGAAATGTCAGGTTATTTAAAGGTTAATTTCAGCCAATATAAGCTTGTTTTTTTTTCTTTTAAGAAATAAGATGTTGGATACAGCTAAAGCCCCTGTACCCCCCTTTATTCCTTTCCAGAATAATTATACCTTACATATTTTCTGTTGGCAATCAGCAGTTTAAAGTGTCACTTCTTAACTTTGGACTGTGTAACATTGTGGTAGAGAGGATTTTTTACTAACTAAAAATAAGTTTCCTATGTTTTGTTAATGGATACATATATATGAAATAAAAATGTGTTTTTATGATACAGCAATATCCAAAGCTACAAAGTTTTACTTTAAATGGCTTCAGTCTTACTAAATGCACTGATACCAGAAAAGGATTACAGCACCTACCAATTCACCACCCACAGTGATATTGTAAGAAACAATATCAAACTTCATTTTTGTTTTCGTTTTCTGAGCTAAACAATCATACTTCCTTTTCCAATCTCAGTATAATTTTAAAGGAAAAGGACCAAAGTGTTAAGTGAAATATAAGCTTGTGGAAAAGACTAACTTATCAAATGGACAAAATAAAAAAGCAAGGGAATGACAGTGCTTGTCTTCTCTTTATTTTGAAGGTTACACAGTGTGGGCGCACAACCTCATTGCCATTGCTCGTCTTCGTGGCTCTGATCTAAAAGTACTTGAAGTCACTGAAGAAAGCATTGATTTTGACCAAGGTGAACTGGCCGACCAGGATGTGGATCCAGTGCATAACCTAATTGAGCAGGTATCCCTGGGCCTGGGTCAACCTTGGCACGCGGTCATGGACATCGAATCACTCAGTGTCTTCACTGAACCAAATCGTCATTTTTACAGAGAGATGCAAAGCTTCAGCGAAGACATTTAGCTTTTTTTTTAAATGTACAATTCCTGTGGTTACATATGCAAGTAGGGTCCTATTATGTTTTTTTTTTTCCAGTAGTGTGAATTAATCCCTTTGTGCTGTGTTTAATCAGTATTAGCTTTATAGAATTATATATGTGTATTCTACTTCTTGATCAAAGAACGTAGTCGGGTATTGGTTTAGAAGTTCAAAGTGACAATGTGTAGGGCTTTCACGGTTAATGGACTTGTTATCATACCTTAAGGATATACAACCGAAGGTTGTCTGAGGTTGCTGGCTAACTTTATTTTTCACTGAGTTACTCTGCCTTTTGATGTTTTTATTCTTTGTGTGTCAGAGTTCAGAGCTCAGGAGCCAAAATATTTTTATACATATAGATATATATCCATAGCCTGGTGGATTTGTATGCAATGCACCGCATTCATGCATCCTGATAGCATTTCATTAATTTTTAATTGAAATGGAAGAAGGGAGGATAGTATGATCCCAAATGAGTTCTCGTTAACAGAAAAGCCAAGACTTTTACTTTCATTACATATATAATAGTTGATATCACCAATTACCATTCTGAATTTTGTATAGTACTAGGTTAGAACACTGCTTAATCCTTTTTAAAAAAAATACATTTACATAAACATGAATATTCAAATTATTAGACTTTTTTAAAACTATATCTGACATAATTTTATTTATCAATTACATTATACATTCAAGTTAGCTTTTTAGCCCAGATTTCAAATAGTGGAGGAAGAAACTATATTCCAGGGTAAACCTCCTTAAAAGAAAATCAAAAAACAGTTGTAAACACACATGCTTGCAAACAAACATTAGTCGTGAAATTCCTAGCAACAAGTCACTGGATTTTTCTCTGTCAGCGCGCGTGTCAGCTGCCAAAGAATAGACTTAACTGAAGAAGTGCCCACATGCTGGCAGGGGCCGGCCCACTCTGGCCAGCCAGATACTGCTAGATTGTAATATTTAAGGTCGAATTTCGACCTGTGGTACACAGCTGTGCTGTGGCTCAGTCAGCAACCTCAGAACTCTGAAAAAACAAAACAAAAAAAAAGAAAAAAAAACCATGCACCTGTTTCACTGTGAATAGTGAATGTAAAGGAAAGAAAGGAAAAACTGAAAGCTTGTTCTATCACAGGTATGAGCTGCTATGATACATGAAGAACATTCCATGAAGTATGTTTTAAAACCTTGTTATATCTGAGAGGCTTTAAAAGCCGACTTAACTGTTTCAGGGCAACCGCGGTACAGACGTGGTCTCTGTGAGACTTCCACCTGACCCCAGTTTTAAGTGGTACGAATGTTGTGCATTTAATGTTAAAGGACAGTCTGCAATAATAAAGTAAGTAGCCAACGTGGGTGCCCAGCAGTGCTGAGACCTGGCTGCTCTATTGTAAGCTTTGGAAACACAATTTATGCAACAGATGTCCAGATATGATTCTATTTATGGAAAAAGTTTATATGTATTTTACAAATGGTTTTACCATCTTATATTAAAATGACCTTTTGACAGGTGTGCACTGTTTTGTCTCCAGTGAGCACATACCATGAGGATTTTATATGTACATCAGTAGTGTGAATCCACTGGCACAGTGTGTGTAAATGCCAGATGTGGTGAGATTTTATCTTATAAATGTGATCAGATAAAATAAATCCTGACAGAAACTGTAAGGAAACCAGCTGAATGTTTGACCTGATGACTGATGTTGTATGGTTTATGTTAAATGTATATTCTTTTAATCAATGAATAAAGCATTAAAAAGTGATCATTGTAATATATTTTATTGTATACAAAGCATGAAAACTTTTAGTGTTAAAAACTGTAAAAATCCTTGTATCATGTGTAATCATGTTAGCTACTATTGTAGTCTGGTGCGGCAAATCTTCAGTTTGGGATATTTCATAGAAAGTCTTAGGTTAGGGGCGCCTGGGTGGCACAGTCAGTTAAACATCCGACTCTTGGTTTCAGCTCACGTTGTGATCTCAGGGTCATGAGATCGAGCCCTGAGTCAGGCTCCACACTCACACTTCTCTCTCCCTCTTCCCCTCCCCCTGTTCACTCGCTCACTCTATCTCTCTCTCAAACAAATAAATCTTGTTTTAAGTCTTAGGTTAAATAGTTTGAAGGGTTTTAATTTTAACTAACTTTGGCAAAATACAAGCTTAAAAGCAAAAGGTACACTGGTTAGCACAAACCCCAAGTGCATTATGTATTTAGAACATGATTGATACAGTGTAGAACACAATTTATAGACTATGAGAACTTTTTACAATTCCTATACTAGATATAAAAATACTTCACTATACCAGTATTAAACAGTTCATGAACCCCTATTTTGCTTTAGTTTGGCTTTGTAATCTCTATTCTTGGTTGTTGAGACAAACAGCTGTCATTTATGAGATAGAAAATGGCTCTATTCCTTCATTTATTTTTCCTTAATCATTCCAGACACTGACTCTTCTTCCAGACACTGCCTCATCTTGGAATAATCTGTTCACAAGCAGTTGTCATTAAACCTACTGCTTCCTTGTTTCCTGAGCATATCTCAGTCTTTTGAGTGAATCAACATGTTTATGTACTTAAAATACAAAAATAGTACCCAAAATGTATGAAAAAAGAAAGTCTATTAACGTATATGACAAGCATATAAATGAAGGTTGGTACAGTAAAGCTCTAAACGGGGAGGCTCAGCATCTGTTTTAGTAGACTCTAAGCTCTGACTCTAATCTTTCAGAAGCCAACTCTCCCTTGACATTCAGGTTCCTCATCTGCAACATTAGAGATTGGACTTGGTTATCTAAAACTGATTCTTCACTAAAAGATTTAAATGTTGGCCTAACAGCTCAGAAATCTCTACAAGATCATCTTTGAATAACTGTATTAAATAAAAACCCTTCAACACATAGCTTACTAAACTGTATGAGTTTTACATAGCTAAAAACATTTCCCCATTTCCCCTACCACCCTAGGAATAAAGACGTATGGAGTTAGTGGCGTTGGGTCTTGGGGAAGGACAGTGTGCTTATGGCTAAATGCACAGATTCAGAAACTAACTGGCTGGGGGCTTGTGGCATGCATCAGATGGGATCTTTATGAAGTCAGTAACATAAAGTGGTGCTAAGGGAGTAACACACAAGCAGGGGTGAATAATATGCAAGCATCAAACTACATTGTATCAGTGCTTCCCAACCTTTATCATGTCCTGACACATACAGAAAATATTGTACAGCATACTAGTGTAAACCGGAAAAAACTGCAGGGGAAACATCATTGTTTTGTTTATTATATAATTGATGAGACAAAATTGCAGAGGATTGGGGGAAATACTAAATTTGTATAGAACTTTCAAATAAAATCTTGTTTTAACTGATAACCTCTCCAAACTTTTAATATTGCCACCAATGAGAAACACTCTACAAATAGGTAATTTGCAAACTTTTTTTTTCACAACCATTCAAAAATGTATGCTGCTGAAATTATACTTAATCTAACAGCTCTAGGGGAATCTGGGTGGCTCAGTCGATTAAGCATCTGACTTGACTTTGGCTCAGGTCATGATCCCAGGGCCCTGCGTGCAGCTTGCTGGCTCAGTAAGGAAGCCTCTTCTCTCTTTCCCTCTGCTCCTCCCCTGGCTTGCTTGCTTGCTCACTCTCTCTCTCAAATAAAAAAAAAAGTACAAAAAGCTCTAAACGTGGTAAATGTAAAGTTGAGATTTCTGATAATGTGAATTAATTTCAAATTCAAGTAATTTTTTTTCATTACAGTATTTCAAAAATAATGACAAAGCTCTAATTTGTAGTCTCCCACACTTAACCGTCCTGCTTGTTTAGCCACCCGGGAGCACAGATCAGCCACCAACAGACAGAAAGACCTGATTTATTTAAAAGCAATTGGAAGTCTGCAGGGAGCCCTCCTCCCGCCCCTTCGGCCCCAAGCCTCTCACAGTCAACCAGCTACATCCTGGACTTCACATCTAGGCTTCCTACCTGCTCCTTGGACACCTGGGACATTCTTCTCCCACAGCCTCATAGACACTCCTTGCCTATGATGGATAATGGCACCCCTGCATCTCACGGGCAAGTAGTTAGTGCCCGAGGCCACACCGTATCCAGGGCACACTGTCCTACCTGGCTCCACTCTAGTCCTGGCTCCAACCAGCCAGGGCTCCTAGCCACCCCAGAACTCAGCCCGAAAGGCATCACTCTGCCACAATATACGAGCTAACCTGAGCTGCTGGTTGTAAAAAGAAAATGGACGGTACATATGAATAAATTTTCACTTGAATCACCCTACCGTCTGAAAAAACTTAAACATACAGAGCTGGGTATAATCTTAGTGGATATAAACAATTAAAATGAACTACAAACATCATTTTTAAAAATGTATATAACAGGATCTATGTGCTGTAATTCAGTACCTACTTCCACTCATCCATTTAAAAACTACAATAAGCTCTTAACCATTTGAAAATTTTACATCATTCATTTTCCTCCTTAAACTGCTTATATTGTATCAGTTATCAATTTACTGCCTCAGCTCTGAACACACTGCTCATTATATATTCTCCGTTAACAGAACACCTTTAAAGTCAGCACGCTGTTACATTTTCTTAGTAAGGCCATAGGAAGGGTTCCCAGGCAGGCCAGCGTAGGCAGCCTGAGGGTAGACACTTGCAGTGGGGTCTACCACAACCACAGGCCCAGACACAGTGCTTCTGTGGCCTTGCGGCTTTGGCTTGACCTTCCTTCAGCCCTCCTGACACGGAAACTAGAGCTGCTGCATGGCCCACATGCTTTGAAAGTCTCCTGCCTGCACTCACACCGGGGCTCCCACTGCCTGCCCTGAGCACCTGCATACGGCCCCTATGATCCTAAGGCTCAACCATGGGGTTGCCGCTGCCCAGCCCACACAGTGGCTCTGAAGGCCTTTCATCCCCATCGCCCTGACTCCCACTGCACCCCGGTTGCTGCTTGCCTGCTTCCCACTTGCACCTATGGACTGCCAACGTCTGTGCCGTCCCAGGGGCTGAACCGCCTCCTCCCAGCTTGTCCTACCATGAGGGCCCTCCCTCAGATCTAGGAGCCCATATAGTTTCCTTGTATCTTATAATTATTTTATCATAAAATTCTTTATATTAAATTTTCTGTTTAAAGTACTGTGTGGTCTGTCCCCTGATTTGACCCAGACTGCTATGTAATCTTTCCAACTATCCCAGAGCTTTTTATACAAATATCTTTGTTAATAAGTCTTTCACTGATTATTTTCTGCAACAAACATATAGACAATTGAAAATATCTAATTTTTTTATTTTAGAAAGCTGTGTTAAAATTTTTTCTCCTACATTTAGTCTTTAATGTGATAATTGATCAAAAATATATAACTTAAAATTAGTAGAAACTTATTATAAAATGTATTCCTTTTTTTTTTTTTCTTAAGTAAGCTCTAGGCCCAATGTGGGTCTTGAACTCACAACCCAAAGATCAAGAATTGTATGTCCTGCCAACTAAGTCAGCCAGGCACCCCAGAACTGCATCTCTAAGTGAAATGAATGTAGCTGGGTCTTTTCTCTTTTTGCCCCAGTTATTGCATATTCCATGGATGGGTATTACTTGCTCCTGAAATGAGTCAGGTCCAACATCAATTCTATTACCTATTTTTCATTCTTATAAACACAAAGCTGAAACATCATTTTCCCATAAGTAGATGGGAAGACAAAGATTTTTGCTACAGCAATGGCACTCAATCTTTGAACTCCTAAGATCAAAAAAACACAGTGGAGTATCATCAAAAATTATTTTAGGGGCGGGGATCCCTGGGTGGCGCAGCGGTTTGGCGCCTGCCTTTGGCCCAGGGCGCGATCCTGGAGACCCGGGATCGAATCCCACATCGGGCTCCCGGTGCATGGAGCCTGCTTCTCCCTCTGCCTGTGTCTCTGCCTCTCTCTCTCTCACTGTGTGCCTATCATAAATAAATTTAAAAAAAAAAATTATTTTAGGGGCGAGTGGCTGGCTCCATCTATAGAGCATGTGACTCTTGATCTCAGGGTCATGAGTTCAAGACCCATGTTGGATTAGAGCTCACTTAAAAAAAAAAGAAACCTAAAAAATGTTTTTATTTAAAAAATATATATATATAAGTCATTCAGTTAAAAGAAATCATTAGAGTTATTTACTTTCTCAGCACTGAGACCAATATTTCAAATAGTCTCTTTGGAGTTCCAGAGGTTTATATACCCTAGTATGATGCATCATAGTAAGATTAGGACCACAATAAAGGTATGTGTTCCTTTTGTAACATGGGAGAAGTAATTGCAAAAGTGAGGGTAGGAAAGAGAATCTGCATCTTCTTCATAAGTTCACCTTTAAGAAGAATGGTTCTGGAAGAGAATACACACCAAAGGTAAAATTCTGGGAAGTTTCCCAAAGCATACCATTTGGAAATTCTTCACATGCTCTGGGAGATGTACCCCACTTTGAAAACCACAGCTCTAGAGAACTAGTGCTTATGTGACGAAGAAATAAATACTAAGATGCTTATTTCCACATTATTTACAATGAAAAATCAGCAGCAACCTAAGTTCCATTAGTAACAGAATGCATTTAGTGCTCATATCCACATAGTGGGATAGTACACAGCAGTCAAAAAGAACTAGACTTACATTTATTAATATGGATGATCTCAAAATAATGCTGAGTGAAAAAAGCCAACAGCTAAAGGATGTATGTAATGATCCTATTGATGTACATTTTTTAAAGGCGGGAAAAATAAACCATCACATTGTACATAAATACGTTTAACTGGGAAAACAAAATGTTCACATCCTCTTCACAAGAGTGCTCACTTTGGGGCATGAGGGCAAGAACTGGTACGGACACGAGGGCAAATGCATCTGTGACATCTTTTTATTTCTCAGAAAAAAAAAATATAGTCAATGTTAAGTTTGCTCTATCTAGGTAGTAAGTAAGAGTATTCTATTATCCTTTCCTGTATTTTAAAAATATAGTTTAAAATGTCAGTATGATCCAAGTTACTAATAAATGCATGTTTACAGACTGACTTGTTTCATGATCCTGGCTTGAGTCTAAAATGTGACTGAGGGAGGAGGATAGAATATTGCCTGTCATTCATTCATGGATGATTGTATCACAGTAAGCAGAAAGAGGCTCAAATATCTACTGAGAGTTTAAGACTAGGTTAATTGTAGGTAGGAAAGTTCTAAATAGTTATTTAATATCTTCGCTATCATATTTCAATTTAAAGTACTACTGTCATCAGAGTAATTCTTATCTAATACAGGCATTGTATAAAACACTTCAGCTACTTGGAGTGTAGCCAAGGATCCAGAAAGAAGTATAAAACCCTTATGGGGACAGTTTATTCCCTGCACTGATGCTTAACGGCATCACATCAGAAAAGCCACTTCTGCTTCCTTTCAGCTCACTTATTCTTACTTTCAGCATAATTCTAATAAGCCTGTTCATCTGGTTTCTCAACACAATAGATTAGACATGGAGGAAATGAGTGACTGTGAAAAAATAGAAGATTACACATCTGAAAAGAACATAATTAAATTAAGCCATTTGTGGAGAACTTGAAACAGTCGAATAGCCCTAAAACAAGCTTGAAATACGTGGCAGTGATAAATATTTGTCATGACCCTGAATCAATAGGAAAATGTTATCTTCAGAACATCTGTATTAGTTAATGGAACATTTAATACATTTTAGAAAGGTTTTCACACAAGATAGTTAAAAGTCTGTTTAAAAGAATGGACTTTAGGGGTGCCTGGGTGGCACAGTCAGTTGAGCATCCAAATCTTGGCTTCAGCTCAGGTCATGATCTCAGGGTCATGAAACTGAGCCCTGCTTTGGGCTCCAATCTCAGCATAGTCTCCTTGAAACACGCTCTCCCTGTCCCTCTACCCTTCCCCACTGAATGCTTTCTCTCTCTCAAATAAAACAAAATAAGAATAGGCTTTAATAAAAAATACTTACTTTACTGAAATTATCTGAGAAAACACTAAATAAATTAGCTAGGAAATATTATGACATGTACTTAATGATTAACCACTTCTCTTAGAAAGTACTCTATTTAATCCCATGGCAACCCTGTAATACCTTTCACTCCCATTTCACGTATGAACAAATGGAGGCACAGAAAGGTTAAGAATCTTGTCCAAGGTCATAAAATTTGTCAGTGGTAGAGCAATATTTGAACCCAGGTGACAGGATCCCTATATTATATGACTTTAATTCCATCACTCTTCAGTACTACAACTATAATAAATATTATTTGGTGGATAACACAGTTTTTCAACTTAGTTTTTCAAATATATAGATATTAAGTTTTAAGGTTCCATACTCCCATGTACCAGTATTCTTGCTGAATTTCTTGAATTGTGTTAACTGCCCTTGGTATATTTCAGCAAGTGTGTGTGTGTGTGTGTGTGTGTGTGTGTGTGTATCACCAATTCTACTGAATCACAAAGCAACAGAATAATTCATGCAGGAGGTATATGAATTTATGTCTAGCACATATAAAGTGTGTGTGCGTGTGTGTGTGTGAGAGAAAGAGAGAGAGAAGACACTGAAAATGTAAATGCACTATATAATCTATGTGTATAATTTTATTTCACTCTTGTTTTTAATAAGAAAAATTGTGGAGTTGGTATACGGTTAGCCTACCTACTAGCAAGAGACAGGCAGGATAACTATAAAAGCAGTCACTATACCTTGTAATTGTAATCATTTCTGGAAACTAAGAAGTCTCCTTACCTGGGAATTTATATATATAAATTAAGACTAGGTTAATTATATATATATATATAATTTTGGCCCCTTACAAACATTATCTCAGCCATGGTTGTGGACCCAAAAAATGTAGGAAAATTTTTAAAGGCTGGTTGATCAAGTTTTCTGTTAATACATTATTACTTGACTGATTCCATCATGTTTTCTACTAAATTAGTAAAATCAACAGATTATATTTGACATCTTGCAATCCAAGGATCATCAAATTAACAGATCTAAAATCTTCAGACTAATTTTTTTCAGATTAATGTTGTTAAAATCTCCATACTTCCAGAGTGATCTACAGATTCAATGCAATTCCTATTCAAAACTTCCAATGGCATTTTCCATATAAATAGGAGGGAAAAATCCTAAAACTTCTATGGAACCACAAAAGATTCCAAATGGCCGAAGGAATCCTGAGAAAGAACAAAGCTGGAAGCATCACACTTTCTGACATCAAACTGTATTACCAAGCTATAATAACCAAATGAGTATGGCACTGGCATACAAATAACACATATTCCAATAGAATAGAGTAGCAAACCCATAAATAAACACATCCATATATAGTCAATTAATTAATTAATTTTCCACAAAGGCACCAAGAATATATAGTGGAGAAAGGACCTTCTCTTCAATAAATGGTGATGGGAAAACTGGATATTCACATGCAAACGAGTAAAACTAGACCTCTATCTTTTACCATGCATAAAAATCAACTTAAAATGGACTAAAGACTTGTACATAAACCTGAAATCATAAAACTTCTAGAAGAAAACACAGTAGAGATAAGCTCCTTGATACTGGTCCTGTAGTATTTTAGATTTGACACCAAAGCAAAGGCAACAAAAGTAAAAATAAGTAAAACTACATCAAACTAAAAAGCTTATGCACAGCAAAGGAAACCATCAACAAAATAAAAGGGCAACTTACAGGATGAGAGAAAATATTTGCAAACCACCTACCCTAGAAGGGGTTAATATACAAAATATACAAGGAACTCACACAACTCAACAGCAAAAACAACAACAACAACAACAAAAAAAAACCCAATTAAAAAATGGGCAGAGGATCTGAAGAGACATTTCTCCAAAGACATACAAGTGGCTAACAGATTAGTCCAACATCACTAATCATCAAGGAAATGCAAATCAAAACCACAATGAGATACCACCTCATACCTGTTAATCTACCTCAAAAGATAACAAATGCTGGTGAGGATAAAGATAATAGGAAAGTTGTACACTGTTGATGGGAATGTAAACTAGTACAGCTGCTATGGAAAAATAACATGAAAGTTCTCAAAAAATTAAAAGCAGAACTAGTATATGATCCAGCAACTCCCCCAGCAACTCCACTTCAAAGTATATATACAAAGGAGATAAAATCAGTAGCTTAAAAAGATACTTGCACTCCAATGTTCATTGCAACATTATTTACAAGACACTGTAATATGGAAACGAATACAATGGAATATTTTGCAGCCCTAAAAAAGAAGGAAATCTTCCCATTTGCCACAACTTAGATGAACCTGGAGGGCATCATGCTAAGTGAAATAAGTGGAAAACAGAAACAAAGTAGAATGGTCACAGGAACTAAGGCCAAAACAATCTCTGACATCTAAAAATGCTTCACATTTTTTTACATTTTTCACACAACGTAAGTTGGAAACCTTAAAAAAACAAAACCTAGCTTTCTAAGAAAAGAGGGGTAAGACTGTTCCTCTGGGTAAGACAGACCCTAATATTTATGCCTGCTCAGCCATCCATACAGAACCCTTCTCCTAGTAGAAAATGTATTCCATGTAATTCAGATGGGATTTATCCTGTCCAACCACAGGTGAGGGCTCCTGATCCCATGCCCCAGACACCAGGGACTGGTTTGTAAATGGGACTTTACTCCAAGTCAGAAAAGTAAAAGCTGTCTCCAGGAATTTTGCTTGAAATTGCAAAATAAGGGCTTTCTTCCTTCCTGAGATTTTGAACACTAAATATACCATCCATGTTAATCTAGAGATTCTGCAACTACATGGACAGGTAATGTATATGGGAATGAAACTGACAGAGAAAAGTGGAGCTGAGAGATTAGAAGAGAGGGACGCCTGGGTGGCTCAGTGGTTGAGCATCTGCTTTTGGCTCAGGGCGTGATCCTGGAGTCCTGGGATTGAGTCTCACATTGGGCTCCTCACAGGGAGCCTGCTTCTCCCTCTGCCTATGTCTCTGCCTCTCTCTCTATCATGAATAAATAAATACAATATTAAAAATAAATAAAAATAAAATAAAATAACAGAAGATCAAAGTGGGGGGAAAATTATCCAACCAGGACCAAGAAGTATTCTTCCCTGAAAGGTCCAAGCCTATTGCCTGTCAGTCCAAAATAATACTTAGTTCATGATCTTGAACCTTGCCCTACTCCTTTAATTACCCTTCCAGATGGTGACAACAGCAACAACAGAGAACTTCAGCTTTATAAGTGGCAGACTAAGCACTTGCACTTACCTGCCCCGCAAAGCCCCACTGTGATAGACATAAGAGCCAAGAGACATAAACACCGTAATGCTAAAAAGAGCAAAAAAGGACACCAAGAAATGAAGTTTCAAAATTTTTTGAAGGACAGAGGAACAGACTGGATTAGATTGGAGGATAAAGTAGGTCAAGAAAGCTATGGCCTAGAATCTGTTTCAGGAACTGGAAGTCAGTAGGCCTGATAGTCTGAAGCTGGGCTCAGAGCCAGTTATTATACAATGTATAGAACTGAGGGATGAGTGTGAAAATAGGGAGATGGATTGAAGGTCTGCTAGCAGAACTAAATGTTGGTGCCACCATTCCCCTGCCACAACCCCAAGCACAAGGCAGTGAGTGGGATTTGCCTCCAGCTAAAAGACTAGAGAGACAATTCCCTAAAGACCTTCAAGTGTTTGGAACACACAAAACTTCTAGTGTGAATGGTGATATCCTAGATGAAAGCCTTCTCATTCTGGTATCTGAAGGGCCTACACTCAATCAGCCAGCTCCCTAAGAGTCATCACACCAAAGCCTGCAAGTCACAGATTCTGTCTCCACCCCACCCTCCATCTCCCACCACCTACCCCCTCCCAAACACAAAGATTTCCCAGGAAGAAATCAAACAAGAAAACTATCCTTGTTACATAGAAAAAGATATAAGCTAGAATCAGCTAACCAGTTCATCTTCATTAAACATGAACTCAAGGCTGACCAAGCATGTAAGAAGAATAAGCCCAAGTGAAGCAAACAGAATTATTAAACCTAGAGAAAGCAGATCATTCAGAGAAACACTATTAGAAACCTCCAATTTACTATGGAGAAATTCAAGATTATCAGCACTATACAAAAAAGAACAAGATCTATGAAAATAGAATAAAATATAATAAAAAGTGCTCTCAAAGATTAATGATTGCTAAAAAAAAAAAAAAACTTTACGTGAACAAAATATAGTTGACAAAATTTTCCAGGGAAAAAGGGGCGGGGGGGGGGGGGCAAGGTGAAAATCACGAGAGAAAAAGGAGAAAAGGAATTTACCAAAGAAAAAAATTTCCCAGTTTTAGGACATACATCTTCATAGTTTAAGTGCCTACCACAATGTGGGAGCCAGGAGTACCCCATCCTATCCCACCTTCAAGAGAGAAACTGCTGAGTACAGCCAGCTCCCAGTCTCTTGCTGCTGCACCTTCTGCATTCACGCCAAGACCAGGTTCTCCCTGGGGGTGCTCCCAGCCAAGGACAGAACATGTAAGGGTACTAGAGCAGAGCTATTCCTACCCAGTGAGGGACTCCTCTAACAGACAATCCTTGTCCTGGGAACTGCCGTGGCTGCAGTGCAGGCTCTTCCGGGACTGCACTGTACCGTAAATCTGCTCTGCCTACCCATTCTTCCTTCCTTCCCTCTCTCCTTTCCACAGATGTCAATCTGAATCACAATCTGAAGATTCTCTCTACCTAATTCTGAACTCTCTCCCCTTCATCTTTCATAGGTGTTCTCCCTCAATAAATCTCTTCAACATCTACTTCCACCTTGGGTTTTGCTTTTCAGAGGACCTGGACTAACCAGAAAGGAATGAAAACTCACATGATTTTTAGAATACAAAAGATAAAGAAAAAAAAACTTTAAAACTTTTTATAGGAAAAAATTAGGTGTCCAACAAAGAGAACAGAATCGAATCCCCTTCAGATTTCTCTAGAAACAATCGATGTAAAAATAAAAATGTATTGACATTAATTGCTATTGATGTTAAAAGAACAATATATATTCAAAATTCTGACCTAGAATTCTGTATCCATATAAACTAATACCAAAAAGGGAGTAGGGAGGCCTGGGTGGCTCAGTTGGCTAAGCATCCAACTCTTGGATCTCAGCTCAGGTCTTGATCTCAGGGTTGCAAGTTCAAGCCCCATGTTGGGCTCCATGCTGGGCATGAGCCTACTTTAAACAAACCAGCCAGTAGTCAGTTTGCAACAGGAGGACAAAGGACCCTAAGACTAAAGTGTTTCAGAGAAAAAAATAAATAATAATACGTCCAACAGAAAAAACATGAAGAAATTCTCTTTTAATTAAGACACAATAATGGCAAATAATATGAGGGAGAAAAAAAAGAAGTCACATTAAATAAGTGGGAGGGAGGACTGTACACCTGACAGAAGTATAAAATGTGTCATTACTAGAAAACAGGGAAAGAGAGTAGAGTAAGAAAAAAATCACTCAGTGACCTTGGTATTTAAGAATATTCTCTTGAGAGTGACCCAGAAATTATGATACTGGGATTCATAGAGACAGAAATGTAAATTTAGTATATAATTTGGCCAAATAGTGAACAATATTTAAATAATAATAATGATATAAATGCTACTGACTTTGAATTTTAGTTCAACTATGGACCAAGTATAGAAGATAGTTATGCTTGTAGGCATAATATTATTAGCAACCTTGAAAATATAACGTATAGCTAAAAGAAAACAGGATTTTGGCCAGAGTAGGGCAAGTGGGGAGAGGAATAAAGGAAAAAAGTGATAACAAAGGTTTAAATATGTAAAAATTACAAAGGTAACAATAGCAAACTTTAAGCTGGATACGTATCAAACACAAGAGGAAAGGAAAATGAGGATAGCAATAGTATGTGTTAAGTCCTAATTTTTCATCTCAAGGAGTCAATACACAAATTGATAAATGTAATAAATCAAGTTGATAAATCAAGGATTAGAGGTATACCTTCTAAAATTCTAAAATTCTGGAATTTAATAGGGAAAAAGAGAAGAGACACTGACTAGAAAATATAATCGGGAATAAGAAATAGAGAAAATATGATTATTTGATTTATTTCCATTTGGTGTAGTTCTTTATAAAAGCAAAAAGTTTAAAGCTAAAAATGTTCATTTATTCTGGAATCCCAAAATATTTCAAACTATTCAGCCTATATCAAGTCTTTCTGTCCTTCACTGTGCTCTCATGGACTGTTGTTTCCTATGATTTTGCTTCCTTATTTCCTTACGTATCAAACACTCGGTCATGTTTGATTTGCCCTCTCCCTTCTTCTTTTTTCTGTCTTGAGTCAAAACAGGTCTCCTGCATCCTGGAGCAAACTGAAGTTTCACTTGACTGGAATGTTCTGCATCACTATTCTGTTTTCTTCCTTTCACATTCCAAATTTCCAACTTTAAAAAAAGCTATTTCACCTAAAACCTGGCTTTTGGTAATGATGATTTTACAGTCCTCAATCTACATAATCCTCTCTCCAAGCAATTCACTTCATGAAGCCTTTCTGTTTATAGCATTTTTTCCTCAGGCAGAGGTAAGAATGGAGAGGGAGCAGAAATACCTCCAAGAAGTGTTCCAGAGAACATCTGGGGAAATGAAATGCTGGCATGAAGTGTTCCAATTACAAGTGCATGATTGCTTTGTTCAAGAATATTTAATCTTCTGTCTGTTGGCACTGAAGAGAAATTCCAAGTAAACAGCTAAAAACAACCAACTTCTCAACAGACGCACTGTAATACTTACTAGCTATACTTAATTATCTTTCCTTTCATAATCATACTAATGTGCAAGAAGACTAATGATAATAGAATACAAACTTGAGGAAACAGCTTAGGCTGAAGAAAACATTCTAAAGATATTGAGGCCAAATCCAGTATTCCTGTAGTAAATTTCAACAGTCCCCACTAAAAAACAGTAAATGTCTTGCAAATTAAGAGAAAAGCAAGCCAGAAAAGCTAGCGAATGAACTAAAAAAGATCGAAACTGAAAAATTACCATTTAAACAATATCCTGGTTTTCTTTAAAATCAATGTTGCAAATAAATAAATAAATAAATAAATAAATAAATAAATAAATAAAATCAATGTTGCTTTTGATCATTCATCTCCACTTGCAAGAAAGAGGGCACACTCTTGGAAAGATAATCGAATGGGAAAAGCCCAGATAAAGCTTTAGTTTTGAGCCTCAAAACTATTGGGAAAAGTAAAAAACTAACTAATGGAGACATATTTACAGAAAACTAGCTGATTTATTATTATCATCAATACCAAACAAGTCTTTAAGTCAATTAAAATTTATTTAATTATGCATAAAGTTACTTTCACATTTGTCTACAACCATAGTAGATACAGCTCTTGGCAAAAAGACACAGCCTTCGGAGTTTAAAACATCCCCAACTGCAAGATTACATATATAAAACTCCCATTGTTATTTATGTGATAGTGGATTTGTTAATCAAATTAAAATAATTATACTATCTACAATAAAATAAAATGGAAATAATTTACTCGTAAGATTCATATTTAAATCATCTTTATTTACAAAATACTATCCTGAGAATTATAATTCCATTAAGCTTCAATTTGAGCGAAAGTAGAATTACTTAAGTAACAGCAGTTACTTAAACTGAAAATGAGAGAGAAGTCAAAATTACTTTCGAAGAGAGATCAAAAATATTGTCAAGTTTCTTGTTGTGGTTCTGGATGTTCAGTAGTAGGTTCATTTGAAGGTGGTATCAACCCTGATGGGAACTCACTTCTACTTTCAGGATGTGGGGGTGGGGGAAAAAATCCAGCTCTTGGGGGAAGATAATGAGGAAAACCTCTCGGTGGATAGACATTTCTCACTGTTCAAAGAGATTGGTAAAAAACATTTTTTAACTTTAAGTACCTGTACTGCAGTTCTAACAAACGATTAGTTTATAACTTAGAGTACACCTATCTTTATATTCCAAAACTGACATCAGTATAATTACTTGATCAAACAAATGAATTTTTACAGCATAGAAAAAAAGCATACTCTCTTCAACTGCTTATGATTAAAGGGAATATCATTAATTTTAGACACAATTTTCATCCTATGAAAACCTAACATCTTAACACTTTTTAAAAAGGAGAATTATTCCAAAATATATGAGGTTTACTTTCTAAATTTTTCATGTAGTATAATTTTCACCAGACTTAAAATTCAGATCAGTAATTCCCAATTCTAATTTGGTATTATCCTAAGACATTTACAGGTTTATCAAAGACTACCTTGAAATTCCCCCAAATTCATTTTAATTCACCTTAAACTTTAAAATAGAGGAGAAATGAAGGAAGAGACACCACATCAGGCATATAATAGCCTTCTGCCTAGTGTTTGGTAACCATGTATTTATTCTACAGAAACATCTAGTTCTAAATGGCAAAATATAGCTAGAAAACAAAAAAATCATTCTTTTTTTCTTATGTGAGGCTATGAAAGAATTTCAATAAATTCAACAATTAGTCCAAACATGATAAACATAGTTCAGGTTTTAAAAAAGTAGGATTACATAGGAACTACTTATGAAAAAGTATTTTAAAAATACGTCAGCCAGTAGTTTTAATGCTAAAATATAAGCTGTAATTATTTTTATTAACTGATACAGTAACCAGTTTCCAATCAAATAAGATACAAATAATTTTGGTCCTAATGGAAGACTACTGCAAAAAGCCAATGATTTTCCCGATTACTGAAATACAGAAGTAATTCCATATCATTAGAATCAATAATGTGGAAGCCATATTATGGTCTACTAATGGCTGGCTGCCTTCCAATTTGTAACAGTAATGGTATATTCACAGCTAGAAAAACGTACAATATGAATAAGAAATAGAATTCTATCTTTGACTTACTCTATAAAACATATATTAAGTTTAAAAGAAAAACATACTTGCAAATGGAGGATGTGGTGGGCCAGGGAAATCCCTTGGTGGAAAATAATCTCGGGGAGCTCCATACATGCTTCCTGGAGGAGGCGGAGGAAAAGGAGGACCTCTTCTCATGAATGGGCCCCTTGTATCCATCGGAAACAATGGACCCCTGATTGGAGCGAGAGATGGAGGAACAAAGCCAGGGCCAGTTGCTTCACTTTCAGCAGGGAGAGATGAATCAGGCACATTTAAATTCTATAACAAATTGACATATGGTAGTCACTAAAACAACAGCAAAATTTGCAATAATCTTCCTGAAAATCTTAGGTCTAGAAGAAAGCACCTAGGCAGAAAGCAGTCTGTGACAGTCTTCATAGTCTCCTGAGAAAGATTCTGTTTTCTATGTCAGATGGATTTTTTTTCATCACAAATATTAACCCAAAAGAAAACAGCTTTAACCAAAACAAAGTAATATTCTGGCTAAAGATAAAACACAAAAATAATCCAAGAGTACCAAAATATACATTCTTTTCTCAAATATACACTGAAAAAAAAAGATGTTTATGTTTATATTTTCAATGCAAAATAAAGTGACCAAAAGCAAAAATTGTAAACATAGTAACAAAAATATCCTTTAAAACATTCAAATAAAAATTCGAGAGGGAAAACCCAAATTGTTTAACTTTAATAAACTAACTCAAGCCTCTAGTCTATAAATTGTACTTTATCACCAGAGTGTACAATCCAGAAAAGAAACAGCTATAATACTATGCAAGAAGTACATATACTGGTCAAAATGAGAGAAGCAGCTTTATATCAAAAACTAGATTGCTAGTGAAATTTCTATTCTAGTAAAGCAAGAGACTAGAAAGCTCCTGAATATGTTGATAAAATTCCACTTTCAATACTTACACCAAGGTCGTCTTTGCTATCATTTCTACTGGTTTCCACTTCTGAAGACATTGGCCCATCTAAACATGAAAGTTAAACCATAAAAAATACATGACTAGTCACTCCATTGTTAGAATATCTCCAGATCACAAAGGATTGCTGATATTTCCCCATTCCCCCCTGTTGGCACATAAACCAGCCTGATAACCAGGATCCTGCATGACGGCCATAAGAACAGCTTTAATTCACTTGAAATGTTGGCACATTCAAAGTTCTGCAAAGGCCATGTGGCAGTGATTTCTGTTGCTTGTTCCTAGGCAACCCTGCTGCAAGAGTATCATAAGAGACTTCTGGAAGGTAGCATCCCTCTCCCTTTTCTTTCTTTCCTTCCTTTCTTTTCTCCCTCTCTCCCTTCTTCCCTCCTTCTTTTCCTCTTTTCATCCCACCTTCCTAATTCCTCCATCAGGTAACACAGAATAGCATATGAATTTAGCTGTTGTTCAAAATAAATGTTCCTGAGCTTTGTTATCATCAAGTGCTCACTCCATGAGAAGAAAAATTCAAACAACCCTCTCTCTGAGCCACAACTACCTACCTTCACCTAGCCTTCTCATTTAGTTATTCTCCCTACACCTGTTCTTGTCACTGAAGCTTCCAGTCCTCTGGTCTCTCTTCATTTTCTTCAGTTTCCTCCTCCCTTCATTTCCTTCCCTAAAACTGGACTTCAGAGTCCATCACTGCATCCAATCATCAATGTCCTTACCTAATTGGCCATATTTCCACATGTGCCTGACAACACATCCTAGCCCTGTATTAATCCAACTCTCCATTTCCACTCTACCTATATCTGAGCCACTTAGCACGTCTGCGGGTAAAATAAACCACAGATTTGGGTAGACGGGACCATTCCAAGCTGACAGACTTCCAGCCTTACTTGCAGTTGCACAGTGACCAGCCTTCTTTCTGCATCTTCCAAACCACATTTCTCCTCAGCAATTTTAAATCTCCATTCTCTTCAAACCTACTACACCAGTCACTTAAGAACTTTAACTTTTTGTAATCAATTGTAAACAAATAAATAAACTTACATTCCTATGATCCTTCCTCCTATTAAAAATGCTATTCTCTTCCCCTAGAACATTACTGCCATCATTTTGGTTCAACTAATTCTAGATCTTTAAATTCTCAGCTTATACACGCTCCAGGAAAAAATCTGACTATCCCACACTCAAAACCCCAATACCTCATCTTAATGAGTGCCCCATATGGTTCCATTACATTTTATACTCACTTTTTATCACTATATAGTGCAATTGCACATATGTCTTCCAAGTTATAAGGATGCTGAGCTCCTATTCACCACTGAATTACGGCAACTACCATAATGCCTGTCATATGGTAAGCTTTCTATAGACATTTAGTGTATCAATGGATGGATCCTCTACCACCTCATTTTAATAATGTATAGGGATCAAGACCACAGCTCTGGAATCAGACAAACATGGATTCAAGTCCTGCCTCTACACTTGCTACCTGAGACACTGAGTACCTTTTTAAGCCTTGATTTCTTCATCTATAAAATGAGGATAATAATGTCCATTTCATAAGTTGACTGTGAAGATTAATAATTCACTTTCATTCAATAAACATTTACAAACACTAGTGCTAGTCAATGTGTTTCAATCAGATCTCTGATGATTCTCCTCCATGTAGCATACTGACAAACCAATAATGTATTACATTTAGACTTATACAGAACTTTTCTTTTTACAAAATACTTCAACACACATTAATTCATGTAACCTTCATAAGACTTTGTCAAATGGTTAACATCTTGGCTTTATAGCCATTATTCATCAATGATTTGTGCTGTTTCTTTTCTTCTTTTTACTTATGTTGTTCATCATTACTGGCACAGACCCCCACCACTCAACCAACCAATTTTTCAAATTCCCTCAAAAGCAGCTCAAATGCTGCCTTCTTCATGGAGTTTTCCCTGATCCTTCAACTAGATAACAGTTCTCTCTTTCCTGTTTTGTTGTTGTTGTTGTTGTTGTTATTGTTCTCTCTGTGAACAGAGTATATTTTCTAATGGAACTCAACTACTCTGGTCATTATTAATTAAAGATATATATTTCTTTCTCCACATTTAATTATTATCTTCTGACAGGCAGAAACTATACCCTATTATAATTATATTCTCTGCCATGTCATGTAGGGCACCTTCTAAACAGTAAGCACTTAAAAATTATCTAAATAATTGGATATTGTTCAATAATAACAAAAAAGGACATGTAAAAAGTTTTAAATAGCATTAGTTTAAAAATAGATATTCAATAACATAGTTTCATTCCATTAAGCGTGAATTAATGGGAGAAAACAATTTCAAAATCCAAAGGTTAGAAAGAATTTAATTATAACTAATAACAGAAATCCAAGCCATAGATCTCCTTCTTCACTTATTATTCAAAAAAGATTTTCTAAAATAATAAATATTTCAACCAGATGATAATGCTCATCCCCTTGCAAATAATATATACCTTGTCCTGAGGAAACCTTTTACTAATAAATTTATTTTAATTTTCTACTTTCTTTTAATTTTTTTAATGTCACACACTTCTCACTGATACACTGGATACATATATTTCCCAATTTCAGTGAGTTTTGCTGTGAGGCACTTTAAGGAAAAGAGTGCTTGACTAATAGTAGGTTGCTCAGTAAATGTTAGTCAAATCTATCTGAATATGAAATGTTTAAATAAAGTACTTGATTAAACCAGCAACAAAACATGCACCTAAATTATTTTTCTGGTGGATTTTCACATATCCATTCACACTAGCTTAACTTCCCTAATTACTAAATAGGATGTATATAAGTGGACTGGAAAAATTAAAAAGTTAGTCATGGAACAGAGTAAAATCTGCCATCATAAATAAGTGTAGTAAACCCATTACAACAGTGCCCAAATCAACCATTAACACATCTGCAGATGCCACAGATACATACAATGTAACAAGAAACATAAAACTAGAAAGTTTTCAGGAAAGACTCTGGCCTTAAGAGCTACCAGAGATAACAGTTATTAGTCCTTTTTTCAGCTGCCAGTTCTTTAGTGTGTCACCATTATTAAAAATACATATACATACTCAAAGTATTTCTTACCCACTTTATCCAAAGATGGCATATTAAAACTTCTGAGTTCTGCTGGCCCAGATAGTCTACCAGAATTAGAATAAAATCTGTCTTGCCTTTGAAGAGGAAGAGCTGGATCAGGATATGGTTGGCCTAGAAAACAAGTTTTTAAAATATTTTCATTAGTATAAAAATAAATCAATTTTCCTTAAGTTTAATATATTGGACACAGACATTTCTCTTGCTTCCTAAAAAACTGACCCATATTCTTGGTAGACAATAGTAAATAATTTTAGGAAAACTATTTATTTACTAAAGGCAATAATTTTATCTTTGTAGTACACATAAGTATGATATGATACTCTGGATTTTCAAAGTTTCAATTCAATGAAGGAAATAAATATATCAACATAACAAAAACAATATTGAGAAGACAGCCACTTAGCAAAGAAAGAAAAAAAGAAATATGTTGGAAGCATATCAAGAAATGTGGCAGAAAAGACAATGATAAAAGAGTCACCAAAGCAGATAATATTCAGAGGTTATCAATGATCAAATTTGAGTAACTTCTATACTTTGGAATTTAGCACCCCTCCAAAACTAAAGGGAAAGATCCCTCACTCAACAGACGAACAGAAGGTTCACAATGCTCAGATTGAAGACACCTGGACAGACACAAATCTAGGCACAGACTCTGATTCAGGTGCTCCCACAGTCACCCTCCATTGTCCCCAGGGGTCACAAAAGTGTCATTCCTGGGTTCTTGTAGAACTCATCATTCTTGAAAAAATACAGGTAGTCGATCTCATCTTTTATGAGATCTGCCAGGTAATGGCAGATTTTGATAGATTAGGTATGAATACGCCCAACTCGAAATAAGAGGAAAGTCAGAGAGGACAGATTTATGTGACCCCTTCTTATCCATATATGGATATGGAAAAAACAGCTGCAAATTGCCTTCCATGACTGCCCTAAGCAGTGGTTCATAACGTGAACTCCACACAACATTGGATATGCCATTCCTCATCTGACTCAGCCACATGGGACCTCATTTGACACACCTCTCCCACACAAAGGCAAGGAAACCACTCAGCATCAACCAGAGTTGATGGAGATAATTATATTTAATGAGTTCCCAAGAGCCAAAAAATGTGAATCGGGAGAGAAAGATCTGAATGGATAGTCGGGCTCATTTCCTCCCTCTTTCAGAATCTAAGCAAACAGATTCTGAAAGATTCTCTCAGTGGGTCTGAATTAGCCCAATAAAAGGAAAGGCCAATACGAACCACTGAGATCTAAACTGAGTTATCCCTTTCTATTTCAAACATGGGATTAATTAAATGGCAGAGTTGGACAAGAGGATAAAATGGAGAAACCTGAAAACTTCCCAACTCTTTTTAATCAAGTCTCAAGATACCATATCATAATTTTGCTTCTAAAATACATATACCCATGGTGCCCTCCACTGGCCAAAATAATTATTCCTTAAATCTACCAGGGCCTATTATATACATAGCACTAGTGATACAAAGTTGGTTTTGACACAGTGCATGCTTTTAAAGTCTAATGATGACAGTAATAAATACAATGTGACCAATGCCTTAATAAAGAGGTATACAAATTCTATGAGTGGCATGAGTGGTGGCCTACTGAATTCTGATTGGACAAATCCCAAATGGTGGTGTTACAGAGGACATAAAGCTTGCCCTGAGAGAAAAGGAAGGCTGAACAAGCAAACGAGGGTATTCTGACCAACTCAAATACATACATACATACACACACACACACACACAATGTAGTAAGATAAAGCTATGTGGAAGACATATGACTAATGATACTGAAATACAGAAAATGAAGACAGTTCCTTGCTTGCTTATTTCATACCTTTATTTTCTACTTAGAAGAGATGATTAAAAAGAAAGAATAGGAGAAGGTAAAGGATCAGGGGAAAAATGAATAAAGGCTGTGAATATGTGTACACAGCAATAAGAGGCAGTTTCATAAACTAAAAATAAAACTCAATATGTTTGGGTTAAACAAACATGTTGCTTATTTCTTTTCATTCCATAACAAATCTTAGACTGTTAATAGTTCCCTGAGTACCTATTTTAATAATTTTGGGTTCTATCCAATAACAGAAACAAAAGAGAATTATAAAGATGGTTAAAGAATTAGAATTTTTCTCAGGTCTAATAAAAATCTTAATTCACAACATGATGAAATAATTTATTCTAATAATTAAGCAATTTAAATGGAATGAAAAGCAAAATTCCAGAAAGTAAATGATAGCAGCATTGATACAGACAGGTTATGAGTCTGGAATAAAGAGACCAATGGTATAGGAAGAATGTCTAAGAAACATGTATGCAAATATAGACAAGATAAAGTGGTATTTCAAACTGAAGAACCAATAAACAATATCAAAATAACTGTCTATTCAATGGGACAAAAAAAACTATTCACACTAAACACTAAAATTGAAATAAAATCCAGATCAAAAACTTAAAACTTTTAAGTTTTTAGAAGAAAATAGAGAATATCATTTTGATCTAGGAAAAAGTCTTAAGACAAATATAATATTAAAAAAACACATAGATTAACTTACCTATAACAAAATTTGAAACATAAATAACAATAACATGTATAATAACAAATCAAGAAAATATTTGCAAAAGACAGAAGATTAGTATAGAAAATATATTAAGAACTCCCTTTGGGGCACTGGGTGGCACAGTCGGTTGAGCATTTAACTCTTGGTTTTGGCTCAGGTCGTGATCTCAGAGCCCCTTACTGGGCTCCATGCTCCATGAGGAGTCTGCTTGTCCCTCTCCCTCACCCTCTGCCTCCTATGCCACATTCTCTCTCTCTCTCTCTCATAAATAAATAAATAAATAAATAAATAAATAAATAAATAAATAAATAAATAAATAAAATCTTAAAAAGAATTTCTATTAAGGAAGAAACAAAATGGGTCAGGCAACTTATAGCAAATAAATACAGATAATACAAATGACAAACATGAAAAGATACTTAAGCTCACTAATTAAAGAACTAAATATATAAATGAGATAAAAATTTTAATTCATATTGCTAGAAACAGTCAAAAAAGTTTTACATCAAGTACTAGAGAAATAACTACTCTCAGATACTTCATGCACAGCCAATCTTGAGGACAATGAGGCAATATCTATTAAACTAAAAATATGCTTATCCTATTACTCAGCAATTTCATTTCTTGGATTCATCTTTAAAGAAGACATTTGCAAGGGGTGTTAACTACAACACTGTTACTAATAGCGAAACACTGGACACTAACTGCTCATCAACAGACACTGGATAAATACATTGTGGTATATTTATATACAGAAATACTGAATAGCAATTAAGGTAGTAAACTTTATATTAAAATGGAAAGAACTCAAGAACATAATGCTGATTTTAAAAAAACTCAATAGGGCAGCCTGGGTGGCTCAGTGGTTTAGCGCTGCCTTAGGCCCAGGGGCCTGATCCTGGAGACCTGGAGACCTGGAATCGAGTCCCACATTGGGCTCCCTGCATGGAGCCTGCTTCTCCCTCTACCTGTGTCTCTACCTCTCTCCCTCCCTCTCTCTCTCTCTCTCTCTCTCTCTGCTTCTCATGAATAAATAAAATCTTTTTAAAAAATAAAAATAAATTAAAAAATAAAAAAACTCGATAAAACAGAAAAATAACTTATTTTTTAATAATATATGGATCTAAGTTTATACACACTGGACTCATGAGTAGTCACTTCTAGGGAAGAAGCACGGTAATGGTCCCAAGAAAGGAAACAGAATAAACTTCAACTAATTTATATAGTGTGCTATTTTTTCTTTTTATGTTTTATTTACACATTCTCTCTCTCTTTCTCTCACACACACACACACACACACACACACACACCCCTGAAGTAAATATTAACATGTAAATTCTGAGTTGTAATAAACAAGATTCTACTATATTATCTTTGTTGTTTCTTTTTCTGTAAAACAGGAATAACACTAAGTGTTAGAATGACTAATAAAAAGCACTTAACATAATAACTGGCACAATGTTAGGCACCCCAAAGTAACTATAAGATAAATTAAACTTTTCATGTTTATAAACTATATTAAAATATAATATTGACTGGTCTCATTCAAATTTATCTAGCTCTCTGCTGTTCTTCAATTGTTCAGAGAGGTGCTGAAGTCTTCAACTGTAACTGCGCTTAAGTTACTCCTTCCAGTTCTATCACTTTTTGCTTCATATATTTTGTAGCTCTGTCGCTTGCTGTACACACATTTAGGTTTGCTAAGTCTTCTTAATCCTTTTTTATCATTATGTTTTCTGTCTCTAGTAATTTTCTTTTCTCTTAAGTTTACTGTATCTGATATTAATAATAGACATTCCTGTTTTCTTTTGATCAATGTTTACATAGTGTATTTTTTCCATCCTTTTACTTTCAACGTATCTAACTATAGTATTATATGTCAATGACTTCTTCACAAATAGTTGAGTCATGATTTGTTCTGTAATCCATTCTGCCAAACCAGTTTTTAACTATTAATGTTAGATAATTTATATTTAATGTAATTATTAATATGTTAGGGCTTATATCTGCCATTTTTTTGTTTTCTATTTGTTTCCTGCGTTTATTTTCCTTTTTTCTTTTTCCTGCTTTCTTATGGGTTACGTGGACAGTTTTCAGAATTCCATTTTATCTGATCTATAGTGTTTTTTAATATATCTCTTTAAACAGATTTTTTGGCAGTTGCTCTAAGTATTACATAATTTATCACAGTTTACTGTTGCCAAGATTCACCAATTCAAGTAAATTGTAGTTGACCTGGAACAGGAAATCTCCCAGTAAGAAGTTGTTTTTTTTTTAAACAATTTACCTTTCTTTTTTATTTTTAAGATTTTATTTATTTATTTGAAACACAGAGAACACAAATAGAGAGAAGGGTCAGAGGGAGAGGGAGAAGCAGACTCCCCACTGAGCAGGGACCCTCATGCAGGGCTCCGTCCCAAGACCCTGGGATTATAACCTGAGCTAAAGGCAGATGCTTAACTGACTGAGACCCAGGTGCCCCGCCAGCAGATTTTTAAAAACTGAAAAAGGTATGTTCATCAATTAAGTTCAGAAAACACTGCTATAGGAGGACGCCTGGGTGGCTTAGCGGCTAAGCACCTGCCTTTGGCTCAGGGCATAATCCTAGAGTCCCAGGATTGAGTCCCACATCAGGCCCCTGCATGGAGCCCACTTCTCTCTCTGCCTGTGTCTCTGCCTCTCTCTTGTGTCTCTCATGAATAAATAAATTAAATCTTTAAAAAAAAATAGAAAACATTGCTATAAATATCTTTTGTTTTACTAACATTACATATAGTAATACGTTATTTGGTCTACCAACAAGATTGAAAATTATTGAGCAAATCTCAAACATTAATACCTGGCGACAATTTTATATCACTCAGCTAAATTTTAAATCACACAAATCACTCAGTTTGTCCTTCTCAGTGTATAAAAGGACAGATGTCCAAAGAGATAATAAGTTTCAAAAATAACACGAAAAGATTTTAAAAAGTAAAGACTGGAAACCAGATTTCTTTTTTTTTTCCTAAGATTTTGTTTTTAAGTAATCTCTACATCCAGCATGGAGCTCAAACTCACAACCCCGAGATTAAGAGTCACACACTCTACCAACTGAGCTAGCAAGGTGCTCTCCCTTTTTTTTTTTAAAGAAAGAAACCAGATTTCTTCACTGCCAGTCTAAATGCTTTTTTTACCTAAATCATTCTTGATTTACAGTATGTAACCTAAGCTGTAAGTATATAAAAGAATGTTAGAGTTCACACAGGCAACCCCTGTATTATCCTAAATAGATTAGGTATGTTATTTGGAGATACTTTCTATAGAATGGATACATATCTCACCTATGAAGACATTAATTTAGAAGCTCACAATTTCGTAATTTTTTTAAAGATTTTATCTATTTATTTGAAAGAGAGAGAGAAATAGAGCATGAGTAGAGGGGAGAGGGAGAAGGAGGCTCCCTGCTAAGCAGGGAGCCCAACATGAGGCTCAATCCCAGGACCCTGGGATTATGACCTGAGCCAAAGGCAGACGTATAACTGACTGAGCCACCCAGGCGCCCATAGCTCACAATTTTGAATTTTTAGTTAGACTTAGAAAATAAAAGATACCAGGTTCCATTTCCAGTATGGCAGAGTGAGCTTCTAACAGACTGATTCTCCCACATATACAACTCCTAACAATTTACCCCCCCAAAAATACCTGAAGTATAGCTACAATAGAAAAAAGTATGGAGATTCCTAAAAAATTAAAAGTAGAACTATCATATGATCGAGCAATTCCACTTATGGGTATTTAGCCAAAGGAAACAACACAAAGAGTTTGCACCTCTATGTAAACTACAATGTTATTTATAATAGTCAAGATATGGAAATAACCTAAGAGCCATCAATGGATGAATAAGTAAAGCAAATGTGCTAACTACATGCTATGGAGTGTTATTCAGGCATTAAAAAAGGAGGAAATCCTGCCATTTGTGAGAACATGGATGGACCTTATGACATTATGCTAAGTGAAATAAGTTAGGCAGAGAAAGATAAATACTGTATTATCTCACTTATATATGGAATCTACAGAAACAAAAAACAAACTCTTAGAAAAGGAGACCAGATTTATGGTTACTAGAGGTAGGGGTAAGGAGAACTTAATGAAGATCATCAAAAGATACAAATTTCCAGTTATAAGATAAATAAGTGCTAAGGATATATGTATGACTATAACTAACACTGCTCTATGACACACAGCAGAGTTGTTAAGAGAGAGCCTAAGAATTCTCATTCCAAGGAAAATATAGATTTATTTTTTGGTACCTATATGAGATAATGGATGTTAACTGAATTTACTGTGGTAATCATTTCACAATATATAAAGCAACACCTTAAACTTATACAATGATGTTTATCATTTATAGCTCAATGAAACTGTAAAAACATCAGAAATTTAAAAATAATAAAATAAAATAACTACGTGAAGGCTTTGAAGCATGAACAAAAATAGGCAGATTTGGTTAAAGGGTGGGAACTTGGAAGAAGGTACCATTACAGGGTGAGTTTGCCGTTTCTTTTTCTTTTCTTTTCTTTTTTTTTTTTTTTTTTTTTTTTGAGAGAGAGCACAAGCTGGGAAGGGAGTGGGGAGGAGAGTGAGAAGCAGAATCCCTGCTGAGCAGACAGCCTGACACAGGGCTCAATCTCAGGACCCTGAGATCATGACCTGAGTTGAAGGCAGACACTTAACCAACTGAGCCACCCAGGTGCCCTAAGAGTTTTCGATTTTTTTATAGTTTAGCCTGAAGGCAGATCATAATCATGCTGTAGCACAGAGCAGTCAAAGCTCATAGAAATTGTGGCTTGAAAAATCAAAGGACAGAGCCCAGGAGTGCCAAAGAAGTAAGCCTATTATTCTGAGATTTTTGCCTAAGTCAATGGCTGACCCCTGAACCAAGCAAGCTTAAGGCATTTTCAGCTAAGACTAAAAACTGAACTGTTACAAGAGCTGCTGTCTGGAGAGCTTTTGTCGAGACAGGGAAAACCTAACTTTAAGTTTGATCAATTTAACATTTTATAAAACAAAACCAATGACACTCTTTAGAGAAATACAGTAAAATCCAGAATCCGCATAATGTCTAGAATATAATCCCATTACTCTGTGTAACAAGAAAACAGGAAAATGTGGCCCAATTTTAAGGGAAAAGACAATCATTAGAGGTGATCCTCAAGATTACTCTGATGTTAGTTAAGCATCTGACTCTCGATTTCGGTTCAGGTCATGATCTCAGGGTTGCAAGGTTGAGCCCCCCTGTCGGGCCCTGCACTCAGTAGGGAGCCTGCTTGGGATTCTCTCTCTCTGTCTCTTTCTCTCTTTCTCTGTTCCTCACCCCACTCTGGGCTTTTAAGCTCTCTTTCTCTCAAATAAATAAATAAATCTTTTTTAAAAAATGATCATAAAAGGTCTTTAAAGCAGCTATTAAAAAACTATACTCAGGGGTGCATGGGTGGCTCAGTCAGTTAGGCATCAGACTCTTGGTTTCAGCTTAAGCCATGATCTCAGGGTCCTTGGATCAAGACCTGAGTCAGGCTCTCCACCCAGTGTGAGGTCTGTTTGGGATTCTCTCTCTCTCCTTCTCCCTCTGCTCCTCCTCAACTCATGCATGCTCTCTCTCACTCTCTAAAAACAGATAAATCTTAAAAAAAAACAGACTCAATGAAATGCTTATAATGAATAAAACAAAACTCAGCAGAGAAATCAAAAGTATAAAAAAATGAAAATTCTAGAACTGAAAAATACAGTATCAAAAATAAAACTTTCACTGAATGGGCTTAATATTAATAGCAGAATGGAGATGAAAGAGGAAGAGTCAGTAAGCTTGACGACAGATCAATAGAAATTATTCAACCAAAAGAATGAAAAAAAAATTTTAAACAAAATAAAAAGACTCAGGGATCTATGAAATAATATTGAAAAGGTCTAAAATTATAAACTCCAGGCAATTTTTAAAGGACATGGAAAATATCTGCTAATTTTATGAATGAACAATAACGAAGCCATTACTATCTGAGTTCTAGTCTCTACGATTTGCCTACCTGTTTTAACATAAGACTGTCAGCTAGTAACTTTGAGGTCTCAGTGTTCCTCCCATATAATAAAGGCAATAACTAAATTAGTAGGGTTTTGAGGGGTGGGTTTTTTTTTAGATTAGTGGATTTTAAATGTAGCTGCTCCTCAAAACCTCCACAGTAGTTTTTTTAGAAATAAAAACTACCTCCAAAATTCACAGAACGCCTGATCTGAGGTGGGACCCAGATGTATCTGCATTTTCCTTGAAGTTTCCTAGGTTATTTCTGAAGATCAGCCAGCTTTGAGCTATTAGATTTTACTTGAAGAGCTAGTTATGCAGTGCCTGTGACAGGGACTCTTGGTACTAACACTTGTAATTACCAAAAGGAAAGTCCTCTATACAGATGTAGTGATACAATATCCACCAAAATCTTGCAAAAAGTCCTTTGAGAAAGGGGTTGTAGCTTTTTTTTTTTTTAATTTTTTTTAAGGTATTTATTTATTTATTTATGATAGTCACAGAGAGAGAGAGAGGCAGAGACACAGGCAGAGGGAGAAGCAGGCTCCATGCACCGGGAGCCCGATGTGGGATTTGATCCCGGGTCTCCAGGATCGCGCCCTGGGCCAAAGGCAGGCGCCAAACCGCTGCGCCATCCCAGGGATCCCGGGGTCGTAGCTTATTATCTTTATTTTTATCACAGCAAAACTTCTTAATGAATGTTAAAGGCAAAATCTTTGAAAGAAAATGTTCAAAAAAAAAAAAAAAGAAAATGTTCTATGCCACCCCCCTAAAAGATTCTTAGGTATGTATGTCACAGCAAATAATTTCCAAATATTAAAAAAAAAGCTTTCTAAGAATTATTTGGGTATTCATTTATTCAACAAATATTTGTTGAGCAAATATTACGTGTCTAGCATTGTGCTAGATAGATGCTGGGGCTACAGCAATGAACAAAGTGACATAAATCTCTGTCTTCACAAAGCTGCTATTTAGTGATACCAAACAAAGTAAAGCCATAGTATAAGGAGCCACCATTTCTTAGAACCAAAACACTCCTGCACAATGACTGATTCTTGAAAGTAAAGTTCTTTTACTATAATATTCTTACCCTCTCCAACTCCTCAGGAAGGAATCAGATATGTTTCTTAAGTGTAACTAATTTATACAAAGCAGGTATAGCTCACTTCAATGTCCTGAAACACTAAGCATAAATAAAAGTTTAGCAAACCAAGTTAAATGCATTCCTTTGGAAAGTAACAGCTATTAGGAGAAGTGCAGTTACTGCCTTCCTTCAAGATACTCTGCTGTGACTCTTCTGATAAATATACTTATTTTAGCAGTTACTCTAAGATATTTTGTTCAATAAGAAAAGACAATCACGAGAAGGTAAATAGTATAATTGCAGAGAAGTAATCAAGGAATTTTTATATTTATGTTTATGAACATATACCAAAAAAACAAGAAAACAACATTCTCTAAAAGAGATAAAACTAAATTCATGGATAAAAAAAAAATAAAAAAATAAAAATAATTAAAAAAAATTCTTGGAAAGGCAGGCTAAGATGATAAGAGATTTTTTCACTTTCCTACTTGTACATGTCTCAATTGTTTAGTTTTTGTTTTGTTTTGTTTTGTTTTAGAGATTTATTTATATGAGCGAGAGTGTGAACAGGACAAGCTCAGGGGGAGAGAGAGAACCTTAAGCTGAGCACAGAGCCGGACTCAGGGCTCAGTCCCACAACCCTGAGATCATGACCTGAGCCCAAACCAAGATGCTTAATTAACTGACTGCACCACCCAGGTGCTCCACAATTGTCTGGATTTTCTAAAATAAACACGTATTACTTCTATGAACAACAAAAGCAATAAAGATATTCCATGGGAGGGCTAGAGGGGAGCAAAACCGATTTGTTTGGAAATTATTTTTATTATGTTTGGAAATTTATGTTATTGTTGTTTTCTAACATATATCATGGTTTTTCTTAAGACAGGACATACATGCACTTCTTTTTTCTTCCATTCCTCTATGTTGCACATATTGGTTGCCTTCCAAAGATAAATAATTACTCTTTCCATACCTGATGGAGGGATCATCATTCTACGATCCTGCTCCCATGGAGGAGAAAGGGACCCAGTATCAGAAGGTGCCCTATGAGCATCAGGTAACCTATCACAGCTTGATTCTCCTCGTTCATTGGTATTCTGATGGTCCAGAGGATTCCCTGGGCCTCTTGAGCCTAATTGAAGAAAAAATATAAAATTCTGTTTTATCTAAAAAAATATAAGACCTACAATCAAAATGAAATCCAGGTAGCTCAGATTCGAACAAAATTTTCCTAATACCATTAAGACTATAATTCTATCCTTCCAAAGCCTAGGACAAAGTCTAGGATAAGAGGGAAAAATAATTTTGCCATGTGTATAAACAAACAATTGCCTATAAGAGTCATTTATAAATGTTATCACCATCATTATTTATATATAAAACCTGTGGCTAAGTTGTAAATTACAAATACTACTCTGAAAAACAAGAGTATAAAGTAAATTTCAAAGTAAAGATTTCTATGCCAGGTAGAATAAAATAATTATAAAATAAGGTTTTTGTTGCTTACACTAATATTCTAATAGTCAAAAGGAGGATTCTTTTAAAACAGTCATCTTAGACACTATATAGCTATTTCAATAATTATACAACTACTCACAGTATTTTTTTAGAACAACTCTTTTAGAAATGTACTCCGATTAACATAGGAGCCATTCAAGAAACAGTATCTCAATGTTAAAACAGGACTCTTCTGTCCAAAAATTATTTTAATGAACTTTATACCCACCAGATAAATTTCGCTTTAAAGGGCTTTTAGCAATTTCTGAATATCAAATTCACCTTCAAAAAGAACTCACAACTCTGAAGGCAAGTCTAAAACAAGAGTTTCAAAAACAACAGCACTCTTCGAATAAATACTTTGAACAAGGTAACACTCATTTGGATAAGGAAATCGGCATGCTTACATTTATAAAAGATCATCATTACAAAGTTCCCTTCTTAGGACCACAAAAAGAACAGTAATAAAATGTTTAATTAAAATGGAAAAAAACAAATACAAATTTTTTAAACATTAAATAACAAAATATGTTACTATTTAATTTATCTGTCCCTGAGGGGGGAAGGAGATGTTCTCAAAATTATATTGCCCAAAAAATAAAAGCTTTTTCCTTTCAAGGACTAGCTTTTATTCAAAACAAAACAAAGAAAAATAAATAAATAAAAAATAATAATAAAAAATAAAACAAAACAAAGAAACAAAAACATTTTTTACTAGAAATCTTCCTAAAATTTTTCCCACATTTCAGTACACTACTTTAAGAGAACAGACTAAGGCCAATTTGATGTTTTCTTGGTAACTTGTACAAATCAGTATAAGAATCCTTCATATACCATATGATTTATATATATATATATATGATTATACATATATAATCTTTTAAAATTTTTTCTATCTACTCTTTTTTTTTTTGTAGTCAGGAGGCAAACTGACTTTTATATTCAGAAGTTCAACTCTTTTCCTTATAGTTGTATATTCCACTGATTTCCCCAAATCTTTCCTTCTAGCTTGTTCATCCTTCTAATAAGTTCATTAGAGGAAAAAGGCTGGGAAAGCAGAAAATTAAATTGGCAAAAAATGTGCAAGAGTCAGTTAGGCTGAATTCATCTAGCGTGAAACACAGATCTTTAAAGGAGACAAAGATCTTCTCCTGACTGCTTCCTTTCGGAGGACCAAAGTACAGCCAACCAGGACTACCAGGCAAAATACGAATTTGAGAATGCTTTAATGTTAAATTTTTCATTCAGACCAAAAGTTCCATGAAATTTACTCAAAAAAGAAATTATTTTCCTTATATCCTACCTTATTCAAACATATATCTCATCCAAATTTTCAAATTTAAAAAGCAAAAGGAAGAAAAAGTACACTAGTTATCCTTCTTTGGTGGGTCACAAAACTTTTACTTCAAAGCATCTTTTTAAGACCTACTGATAACTTACCTAAAACTTCCGTAGCTTTTCTAACAAACAGCAAAAAACCCTTGCAAATAATCTAAACACATCATTTCTTGAAAGTAATTAAAAAGGAGAGGAAAGTAATTTAAATAGGAGAGGAGAAATCAAAGGTAATTTTTACTGTTATTCCAAATATTCAATTGACTACAAGCAATCCTTGACTTATATCATTCAACTTCCAGTGATTCACATTTGCAGTTGAGCCAATTATACCCTTATTTTTATAGCAGTTTTTCAGATGCTGGCTGTAACCATTGTAGTGCATGAAATTAACCTACTCTTAATTAGCAATTTTTTTTGATGAAATGAAATAGAAATGAGAAGAAAATACCAGAAAGTTTCAAAAATAGTAAAGGCAGTACTACTTCATGTAAATGGTTCCTATCATATTTATGTTGGTGTACAATAGCACATGATATAAAATATATTTCTTATTGTTTAGATCAAGGTAAAAAATCAGGGGGAAAACGAATTTCAGGGCACTTATAGCACATATGAGAATTTCAAAATTAGTCCCCTTCCTAAAGTGTTCAAAGCAAAGTTCTACCAGAGCTCCAAGTGTCAGCCTGCAACTCACTCTTTCCCTAGGAGTTTTCAGTTCAAAGCCAACACAAGCAAAGGTTCTCTCTGAAATGTCTCCAGGCTGTGGGCCCAAACAGCAGTGGGATTGGGAGGTGGGAGGGACCAGTGCTAAGTGTACCAAACTGAAGATAAGGAAAGAAGATGTAAATAGAAAATGGGCAAAGAGAGAATATCCCATAACTATAAAGTAGCAAATTCATTTTCTCATTCTTTGAAGGCAATCTCAATGAAAGAGCTCCAAAAATATTTAAAATAATGGCAGCTTCAACGGTGAAGTACACCCTCCATGAGAGACTATTTTGATAAGCAGTATCTATTTCAATATATGAACTTTGATAAGTTAGGTTTAGTTTGGTGTTTTTATTTAGTCTCATTACTTTCTCTTCCTACCACATTCAATATGCTAAAATCACTGATGGTTGGGGGGGGTGTACGGTTACAACACTGATGAAGAATGCTATCAGCTCTTATATAACAAATACTTGAGGCTAAAAATCTAAGACTTTTGATTTGGGAATAAACAGTGCTCTGTATCTTTGCATTTTGCCATAATTCAAAGGAAAACTTTAAAGCAACTTGACAAAGTGAACAAAGTATGGTAAAAGATTGAAAGAGGAAAACGACTCCAGGGTGAGTGCTGATGAAGTAAATGAAAAAAGACCAAGAGCTACTGCATAGGCTTGAGTAGCTGCTGAAATTCTCCAAATTCCACACAGGGTAAGAAAGCAAATAATCTTGGGCCAGTTTCTCAAAGTATTGAGTCATTTAGGTCTCCTTTATGGCTCTCATCAAAACTCTGCCTACAAGAGAGCACTTCTGAATTACTCTACTCTAAAAGGAAGGTTCTTTCTTTGACTTTCTGATTTTCTACAATAAAAATATCATGATAATGAAGTAAAAACAGATTGTAGAAATTCTATATTTTAATGATATGTCTTTAAAATACAATCTTACGCTAGGTTATATTATTATACTTTATGTGTTCTTTATAAAGTGCTATATTATGTAGTATAAAATACAGTCCTTAAAAAGCCAAAATGATTTAAAGATATATGCATCTAGTGTTTGACCAAAATGTAACCTATTATAACCCTGTTTCTAAGAGAAAAATATATTAAAATTAGGTATCAGAGAGCTCCTTTTCCAAACAAAAGTACTCCACAATAAGTGCAAGGAATGCCTGTATTTTCCAAAGATTTATTTTAAAGATCATTTTAAAGATAAGTTGAGATGAAAATATAAATAAGGAAGAAATCTAGAGTAAAAAAGATGTTTAAACAATATACCTCTTCCTCCTCCCCCTGGAAGCAAAGGTGAGAGTCTGAGTGGACCCTCCAACAAAGTTGGAGGGGAGAGAAAAGCTCTCGTTTCAGATGAAGGTCGACCCAATGGTGAGGGACCATATGGGGAATGCTCTGGAATAATTAAAACAGCATATTTAAATTCATAGTTTCAATTAGCTACACTATAGATTAGAATCCCATTTCAACAATTTCCATCAGGTCACCCTATTGCCAATTTAAGTTTAATCCACACACTGAACACTAATTATGCCTTGGGTTTTGCTAATATAGGATAGAATTAAATATGGAACACTGCGTTTTTCAACTCTGTCTACCAATTGGATACTGTAGTCAATAAAAATATTATCCTCTTGGTAACTAATATACTTAATATTAAGCAAAGGATACTGGTGATATTTTAGCAGTGTAAGAGGATTTGGGGGCCATAAAGTTTGTTTGGTTTTGCTTTTAATGGCAGTATGCTTCCAGATATTTCAGCTGGTGACGGTTGTAATACAAAGGGCTCAGCTTAAATTAGGACCAGATAGACTGTGTTGGGCTATGAATTATTTGAGTAAAGCTCAGATTTTGAAAAGCAAAAATGCAAAATCCTCTGAAGCATCAGAAATTACTTTTGATTCAATGACACTGAAAATTCAGTTTACATACACTTATTCATCAAATCATTTGATAAACCATATAACCGAGAGCCCGATCATTTTACAAACTTCACCACTCCCAAGTAATGATGCTTCCAAAGATCAAAAATCAACATCAAGAAACTTAAATACCACCAAAATAATACTTATAAAATATGTAAATTTTATTATATAGCTTATATAATGTCAAATTCAGTTACAACAAAAGATCTAAGCATTATTTAATCTTTCTGAAACTTCCACATTAGGTTCAGAAGAGAATTCCTTCTGTATAATTAATTCCCCCCAATCCAAACTTTGCTACTATTGAAATTAATAATAATCTATTTTTCAATGTAAAAATTGACCTTAATTTTTATGAAATTACACTCTCAAAAGTGATTTTTACACCTTCAAATGGTTATTAAAATGGGATTCCACCTATATAAAGATAGGTTTACTTTCACTGCCTTAGATGCTTAATTCCAATTCAACCAAAAATTATTTTGAAAAATTTAAACTATTTGGAACAGTATGAGATCATTAAAAATGCTAACTCGCAAATGAGTGGATGAAAATATTAAATATATCTTCCAAAGAACTAGCCCTCTCCTGGAGGTAATTAAAGCAATCAAAGCTCAGATTATTAATGTTTTCCCACCTTTATTGATACTTTTAAATATTTAAGGTCAACTGTTATAATTCTTGTTTTTATAATTCAAATTCCAATAATAGTGGATATGTTAACAGTCACAATGTTATTCCATTTAAGTACTTCTTATTTGTTCTCCCCAAAAATAATTATTGAGTACCTTACTATGTGCCAGGCACTTTGCTTTTTCAAGGAGTTCAATGTACTAAATGTACATCATGTTACAAATGCCCACTAAGAAATGGAGGCAGCAATTATTTACACTATTGCTGGAAACAAAACTCAGAAACTTTAGAGACTGTGATAGAACTCAGATTAGACTCCTGGCTCCAAAATCTGAAATATTTATAATATATAATAGTATTAATTTACACTAATATAAAAGGTATGTGCAATATATACATATATATGTATTTTAAATGAGTGTTTAAAAAAAAAAAGACTACCTCTGCCAAATGCTGTATTTGGAACATCAAGTGCATAAGGATCTTTTTCTAAAAGTTCAAATTTAAACTCTGTTTCAGTTAATCTGCAAATAAAGAACAAACATCTCTAAGTTACTCATCCAAGAAAAGAACCCACATTTCAAGAAAAAAGCCACCACCAAGTGCAAGGTACTCTTTACTACCTCAATATCTACATAGAAGAAATAGATCTTTTAAAATTATTCTGATAAGATATGAAATTGTTGAATAACTATATTGAACACCTGAAACTAATATAACACTGTGTGCTAACTACACTGGAATTAAAATTTTAAAAAGAAATCAAAACAAATAAATATTCTGACCAAAACATCATCACCCTACTGCTTATTCTGGAGTAACGCTTTTTTCTGCCTAGTGATAGTTTCGTTGAGGTTTGAAATCGCTTTGTTTTGTTCCGTTTTCAAAACTAGACTACAGTGAATACTATTATCACAGAACCCAAATTTTAGAAACAGCAGAGCCTTCCAAGGTCAACCAGCTCAAATCTATCATTTTACAACCAAGGAAATTGAACTGAAAGTTTACATAATTTATTCAAAATGAAAGTGCCAGGATTAAAATACAGGGCTCTTAGCTGAGTCATGTCTGCTTTCCATTATAATGTTACCCACGATTCTAATCATAACATAAAATAGGAATCCAGTGAACTCATACTACTATTTTACTCCTAAACCTTTTATCTGAGAAATGTGACTTTTTAAAACAATCTTATTTCTAGTTTTTGATCATTGGATCTGAAACAAAACATTTAATCATATAGTTTTAATTTCAGAGTAGAAAACAAGCAAAAAGACTAATAGAAGATAATGTTAATAGTACATTCTGGCAAGAAATTCTAACACCTGGGAAGATCATTACAATCCTCCTAGAAAGTTACTCTTCCCTTCAATTATACATTATAAACTTTGATTCTTCCTTTCATTTTATTATTGTAAGGCAATGTCACCCAATACAAGAAAACCAGAGAATGGGAGAAATAATAAACATTTATTCTACCCATTTATCTACTAAAAGATGCTAGTACTCTGAGAATTGCTACATCAGAAATTTGTCTTTTCTCTTTCCATCCCTTATAATCAGCTTCTTCCTACTCTGGTTTAGGGAAAAAAAAAAAAAATTAAGCTATGCTTTTTACAGAAGAATATGTGAACAGTTTACTCAAATAACTTCTGTAAGGGCAGCCCCGGTGGCGCAGTGATATAGCGCCACCTGCAGCCGGGGGTGTGATCCTAGAGACCCAGGATTGAGTCCCACGCTGCATGGATGGAGCCTGCTTCTCCCTCTGCCTATGTCTCTGCCTCTCTCTCTCTCTCTCTCTCTCTCAATAAATCAATAAAGTCTTAAAATAAAATAAATAAATAAATAACTTCTCTAAGACAAGAGTTCCAAATGAAAAATCTAGTAACTCATAGTAAAGCTAATAAATATTTCACAACTAGGTACACTAGATTCACTGCCAGTTGTTTATCCCTATAAAAGTAGTACATAATAAAATAAAAACTAAAAATAAAGTAACAAAGTCTTAAAGTATCCCCAAAAAGATACTTACTTTTGTCTATTGTGAGCATTTTCTTTCCTTAAATCATTAAGATTTCTTTCAGCAGTCCGAGCTGCCAACTTAAAGAAAATAATACGGTTTTTTTTGAAAATACATTTTTAAAATAACACAAACATAAATGAAAAGATAAGTATTCATAAACATTACAATCACCTAAGTATCCATTTCAGAAACTCAATGTAAAAGATTTTTAAATGGGACACCTGGGTGGCTCAACGGTTGAGCGTCTGCCTTTGGCCCAGGGCGTGATCCTGCAGCCCCGGGATCAAGCCCCACATCAGGCTCCCTGCATGGAGCCTGCTTCTCCCTCGGCCTGTGTCTCTGCCTCTCTCTCTCTCTCTCTCTCTCTCTCTCTCTGTCTCTCATGAATAAATAAAATCTTAAAAAAAAAAAAAGATTTTTAATTTAGGGAATTTTTTAAAAGGGAATGAGTTTCCTATAACCAGATGACATGAGTCTAAGACTGGAGTTTGATTATGTGCTTGCCAATGAATGCTGTTATCTAGATGTGAGGTCAAGGATTAGCACTATTTTTGGTGCTGTAAATACCCAAATACCACAAAAAAGCAATGTAGGAGGACCCGAGTTTAGGCTGATGGGAATGGAGACTCAGAATCATTAGGCTTGGGTACGCTGGCTAAAATACCAGAAAGCCATCTCTGGAGAGTTATCACTATAATTCTATGAAACCATAAAGGTCTAAAACAGTTTCACAGCATCCCCGTATAGGCCATTTTTTTAAAGGCTCAAAGCATGCAGCAGGTCTATTAAGTGCACAGCACTGTAAAAATCATTATTTCTATAGTCTTTTTTATATGCGTTTAATGAAATTTTTATTTAAAAAAAGATTAGAAAATCAGATACGTATGTTACAAAAAAAAAAAAACTTACAATAAATGCCAACAACATACAATATTCAATCTAAATAGTTTGTGGGCAAAAGTTAAAAGTGTATGGAATACTGCGTGTTTCCCATCATTCTGTGAACTCTCCAGTTATGAAGCAGTAGTCTATGGAACATCAGACCTGGCCAAACTAATACAATCCACTTGGGCAAATGAATGTATCACAATGACTCAATCTATAACCACAACTTCTTACAAATGAAAAGAACTATCAAATGTATTCACTTAAAATTATGAACTACACATTAAGACTATCTGGCCTAAGAATAAAGTATGTTAAATATTTACACACACAAACACAGCTTAACCATATTTTAGCAATATTAAAAAGATTCCAAGTGTAAATCATTTTCTAGTATATAACCATATAATCAGTTTTATAGTAACAAAACAGAATATTACACCAAAACAATTTTAGTTAATAAAATACCAATTCATTTAACATTGAACAATGCAGAACCAAAACTACTTCTAAATGTTTTCTACACAGTATAACATATTTACTCTTAATTATAAGGCACAAAACAATGCAAAGTGAGTAAGTCAAAAGCAAATTTCACTGATTCTCGTGGTATCAATACGAAAGATATTGAAAGATATATATTTGTTTTTATGCACTGATGCTAAATGATTACAGACTTTTGAAAAGCTTATACTTCAAAGGTTAAGTAAAACTATAATTTCAATGAATGACCACATTGTATTCAGATATTAAATACTTATATGCAAAAAAGCATTCTATTAAGTACAGGTGTTAAGGAGAAAGAAACAGTCCCTATCTTAAGAAGCTTAAATGTGTGGTAAAGACAATTATAAATGACCACAGTACTTGCCACAGAACACATAGAAACAAAGTATTATGTGAGTTCAAAAGAAGAAAAGGTTAAGTCTAATGGTATGGAGCAAAGAAATGGTCAAGGGAAAAAGTAAAATCTGAAACTATGAAATTATTTGTAACAGTAAAAAAGTGGAAACAAAGGAAGCATTTATCAAATGGGAAAAGTTCATATAAATTATAAAATATTCATAGAAAAAAATCTGTAATATATTAAGAAAGCAGAATATAAAACAGTAATAATATATAGTATGTTTACACTTTTTAAATCATGTGATTTATGTCTAAATATATTCTTTTAGGTATAGAAGTGATATTGCTGATTACTTCTTTGTACATCTTTTCTATGTAGTCTGAACTTTTTATTCATTAAGCATACTTTATGAAACCCCCCCAAAAAATCTTCATTTTGAGGGGCGCCTGGGTGGCTCAATCAGTTAAGTGAATGGCTTTGGCCCAGATCATAATACCAGGGTCCTGCAACTGAGCCCTGCATCTGGCTCCCTGCTCAGTGGGGAGTCTGCTTCTCCCTCTCCCTCTGTCCCTCCCCCTGCTCATATATGCACTCACACTCTCTCAAAAGCTCTTTTTTTTTTTTTTTAATTATATCTATTTATTCATGAAAGACACACAGGGAGAGGCAGAGATATAGGGAAAGGGAGAAGAAGGCTCCCTGCGGGGAGCCTGATGCGGGACTCAATGCCAGGACCCTGGGATCACAACCCGAGCCAAAGGCAGACACTCAACCACTGAGTCACCCAGATGCCCCTCAAATAAAATCTTTTTTAAAAGGTCATTTTGAGACATAAAAGGTATTTTTTTTTTGTATGTTTTAACATGAAGTCAGTGTCTTATTTGCTAAACAAGAAATGCCATGTACAATAACAGAAAAAGATCGGACTTAGAATCTAAAAGGTCAGAATTTCAATGTCTACTCTTCACTCTTTGATCATGTAATCTTGGGCTGTTTTCTCATCTGTAAAATTTGAATTATAATATCTATTTTACAGAGTAATTCTGTGGATTGAGTAAGTAATATGCCTTTAAGTCTACTGTCTAGAACACAAGAGATTAACATACATCAGTTCTTCTCTTTTTTTTTTAAGTTTTTCTCATCTTTAAAAAGTAATCTGCATCTTAGTATTCAGAAAGTGGTGAGGAGTGGCGAAAAAGACTAAATTCATCTCCAAACCCAGCTTAATTCAGTAACGAATCTTCACTTGAGCCCTCAACACAAAATCTGAGAAATGGAAAGAGCCTAGATATTCAACATGTCTAATTCTCAACCCATGCTGGAACTCCACTCCAGAAACATCCACATCTAAGAAGTACCTCCCAAGCTTCAGTGTAACAGTGTAATAACAGCATGTACGGAGTGCTTACTATGTGTCAGGTACCTGGCTAACAACCTTACTTTAGTTATCTCACTTACTCATCATAATTACTCTATGAAATAGGTACTACTGATGTATCCATCTTTCCTTACAGGTAAGAAAACAATATTTGTTGTCATTACAGGTGATGGAACCAGAATACCAATCATGACAGGCTGATTAGGCTGATTCCAGAATCCACGTGTTCACCCAGTAGGCAAACTGTCTCCCCTTGAAGACTCCTAGGGACAAGTCCTACAAAGGCCAGCTGTTATAACAGTTCTACATGTCAGATGGGTATTTCCTACAATTAGTGAAATCTGCATCCTTATCATTTCCTGATATAATTCCCCTCTGGAGCACTCACATGCCATTTTTCATGATGAACTTTTTCCTGATGTGTACCAAGTAATTCAATACTGAGAATCAGATACCTAAATTGTATAACTTTTACAACTAGAAGAGGCTTTCAATATCACTTAGTTCAATCTGTTGTTTTCACAGATGAGTTAACAAGCCCAGTAATTTTAAGTAATTTGTCCACAAATAATTAGTGGCAATCCAGGGCCCTCAAACAATTAATCCATGAACCTTACATCGTCTCCCCCAGAGAGAGCATAACCTACTTGCAAAGTAAAAGCAAAGAGGGAAAATCAGATTTTTGTGAATAACTGTGTTGTAACAAAGTATTCACTTCATAAAGAGCATAATTTCACTACCAGTAAAATTAAAAGAAACTGATTTAATACTATCCTTAATTTTTAGTGTTTTTAGTATCTTTTAAACTACTCGTTTAAATTAGGAAAGGGGCACCTGGGTGGCTCAGTTGGTTAAGTATCTGTCTTTGGCTCAGGTCATAATCCGAGAGTTCCAGGATTGAGCCCCACACTGGGCTCCCTGCTCCACAGGAGACCTGCCTCTCCCTCTCCTGCTTCCTCTTGCTTGTGCTCTCTCTCTAATCAATAAATAAAATCTTTATAAATAAATAAGGAAAAAGAACCATCTGACAAAGAAAAGTTAATACTTACCCAATTATCATGTGCTTTTTTCTCATGGGAAATAATCTGAAAAAGAAATTCATTAAAATACTACTGATTTTCTTAAGTAAAAAATTTCACATCTACCAATATAACTTAGTACACAACTCATAAACTCAAAAATAACTCAAGCATCTCTGAAAAGTGAGTAACATTTTTAAAGCAAATTTTCATATACACATGATCTACTCTAGTATATTCTTAAAAATTCAATGAATTTTTGTCTAGTAAATTTCTGTTTTATTCAATAATCAACTACAATGGGTTACCAACTAAGAGATAATTAGCCTGAGTGAATATGAGACCCCAGTGTGGGTATATGTATGTTTATTTATTCAATCCACATTCCTAAAGAAGCAGGAGACATGGTAATTTTAAACAAAGTCTCTTATTTCAGAACTTTGGCTCCCTATAAATGTCCCACAGACATGTGCAAAAACTCAAGAGAGGTGTACAACTATCAAGTAACTATACTCCTGCATCAAAATAGGGGATCCCTGGGTGGCGCAGTGGTTTAGCGCCTGCCTTTGGACCAGGGCGTGATCCTGGAGACCCAGGATCGAATCCCATGTCGGGCTCCCGGTGCATGGAGCCTGCTTTTCCCTCTGCCTATGTCTCTGCCTCTCTCTCTCTCTCTGTGTGTGTGTGACTATCATAAATAAATAAAAATTTAAAAAAAAATAGAGATACCAATTCAAACAAACGATAATTGTTTTAATTTACACACAACACACACACACACACACACACACACACACATATACCTGCCCTTGATAAGAATGAATGGTTCTCTCCAATTCTTCTTCAAGATCTTTGGCTCGCTTTCTATAAGGAATAATCATTCAACGATTAACATATACTAAGAAATGAAAGAATACACTATGTCTACTGAAAATATTAATTAAAGCATCTGGAGTGCTTTATGTAAAAAATAACTCTAGAACTCCACACATTTAAGCACCTTTAAGAGGTTCTAAAGGAGTATACTTTTATCTGATATAATTTAACATTAACTGTGCTTTAAGAGTACTACTACTCTGATTTACCTAAACCAAAGGTCATGCAAGGATTTATATGGTATATTGGTTTGTTTTTATTTTTAAAAGCATGAACTTGGGAGATTTATTCAGATGTCTGTAACCATAAAAGAATTCTAGGAAATTAATCATTTGTGTAAAATAAAATGATACTTACTACCTTTACATGACTAGTAGGATAATTTCTTCTTTTGGATAAAACCCAAGCTTAGTCTTTCTAATATAAAATGAAATATCACAACTATTTGAGATATTGCTAAATCCTGCCCCTTATTTTCTCAATATTTTCTATTATTTCCATGGAAGTAATAAGTGAACTAAGGAAACAACTAGATATATAAACACTTCTTCAGATCTTTGACTGTGGCTCACTCTTCTTTTTGAGGCCTACTTCTCGAATTCCTTAATATTATATACATTCTTTCCCAATTGAACCAGAGAGGAAAGACCTTGAAATTAATGGCGATTCAAAAATTTCTTCTCATTAACATAAAACAGGATTTCCCATGTTCAAATACAACTAATGTGAGAGATTTAAAATCATACACAATGAAAGGAAAACATTTCTTCCTTTTTATATTTTCTGTATAATTGCATAAGAGCAAGATATCCAAATGAAAAATAATAAAAAATATGTTGGGTTTATTTTTTTTTTGGTTGCTTTATTATTTTTTTCTGGTATTAGGTTTTTGGATACCCTCCCCAACCTCAAAAAGAAATACATTTAATACCTATAGGTCTCCAACTCTTCAGCTGCATGACTGATCTTCTCGTCTGCTTTGGATAGTTTCTCTTCTTTCTCTAATCGGTAATTTTCCTCTACTGTTAATTTCCTTAAAACAAAAAGTTTGTTGTTGTTGTTTTTACAGTATCATAAGATAATCAATCACATTTTTTAATTATATCTCTAGTGGTTCCCATGAAACAATTTGCATAATACCACTAAAAACATCACATGCAAGAAAAAAAGTACATGCATAAATATTTATGGTATGGAACTTAAAATTATAAACTGAAATTATAAACCACCTTGTCTAATATAGTACCACTATATTAGAAAAGTTTTAAGAGTTTTCTTTTAATTATTTAAATTCAATTTGCTAACATACAGTATAAACACCCAGTGCTCATCCCATCAAGTACCGTAAGAGTTTTCTGTAAGACATTATCATAAAAATAAGACCAAAGGTAAATATTAGTAAAAACTATCCTACTATGTTTTATTTATCAAGACTTCTTAAGTAAAGCAGCATTACACTTATTAGACAAGAAGGCACCAACTAACGAACTGTATTTCAATAATTTTTAAATTGGTTAAGTCATTAACATAGTAAACAGGCTTCCAGGACGGTTCATACACATATACAAAACAAAAAACAAAACAAACAAAAATAAAAACAACTTATAAAGAACCCAAAGTAGGGGATCCCTGGGTGGCTCAGTGGTTTAGTGCCTGCCTTCAGCCCAGGGTGTGATCCTGGAGAACCGGGATCAAGTCCCACATCAGGCTTCCTGCATGGAGCCTGCTTCTCCCTCTGCCTGTGTCTCTGCCTCTCTCTCTCTCTCTATCTCTCTCTCTCTCTGTGTGATGAATAAATAAATAAAATCTTTTTTTTTAAAAAAAAAGAACCCAAAGTAAATAAAAGCAGTAGTAGTAGTAGTCCTACTTACTACTTCTAGTTCTTTTAATAATAATAGCTAATTTAGCGAGCCATTAGTATGAATCAGAAATTGTTCTTAAGACTTTTACATGTATTATAACCCTATTTAATTATCACAACAGCTCTACACAAAGAGAAAGGAAGCACAGAGAAACTAAGTAAGTGAAGCTAGGCATAGAGCTAGCAAGTAGTGACTCCATTATACCGTATTACCCATGTTGTTTCACATGATACCATCAGTAACAACACTGGTCCTTCAAGAAATACTTATTAAACACCACAAGGAAACACATTTGGAGTCCTAAATGTGATTCAGTCTCTCCTTCTTCATGAACTTTGGGGAGGAACATGACAAACTATTGAAGAAATTCTACAGGGCAGGATTAAATGTTTTATATTCCACAAACTACATTACCAATTGCTAAGAAAGGATTTGCCAGGTCAATCATTTCATAGGTGTTAGAAGAAAATAAGTCATCTCTTCAGAAAAAGCATGAAAATATAATGGGCTTGGATATGGAAGGAGGTGTATTTTTACAGAATCTAGATTAAAAATGACCAGAAATTCTTTGACACCTCTGCTGCTGAGAAGTAAAGTCTATGAACCTTTCCCTTGAATTTGGCTAGGCTCATTAATGATGGAAATTGCACTATAAAGGTAGTCTGATGATTTAACTAAAAAACAATCACATCTCACGTCACACATTTAAAACAACATATTGAGGCATCTGGGTGGTTCACTCAGTTACATATCAATTATGGCTCAGGTCATGATCTCAGGGTTGTAAGACTGAGCCCTGTACTGTGCTCCACCCTGGGCATGGAACCTGCTTAAGATTCTCTCCCTCTCCCTTTATACCCCCATAAACACACTCACGCTTGCTCGCACTCTCTCTCTAAAAATAAGTAAAATAAAAATCTTAAAAAAAAAAAAAAAGATTCTCTTTTTCCCTTTCTGCCCCTCCCCCTCTCCAAAAAGAATGAAAATAAATTTTTTTTAAATAATACAGCAATATATCAAGCTTCTATGTTATGCTATTTCACTTCTCTCCAATATTAAATCTGGAAAAGTGCTAGTAATATATAATACATTAATCCTGAAAAATATCAAAATTACTGAATCTAAATTTTATTTTCAGCCCAGGTCATGATTTCAGGGTCCTGGGATCCAGGCCCACACTGGGGCTCAGCAGAGAGCCTGCTTCTCCCTCTCCCTCTGCTGCCCATCCTGCTTGTGCTCTTTCTCTTTCTCTCTCTCTGTCAAAATAAATAAAATCTTACAAAGAAAAAAAATTTTAAACATTCCTCATCAAAATTCTATAATCAACCAGTCAAGTTCAAAAAGATACACTCAAAAATATTCCTTTCACCTAAAATAATTCTTCATGTCCAATTTTTACTCACAATATCTTTCATCCTAAATTAAAATGAAGGGTCATCCATTCCTAAAATTACTGATGGAAAACCATGAGGTATCCATTCTGTAGCTCTTCCATTTAATCAAGTTTACTTCTCTTTCATATCCTGAGCAGTGGCCCAAAGACTGATTATGAACAGCAAGTTTTTAATTTTTGAATAGACTCCAAAGAATGATTGCAGTATACAGCTTGCAATGACAGAGCTTAACAAATCCACCAGCATCCCGAAGGCAATGTAATGTTGGTATTTTCTACCAGTTTCCAAATACATAAAACAGCATCTCATTCCCAACAGTTATGTTCTAAAAGTCACCACAAATCCTAATTAGCAAATACTGAACCATTGCTCTCAAGGAAATAGAGTTAGGTTTCTGCATGCTCTGGTCACAGTATTTTCATCCACCAATCAATACATAACCCTGTTTTATGTGTTTTGGTTTAAAGACACCTTATTTAACATATATTGTTGGTTTATTAATAATGAACTCACAGCCAACAGCATCATAACTCATGTCTGAAGAAAGCTTATCTGACACGTATACTTTCTCTATAAGACACACCACAGCCTTCTTGCACTTAAGAACACTACACACTATTTCAGCACAATAGCTGGGGACCATCTTAAACAGCTAAATCACCAACAAAAAGCCCAAAAATGTGGCACCACATATACTGCAAAAAGGATGCTTGTTTACAAAATGAGAAATGAAATAAGAAGGCAGACCAGGGGACGCCTGGGTGGCTCAGCGGTTGAGTGTCTGCCTTTGGGCCAGGGTGTGATCCCAGGGTCCTGGGATCGGGTCCCACATCGGGCTCCCTGCATGGAGCCTGCTTCTCCCTCTGCCTGGGTCTCTGCCCCTCTCTCTCTCTCTCTCATAAGTAAATAAATAAAATATTAAAAAAAAAAAAGGAAGGCAGAACAGGAACACGCACATTGGGCAATTCACATTTTTTTCCCATTCTGTGCCTAAGATAACCACTACAGCTCTGTAAGTACTGGTTTGGGGTTAAAAGTTAAGTTTCCACAAGTAGGTGAATTTGTTTTTTTTTTTTGTTTTTTTTTTTTTAATTTTTATTTATTTATGATAGCCACACAGAGAGAGAGAGAGAGAGAGAGAGAGAGGCAGAGACACAGGCAGAGGGAGAAGCAGGCTCCATGCACCGGGAGCCCTGATGTGGGATTCGATCCCGGGTCTCCAGGATCGCGCCCCGGGCCAAAGGCAGGCGCCAAACCACTGCGCCACCCAGGGATCCCAGTAGGTGAATTTGTAAGTACAGAATCTATGAATGATGAATATCAATTGTAATAACTTTCATTAAAGGGGCTTGAAATTACATTAATTAAGTTATATTTTATTTCCTCTTATGATGAAAAGTATGTCCTATACTGGTATTTTAATATCTAGAGTCTCCAGATAGGTATCTTAACAGCCTTCTGTGTATCTGTGCATTTAGGCATCAATATACACACGCACAGAATCTTTCACTCTATTATATAAAGGTACTAAACATATTTATTTATAGATTCTGCAAATATTTACTGAATAAGTACCATGTGCCAGACATAGCATTAGGCACCAGAAATATAGAAGAAAAGAGAACAAAGTAATTCAGGGAGTTTACATTAAATGTTGAGAAGATTAAAAAAAAAAAAAAAGACAATCATTCATCAGAAGACTATAAGGGCTATAAGAAAAATAAAGCAAGATAAGGGAAGAGGGAATTGCAGGTAATATATTATATTAGTTAGGGTATCCAGGGAAGGATTCTTTGAAGCAACATCTGAACACAGACTCAAATGAAATGAAGGATTTAACCTTATACAGGGAACTACAAATCCAAGGCAGAAAGAGCAAATGCAGAAGGCCCTGAGGTACAGATGTGCTTAGTATGCTAAAAATCTCATCAAGAATGCCAGTGCACTGGAGGATAATAAAGGAAAAAGAAAAATAAGCTAAAATTAAAAGCATAATCAGGGAGAAAAAAAAAAAAAGGCAGTTGAAGGTCAGATCTTACAGAGTCTTTAGGTCATATAAAAGCTTTGGATTAAATTCTAAGTACTATATGAAGGCACTTGAGTTTGCAAACAAGACAAAGACAAGACCCAAAATTTAGGTTTTAGAAGGATCACACCACTGGAACCAACTGTGCAGGAAGTTGAATGGAAAGAGACTACACATGAATGAGACTACTGCAATAAACCAGACACAAACTGATGATGGTTTGTTTGTTTAGATGCGAGTCACTGTAGGGGAAGTAGTGAAAAATGGTCAGATTCAGAAAAAAAAAAGTGTTTCAAGATTAAATAACTTCCTTAAAAATGAACTGAAGAAATATTACCCAATCCTAAGTTGAGCACTTTGCATATCACATATGCTGAATATGCACTATTTTTAAGCTATTTTACTTGCCGTACAGTGAAGTTAACAATATAATTTTTATTACCTGTGAAGTGTCATTTCATTTTCTTGATACAATTCAGTCATTACTTTAAGTTTCTGCTGAAGCTTTTGAGTCTCGCTTTCAAATTGTGTATTTTCTGACTGCAAAGATGCTTGTTCAGTCTGGAGATTTTTAATACATTCTATAGAAAATTTTTAAAAATCACAATTAAAGGAGTAAACATTTTGAGATGCACATTAAAGATAAAAATTACTAAAAATAATAGATTATTAATAAATGAAATTCTTTCTGACAACAGAAAATTTATGATTTTTTTCACCTAAATGCTTTTTAGTATTTTAAAGAACTAGAAAAATTGTTATAATTTTTTTTATTACCTCAAGATTTCCCAAACCTTCAATATTCTAATTCCAGCATCTAATTTTCAGTTAGGGGATCCCTGGGTGGCGCAGCGGTTTGGCGCCTGCCTTTGGCCCAGGGCACGATCCTGGAGACCGGGGATCGAATCCCACATCGGGCTCCCGGTGCATGGAGCCTGCTTCTCCCTCTGCCTGTGTCTCTGCCTCTCTCTCTCTCTCTGTGACTATCATAAATAAATAAAAATTGAAAAAAAAAATTTAATTTTCAGTTAGGAAGTGAAAAAACAATAAAATTCTCAAGGTTATGGAGATGAGAGTTCTGAAGAGAAATATTCTAGCTTAACATTTCCTGTGAAACTGCTTCCACATGATGAACAATGTCTATTTTTATCTAGTAAAAAATTAACGGTTAATACTTAACTTCTAGCCAACCCTTTTTTTTTTTAATTTTATTTATTTATTCATGAGAGACACAGAGGGTCAGAGACTTGGGCAGAGGGAGAAAATTGGGCAGAACTCAATCCCAGAAGCCCAGGATCATGCCCTGATCCAAAGGCAGACACTCAACCACTGAGCCACCCAGGTGTCCCTAGCCAGCCCTCCTTTTAAGCAAAATTTAGATAATGTTATAAGTCAGGCCAGAAATTTGGATCTTCTGATAAGAAATGCTACATAATCTTCCTAGCTTAATCCAGACCTAGACTGTAGAGAAAAACACCAGTTTTAGCTGGTTTCAAATGCTAACACACCAAAAATAATTATCTATAAAATAAAAATTAACGATTCTAAGTAATTATGAGTACTAATTAGTGCATCAATTGTTTTTAAAAACCTCATTTCCCCTCCAACATCATAACTCCACCTCTGAACTCCTCTAAGATTGAAGTGCCATCTCTCAAAACATGGGTATGAATCATCACCACAGATCTTTTTTTTTTTTTTTTTTAATTTATTTATTAATGAGAGATACAGAGAGAGAGAGAGAGAGGGAGGCAGAGACACAGGCAGAGGGAGAAGCAGGCTCCATGCAGCAAGCCCGACGCGGGACTCAATCCGGGGTCTCCAGAATCAGGCCCTGGGCTGAAGGTGGTGCTAAACCGCTGAGCCAACGGGGCTGCCCCACCACAGATCTTTTAAGTAATCTCCACATCCAATGTGGGGTTTGCACTCAAGACCCTGAGATTAAGAGCCACATGATCTACCTGACTAAGCCAGGCAGATGCCCACATTACAAATCTTATAACAAACCAAAACTTACTTTGTGTAAAGAAGGCAGTTTCAAATTCACAAAGTCATACTAACAAGCATTAAAATTTAAGTAATTATATGTAATGGCATACTAATTATTCTAAAGGTATATAATTAATCAATCATATATATCAAAAGGAAAGTTTAAAGGAAATATGCTGGGCAGCCCCGGTGGCGCAGCGGTTTAGCGCCACCTGCAGCCCAGGGCATGATCCTGGAGACCCTGGATTGAGTCCCACGTCAGGCTCTCTGCATGGAGCCTGCTTCTCCCTCTGCCTGTGTCTCTGCTACTCTCTCTCTCTCTCTCTCTCTGCATCCCTATGAATAAATAAATAAAATCTTTTTAAAAAATAAATAAAAAATAAAGGAAATATGCTAACATTAAATAATTTCAATGTGCATACCTGTCTTTCCACAGAAATTTTTAAATCTAAATCAGAAGTAATCTGTTGATCCAAGGCAATAAGCCATTGCCAAGAACAGTCATTTAAGACATTAACATTGGATATCATCTCTGGCAAAACTGAATTATAGGGATGATCTTTTAAAAGTTAACAGTTTTAATTTGCTACCTTTTAACATCTAAAACTGTATCAGACATGTAACACTGAAATTAAAAGGTAAGTATGGTTTTACATGTTTTTTTAAAACTGCACTATTTTTATTTCATATGAACATGGAGGAAACTGATAATCCCGCTTTACCAGCAACAACAAAAACCTCAGTGCTAATTTTTCACAAATCAGAAACAAAAATAACAGTTAAAAAATCAAATTGGATCTTTACATACGTGATTCAATTAACAGGACCATTCTATATAAAGAGATGTAGATATCCTACCTGTAAGCTCCTCCTTTGTCTTATCTACTTCAGATAAATGAATGTAAATTTGGTTTCTTTCTCCTTCTAGGGTTTTTAAAGAAGCATTTAACTTCAGAGAATGGAAAAAGGAAAAAAAGCAACATTAATCAGTTATACCCAAAAAAAGGAAAAACAAAAAATTCTCAACCATCCCAACCTTTTTAAGTTCTTTTATCACTTTGATGAAATTATCAACTAGAATGCATTAACCAACAAGGCAGCTTCCATCTTGAAAAGTTAACATTCGTCAGTTGTTGTAAATGTCAGAACAGAGACAGAGAAGATCAATGATTGATCCTTAAAAAGTAGCTATTTTCATTCTATTTACTTTCAACACAGAAGTTTTAATTAAAGCAACCTTCAAACTACATTACCAAGACTTCATATAGTTCTGTTAGGATCAAGATACCACTACTACAATGGAAAAGAAAAGATATAAACAGGAAGAAAATAAACCTAGCATTCACTTTTCAAATTAGGATAAGGGGTAATAGAAAAAGGAAAATACTGAGACCAGAGGAAGAACGCTCAAAGACAAAAATATGAGAGAAAATACACTAAATAGTTTTAAAATATTCCTTATCCAAAAACAAAAGTGCATTATCCTAAATTTTTTATTATAAATTTTAAAACTTAACAACATGAATTTCCAAAGTTATTATAAAAAAATCAACTAATAAATTCTGATCACTTCTGAAAATTCAGATCACTTCTATGGTGTTAACTATAAAATGGACTTTTAAAATAATTACTAAGGACATACAGGTTTAATCCAAGTCCTGTTTCTTTCTCTATATTCTTTATATTTATATAGTAATGCAAACCTTAGCAGCATGAACCAGTTTCTTCAAAGCTCCTTTTGGTTGATTATCTATAGTTTAAAAAAAACAAACACAATAAATTGAGAAAACAGTGCCACATCACAACAGACATCCAAATGATTTTAGTAGTTCACACAACTAGAGCCTTATCCCTTTTCCTGCTACAATAAAGAATTTGATATGAGGCAGGATGGCTTGGACATGCTCCCAAAAAGCTAAACAATAAAGCATTGGAAGAACCATAATTAGGTTCTTCACGACTCACTCCAAGAACAAATTTATAACAAGAATTTGGTATTCACCTAAATATAGTCCAGTGTTAACTATTGGATTTTTCAGCATACAAAATATAAGTGGAATTATACTACAAATTAAAATAAAATGAAAAAAAATTTTTTTATTTATTTTTTTTTAATTTTTTTTAAAAACCAAGCATGTATTTTCTCATTACAAAAGGAATTGCTTCTTGCAAGATAAAGCAAAAGTGAAAAAGTACAAACAGAACAAATGTGTTCACTTTAGGAATACAGTTTTCTTCCAATGCATTAATACTATCATCAAAGAAATTTTTTAAAAAAATCATACCTTCTGCTCCTTAATAAATTTGTTAATTAGGCAGGGAGTAGAGGGAGAAAAAAGAGGACAAAAAGTCAGAAGAGTTACCACCGTGGGAAACTAGTAAAAGATACACAAAACATGTCTGTACTCTTTTTGGAATTTCCAATGGATCTGTAATTATGTCAACAAAAAATTATTTTTTCAAGTCACAGGAACTGGTTTGAAAACACAGTGAGAAGCTATAGTGAACCTAACTCTTGCATTGAGTTTCCAGACTGGAACCAGCAGTGGTAATAACAATTTGGAATGGCCAAGACTAAAGTACTGAGTCATCCAACTAAAACAAACAAAAAACAGTATCCTAAGGTATTCATCTATATAACACTCATTGTTTAAACTACCCACTCATCCATCTGATTAGTTGACATGACAGGGAAAACCATGCATTGAAATGATTATGATGCAATATGAAAACTGCTGTAACAAAGATGTACAATATATAAAAAGAACATGGAACAAAGAAGCTGTAAGTCTGTCTGAGGAGTAGGGAGAAAAATTTACTGAAAAGGCAGTATTACAATTGAAGCTTAACAATAAGGGATGACAAGAGAGAGAGACAGAGTATTAGAGACAGATAAAATGTGCCAAAGCAAAATTGTATAAACATGGTGCACACAAAAAACAAATAATCCGATCAAGAAATAGGCAGAAGACACGAACAGACATTTCTCCAAAGAAGACCTACAAATGCCCAACAGACACACGAAAAAAAGCTCGACATTACTGGGCGTCAGGGAAACACAAATCAAAACCACAAGAAGATACCACTTCACACCAGTCAAAATGCCTAAAATTAACAAGTCAGAAAACGACAGATGTTGAAGAGGATGCAGAGAACGGGGAACCCTCTTATGCTGCTGGTGGGAATGCAAGCTAATGGAGCCACTGTGGAAAACAGAGGTTCCACAAAAAGCTGAAAATAGAGCTACTCTATGACCTAGGAATTGCACTACTAGGTAGTTATCCCAAAGATACAAATGTACTGATCCAAAGGGGCATCTGCACCCCAATGTTTACAGCAACAATGTCCATAAGAGCCAAACTATGGAAAGAGCCCAGATCTCCATCAAGAGAAGAATGGATAAAGAAGACATGTATATATACAATGGAATACTAGTTAGCCATCAAAAAGAATGAAATCTTGCTATTTGCAACAACATGGATAGAACAGAGGGTAGTATACTAAGCAAAATAAGTCAATTAGAGGAAGACAATTATCATATGATCTCACTCATATGTGGAATTTAAGAAATAAAACAGAGGATCATAGGGGAAGAGAGGGAAAAATAAAACAGGATGAAATGAGAGAGAGACAAATCTTAAGAGACTCTTAATCATAGGAAACAAACTGAGGGTTGCTGGAGGGCCAGGGGGTAGGGTAATTGGGTGATGGACATTAATGAAGGCATGTGATATAAGGAGCACTAGGCATTATTATAGAAGACTGATAAATCACTAATACCTCTGAAATAATAATACATTATATGTTAATCAATTGCATTTAAATTTAAAAAAGAAAACTTGATAAAAAAAGAACATGGTGCATAAAGGAACTAAAAAAATACAAGAGCTATTCATCATTTTTAGCAAAAGAGGATGAATCATGACTTAATACCCTACTGCATACCATTTTCTGATTCACTCATTTCCAATTCCAAGTTATCATCATTTGTCAGGTCTTCTCCCAGCACAGCAGCCCAATCTTTCATCTTTATCAAGCGTTCAGTCAGAGACTTGACATTTAATAGAAAAGGGAAAAAAGAGAGAGGTAATGCCTTTTGCTGATTTACAACTTCCGAATGTGTAGTTACAGTTTAAAAATCAATCTACATAGATAACAACTTTGACTGAGTTTGAGATTACCATCTCATTCTTGTTCTGTTTAGGAAGAATCCCAAGTTCTTCAGTAGAGTAAGTTTAGGGGAAAAAAATAAAACAATATCTCAAATTACAAATACAACTCCTAAAGCTGGAATCTTCAAAACATATTTAGTAACAACGTAAAGAACATAAATATATAGGTTTCAAGATGGCAACCTCCACTTTACTACATAATTACAGAATGTTAGTTTTACATCTTATTACTTGGTATTTACACCTGAGTATCAAATTGCAGCTTGAAAGGATAAGATTTAAAAGAGCAGGGGCTAGAAAGGGGCAAACAAGGAGAAGAAAAAGTGAACAAATTCTAACAATAATACCAATTATTATATTCCTATCAGAGTCAAGTTTCAATTAGACTTATTTTCTGAAAAGTATTCATCTCCGTGAAAGTACATACAACAGCTAATCTGGGTATTACAGATATCCAGCTGATACATATAAATTCATTTGACCAATTTCTAAAATTCTTGCTAATTTATCAATAGATAAAGATGGCAGTCTAAAGACAAATATAAAATCTGCTATTCTTTTTCTTTCTTCATTAAATACCTAGGCTAAAATACAGAGCAAAAGAGAAAAAAGACACATAGAATATTGATATATATACTAATACATAGCATTAATATTAGTAATATTAATAAATATTAATATCAGCATTATTAGTGTTAATGTTAACTATTCATATTTATACTTATATATTATATATACTTGTATATTTATATGATTAATATTACTTCTATAGCATTGATACTGATATTAATAAATGTTAGTAGTCTTAATATCAGTATTAATGATATTCATATTAATATATGATATTAATATAACACAATATAAGTTATATGATATATAATTAATATATATTATTTTACAATATATGTGACAAATCTTTAAATCTTTAAGGAGCATTTAGGAGCAAGAATGACAATCCTGGTACAAATTAAAATGAATGCCAAAAAAGTACACATGCTCAAATTTGACCAAATAAATTATAAAAATAAAAGCTGCTAAAGAAAAAATTGTCAAATATCAGAATTAGTACAAAATTCTAGCAGACTCAGTCACTAAAATCAGCAGAGCCACTTACCTTGATCTGATTTTCTTTATCATACAGAACTTGTTCTGCATATACTTTGGAGTCTTCAAATGTTATTTTCTGTTTATTAAGTTGATTCACTTGTTCTTTCCATTCTTCAGCTTCTTGTAAAAGCTAAAATTCAAACCCCACCAAAAAAAGGCAAATCATTCTTTTTCATACTTACATGTAGTTGAATTTATTTATCTATTTAGATGTATCATTAATAGATATTATAGAACACAATGTATTGCTGGGGAGGAAGTAGGGAGGGATGTAGGGAGGGAAGAAGGGAAGGTCTTACTTACCATCCCTTAAGTCCTATATAACATGCCATACCTTACTTGTACTAAAAAAAATTTTTTTAATCATGTGCTGTTTTATAGTTAAGATAACTGAACTTCCTTGGAATATTCTACATAAGCAATCTTTTACTATATATACTTTTATAGGAAAGATTTTTTGGACATGAACAAAAGGTAACAGTTGTTATAAAAACACAGGCTTGACTACATAACTTAAAAGCTTCACAAATCAAAAAATGACACAAAATCTAAAAACAAATAACTAGAAAGGAACTCTTATACACAACAAAAGATTAATAACTTTAACATGCAAAAAGCTCTTACAAGTCAATAAGAAAAACAGGGGGAAATAAAAAGAATGAGCAAGCAAGTCACAAAGAAATGGCCCATAGAAATATGAAAGAAAAGTCCAAATTTATTAAATCTTGAAAACTCAGTTCTGTCAAATACTAATTACTGGATTTCTCTGTAAAACTAAGGCTTCATTAGCATATTTCCTAGCACAAGAAAACTAAATTTTTTCTACGAACGTATAGGAGAACTAAGAGGACACCAACAGATTAAAACCAAATGAAGACTGAAGGAAAAATTTTGAATTTGGGGATTAGGGGATTAGTGAGTTACTAAAGAAATTGCACTCCCAGGGATGCCTGGGTGGCTCAGTGGTTGAGCATCTGCCTTGGCTCAGGGCATGATCCCAGGATCCTGGGATCCAGTCCCACACTGGGCTCCCCACAGGGGGCCTGCTTCTCCCTCTGCCTATGTCTCTGCCTCTCTATGTCTCTCATGAATAAATAAAATCTTTAAAATGAAAAAAAAAAAAAAAAAGAAATTGGATACCCAGCATGCAGTCATAAGAAGTATTAGAACATGGCATTAGTGAATATAGAATATTTTATTTCAAGAACCTTAGTGATTCAAAAGGAGTTAGATGAAACCTTAGTGATTCAAAAGGAGTTAGATGAAAACAACCCCAAAGAGTAAGAAAATCTAGGGATAGCCGGGTGGCACAGTTGGTTAAGTGTCTGCCTTCGGCTCAGGTCATGATCTCAGGGCCATGGGATGGAGCTGCACAATGGGGGGATGGGGGGGAGTCCCCTCTCAGCGGGGAGCCTGCTTCTCCCTCTCCCTCTGCCTCTGCCATTTCCCCCAACTTATGCTCTTTGGCGCTCTCTCTCTGTCAAATAAATAAATAAAATCTTTTAAAATTTTTTAAAAATTAAAAAAAAAATTTAAAAACTAAAAAACTGTAAATAATGTAATCAATGAAAAATTTTCCCATGGAAAAATTTTAACTGTATTGGGAGCATTGTGGGCCAGGAAATATATTTAGATGTGTGAGGAGAGTGTCTATATATATGAAGAAGGAAGAGGGTAAAAGCTAAATCCTCATTTGATCTACCACCAGAAATAGTTCTAGCTTTAGGCCCCAGACCCAGAGCTTCAATAATTCTGTATTCTCTGCCCTCTTTCAGCCTGGGTGTAAGGAGCTGGTACTAAATGCTACTTGCTTTGATTATTAAAATTTGCCCTGCAAAAGACATGAAGAGAAATCTCACAGAGGAAGACATAGACATGGCCAACATGCACTTGAGAAAATGGTCTGCATCACTTGCCATCAGGGAAATACAAATCAAAACCACAATGAGATACCACCTCACACCAGTGAGAATGGGGAAAATTAACAAGGCAGGAAACCACAAACCCTCTTACACTGTTGGTGGGAATGTGAAATGGTGCAGCCACTCTGGAAAACTGTGTGGAGGTTCCTCAAAGAGTTAAAAATAGATCTGCCCTACGACCCAGCAATTGCACTGCTGGGGATTTACCCCAAAGATTCAGATGCAATGAAACGCCGGGACACCTGCACCCCAATGTTTATAGCAGCAATGTCCACAATAGCCAAACTGTGGAAGAAGCCTCGGTGTCCATCGAAAGATGAATGGATAAAGAAGATGTGGTCAATGTATACAATGGAATATTACTCAGTTTTCATTAGAAACGACAAATACCCACCATTCGCTTCAACGTGGATGGAACTGGAGGGTATTATGCTGAGTGAAGTAAGTCAATCGGAGAAGGACAAACATTGTATGTTCTCATTCATTTGGGGAATATAAATAATAGTGAAAGGGAATATAAGGGAAGGGAGAAGAAATGTGTGGGAAATATCAGAAAGGGAGACAGAACATAAAGACTCCTAACTCTGGGAAACGAACTAGGGCTGGTGGAAGGGGAGGAGGGCAGGGGGTGGGGGTGAATGGGTGACGGGCACTGAGGGGGGCACTTGACGTGATGAGCACTGGGTGTTATTCTGTATGTTGGTAAATTGAACACCAATAAAAAATAAATTTAATAAATAAATAAATAAATAATAAATGAATGAATGAATAAAAATTTGCCCTGGATTACTTTCACTACTGGAGGAAAAAGATGCCAGGAGTATATACTTTTATACTCTATACAAAAGAGACACAGCAGATTGCCCTACTCTCCTGCTTTCCAGAAAGAATCTAATCTTGCTCCTAGCATGGGTCAGTCATGAGTGTGTCTAGAACATTTATAATTATATATTTACAGTTTAAAAGTCCCTATAGGGGTGCCTGGGAGGCTCAGTCCATTAAGCTTCTGCCTTCAGCTCAGGTTATGGTCCCAGGGTCCTAGATGGAGTCCCAAGTCAGGCTCCCTGCTCAGCAGGGAGTCTGCTTCTGCCTCTCCCTCTGCCTCTCCACCCTCCCTACTCATGCCCACTTTTTCTCTCTCAAATAAATTTTTAAAATCTTTTTTTAATTAATTAAATTTGATTTAATTTAATAAAAGTCCTCTCTCTAGAGTACAAACCTGTTTCCGGCTTTCCTGAAGTTGGGAATTTTCATTCAAAGCATCTTTTATAGCTATCTTAAGTCGTTCTTCATTCATTTGAAATATTTTGAAGGTCATTTTGGCCTAAGTAAAACAACATATCAAGCTTATAAGAATTAATTTAATACAACAGCTTTTTACAAATAGTCCCTAAAACATGGAATTAAAGACAAAAATACGCCAACATTAATAGAAAAGGCAGTGTGGGGTAGCAGAAAAAAGGCTAGTCTAGCATCAGGGTCCAGTCATAAATCTGCCACAACTTGTCATGTGGCCTTGGACCAAGGATTTAACCACTTCTAATCTTTTATGTACTGTGTAGCAAATTTTGTGAACTTTTTATTATCAGGCCTCTCTAGAATTTAAATTAGATGAGAGCTTTCCAGTCTATTTTGTCTACAATGCCAAGCACCTTCAACAGCGACCATTATACACCAAGAGTTCAATAAATACCTGTCCAATAAAAAAATGAACTTTCCTGAAGTACCTTCTACAAAAGAACTATATTTAAGACCGCAATACCTCAAATTGTAATATTATACCTTCTTCTTTAATCATAAAACAGTAAAATTAAAATGATTTTCCAACGCAACAGACCTAAACTAATTCAACTTACTTCAGCTACTTGTGATTTAAGAGATTTTGATTCATCTTCTAGGGACTGTATCCTTTTTGAAATATCCACCATCTGAAAAGACAGCATCAATCAAAAACAAGTATTTCTTTACTAAATTTTCCCAGTTCCTAAGATGCCACAGTGTTAACCTAATGTATCTACTCAAAAAAAATGAGGACTCAAATTAAGAAAACCTCTCAGCCATATGCTTAAAGGGATTTTATATGAAAGTTGGACAACAATAGTATTCATCTCATCT